>NC_080426.1:67122004-67722004 GCF_029873635.1 Malania oleifera
ATTCCATTTTATTGGGTCCACTTCTTTTACTGATCAGGGTAAAAAACTATAAAAGTAGTGTTGTTAGTATCAGGTTTTTTTTTTTTTTTTTTTTTTTTCATGTTTTTAATTCCATTTTGACTTCCAAATATATGACTGCGGAAATGAACTATTTACATTTCTTTTTTTCTTTATTTTAAGTTGGAATTTTTTTAGATGCTAAGGGGTGTTATGTAGTATTTTTAAGGCAATCATCGTAACTGAGTTAATGGAAAACCTTTCCTTACTGCCTTAAAGCAGTTCCCATTTTGACTTTGTGTGGCAAGGATCAACAGGATGTAAGCTCAAAATTCAATCACTTTTGACTGTTAGCTTATTATGGTTAATGGTTCTCTTTTCATGGGCCAGTAGTTTGTGAAGTTCCAGTCACTGGATGTTATCTGTCAACTTGTCCTGGAATTCCTGGATATACATGACATATTCTCTTGAAGTATTATATATCTATAAAGTTTCTCTCTTTAGTAACTGCTTAGAATATTGTGCATACGGTTGTTACCAGAAAACATTAACAACATAGCGATCCACTTATTAGTATGAACATTCCAAAACACGGTACATTTTCGCTCTGGGATGCTAAATCTAACAACCCAAAATTTCAATTCAGTATTTTTCACTTAACATTTTATTAGTTGGAAGTGGGGAATCATCAAATTTTAATTCTATTTTTGTCATTATTAATCTATACTTCACAATAATCTCTTCTAGATTTAGAAACAACTTAATATCCTGTCCAAAATATGCATGTTGCATTACACTTTTTTCATTAATATATCTAAATATAAACCTAATGTTCCACATTTTAGAACATGTGCTACCGTGATCCTATTCCTATTCCACAAATTAAAACATTCCATGTTATATGTGACATTGTGCATGCATAAAAAATTGTCGAGCTGTCATTACAGAAAATATTGGAACCTGTTTCCATAGAATCCCTGGGTGTAATTGTTCTGTGGACTCTGAACTGGCTAGCAGTAGTTCAGTAAGCTGTGGAAATGCCTTGTTTGCCATCTGATCATTGTTTTAACCATGTTACAAGAAAACTGTAGCTTGAATGGTTTTAACTTTTTACTTGTCATCTTCACTAAAATTGCCAGGTGATGCAATAATTTTTTTCCCTGTTTATTATCTGGTATCTTTTTGTTTGTTGTTGGTATATTTCTGAATTTGATTTTCACGCTATGTATATTTTGAATAATGGAGTATAGTTCATCTCTGAATCATCTTTCAACATATACCAGTCCAAAATACGCTTCTGTGCTCTTAAACTAAGTGAACGCCTGAACAATTTCACTTTGTGTTTATTTCTTCAACAGGAGTTGATTGAAAAACTCAACAAAGGTGAGTTGCCAAAAAATGAGTATTTGTGTATGAATGAACCAACTCCAACTCCACATGTGGCACCCCAGAGTTCGTCATCACGTTCTAGTCAAGGTTCTGCTCCACATTCAATGAGATCTAGAAGGACAGCGACTTGGGCACGACATGGTAATTCTGACGATGGATGTTCAAGGTAATCTCAGCTCCTTCCGCTCATTTGCGGGAATAATTTTCTCTGCATGGATTAGAGCAGCTGTCAGATTTGATCTTCCTATATGATTTTTTGACCCCTTATCTTTTCTTCTACATTCTATTGAATTGTCACATGTTACAAACAATCTGATCACTTGTTGAAGAGATTCTCTGACACTCCACATTTGCAGTAGTTAGGAGTTCTAAATTCTCTCCTGCTGTCTTTTGCAGCGATTCAATCTTGAAGACTGCAGCTAATGATTACAAGAAAATGGGGCAACGTATATTTGTATTTATCATTGGTGGGGCAACTCGTTCTGAGGTAATAGTCTGAAGAACTTTTCCTCCCTTGTACAAGTTCTTCAGTTTAGCTGTATTCAACCTTTGATCTGATGGTCTTTTCTTGTTGTCAGCTACGGGTTTGTCACAAGCTCACAACAAAACTCAGAAGGGAAATTGTGCTAGGCTCATCTAGTTTTGATGACCCTCCACAATATGTCACGGTAATAAACTCTTGAATGTTCTTTTATTTTCCCCCACCTTAAATTATCACTTCTTTGGCAGTTCAGGCTAGACTTGTCCTCTCTTTCCATTGTGAAGCGTACTTGGCCCTGCAACTAAAATTTTGTCTTGTGAGCACCTTAATTGGACAAAATCTAGTGCAAGAATGGCCATGCTTAGTAATTTTTAATCCTTGGATTTGGAAACTTCATTAAGAAATTTGATCCCAATAGTTAAACACCAAGGAAGAGAATCAGATGATCCATGTTCATATAATCCTCCCAGGATTTTACAGTACATGTACATAAGGTACCATTTCATTTTATGCTGAATGCTAAATTTGCAACACACACATGCAAAAGTTAAAAGATTTCTCAGGTCTTGAGTGCTTTTATTTGAGATTTTTTTTCTACTTAAAGAGACTAACGTAATCTATGTACTGAAACTGTTTGTGGCTTCTAGAATGTCTTTTCCCTGGAATAAATAAGCTTTTGGCATTGGTTTGTATGTATTCTTTTCCAGAGTAGTTCAGAATAAGCTTGTTAATTTTAATTATGTCAGTTAGTCAGAGGTTGTCTGGACGAAACACTTTTTAGAGCTTGCTTTCCCAAAATTTGACTGAAAATCACTAGTAACCTTGAAATTAAGTGGCATGCACCATAGTTGTCAAAATCATATGTTCACGATCAAATTGTATGATTCGAATCATCTTGATTCAGGAATCCATTGATTCAAATGTAGTAGGTGAATCCAAATAAGTAAGAGTTGATTATAAATCTGACAATTCTCAATCTGAATCTTACAATTTGCAATTCAGCAAGCACATGGAACCTAGACCCTAAACGAACCCAACTATTTAAAAATCTAGAAAAAAAATACTGCTATTAATCCCCCCCCCCTGCGCAAAAAAACCGTCAAATCTTTTTGAAAATATTTTAGAATAAAAAAAACTCTTTCTATTTTTGAATTGTTTTCAAAATTTTGGTTATCTATACTTTTGATGAAGAATTTGACAATCCCATAACCTCTGTTTGATTTTCCTTGTAAAAAAAAAAATTTAATTTTTAATATTTTAAACGGTAAGCTACTTTTACCTCATCAACTTTAATAGATAGTACACTTTTCACATACTAACATATATATATTAGGGCACATGATCATTCAATTTTCATCAATACATTTTATTTTTAAGGTGTTTTGTTTGCTTTAGATATATGTACATTCATCATATAACAAATCTCTAGAAAATTTAATTCTCAATTCTTGATACACAAACTTAAGATTAATTCATAATTCAGATTTGATTCGACAACTATGGCACAGACCAAATGTAAATTCTATAATTTTGAGCATGAGTGAGGGTCGATTAGCCCAAATTTTGTTATTAAACAAACCTTCTGACTATGGTAATTTAGTGTTGCAAAATGTATACTTGTGATTGAACAAATCTTTTGACTATGGTAATTCAGTGTTGTACGATGCATAATTGTGATAAAGATACACTCTTCGAATAATGATTAAGCAACAATTTACCTACTCTCTCTCTCTCTCTCTCTCACAATTACTCCTGATTTTGCTGAATGATGCAGAAATTGAAGCTTCTCTCAGAAAAGGAGCTCTCACTAGATAGCCTCAAATTTTAAATTATGATGCATGGAGACTTATGGTACATGTTCTTCCTTGATAGTAATGAGTTGACATTTTAAGTTGTAATTATAAATGTGTAATTCTTCTTTCATTTATATATTTATGTATATTTTGTCACTTCCAATAAACATGTTTCCCATTAATATATATATATGACATGGGAGTGTTGTTTAACAATTATTGTACGAGATGTTGTGCAGGTTTATTTCATGATGTACTTATGGTTCAACATCTTTACATTTTGAAATATATATATATATATATAATAAAAAGAGTTTCTTCCACACATAAAGTAGCACAAGGATTTTGAAGTCCCATGTGTGTTACACGAGGATTTTGAAATGAATATATTGTTTTCATCATATTTTCTCAAAATATAATAATGGTTTCGCCCGGGATTATGTAAGGATACCCAATGTTAATTAATAAGCACTTCTTAGAGAGTTCAAAATTGTTGATGGTACCTTATATAACTATCATAGGCAAGCTATGTTGGTAAAAGGTATGATGATTGTTATGGTTTGTAGGAAATTTATTTTAAATAGGGAGGTCATTGTTTTGGTTCTCTTGTTACAACTAATTTTTCCCATTATCTTTTCTTTCCCAACCATGGTGTGAGAGCAACAATCTTTCACCCTAAAATCACCATCATCATCATCTTGACCATGATTCTTTATCATGACCCTTAGGTTAGCATAGCCATCATTTGAATCATTGTTGTAAACACAAACTCATTACTGCCTTTCCTAATGATGATAGCTCTAGGCCTCTCTCAACAAACCAGGATAAACTGACGTACTCAGAGGGTGCCAATCAAGTAAGCCTAAAATTTCATCCTTAGCTAGCAACATGCATGTCAATCATCTTCCAAAACCCTCATGCCACAGGACAACATGTAAGGCCTTTTTTGGCCATGTTTTTCAATTTAGCTTGCTTCATTCCACTTTTCCAGGCTTATAAAGAATATTTTTCACATCAACTAGCATGTGGGTAACCCTATTTTTTATGTGGAGTTTGAATCGTGAATGTTTATGCTTGTTATAATGGGGTTTTGTGATGCTATGTACTGGCATAAGCTAGTTGTCTCTACTAGTGTGATCTTTTTTAGCTGTATATGATTAATGGTAGGATAAAGCACTAGTGTTGTTGTGCACTAAGTCTCCATGATGGAATCAATGAATCCAAAAAGTCTTTTCTTAATACAAATTATATTGAAAAGATAAATGGTAACAACTTACAGTGGTCTAAGCTAGTCAAGATATATTTGATTGGCTTAAGTACAAACACTTTCTTCAATCAAATCCTCGTGATAATAAGAAAAAGGGAAGGATGGATGCAAGAAGATGCACTAATTGTTTCCTTGTTCTAGAATTCGATGGGAACTTATATTGCTAAAATATGCACCTTAAGGAGAAATAGTATTTGTTAAATTAATATACTCTAGTAGTTTTATGTCATATGTTTGACTTTTTGTTGAAATCCCAAGTACCGTGGGAATATGGTGTAAATTAGGAAAGTGGGTAAATGTAAAAGATTATGTAGGAGATTGTTTTCTTGTTTAGAATATTTGATTGTATTATATATTGTAAGATTAGGATGTACATAATTCAGAATTCAAGGAATGAAAATCCATTCTATTTTCATGGTATTATTAAAACTCTCGGCCCGTACGCCGGTATGTCATTTGAAAAACTTTGTATCATTTAACATTTTCCCAAAAAATAGTAATTCATAATAAATTCTACTCATGCCATACAAAATGAGTATTACACATATTTAAAACATATCATCATTTACACCAGTAATTTCCCCAAACATAATGCTAATATATATTTATATACCTGAAATTAAATGTTGTAAGATTATACATATATTTTCATAAAAACAACTAGTTTAGTTTATCCCCTTACCTGATTCCTGAAAAGCCCCTAAAATAATCAGTCCTGCACCCACAGGGTTCCCCGTCTAACACCTTGAAAATGATACCCCCCATAACAAAACTTCAGTACTTTCTTGACTACTACAATTCCTATAACTGCAGGAAAGTCAAATACTAAATAAAAACCCTTACCCTGAATTTAGGATGGAATTCAAACTAGCCCCACTAATGATCCGCTTTAGAAGATTTGAAGAGAACTTCCCCAAGAGTGTCGTGGTGGCTTCGGATCGTCGATCCGACGAAGAATGAACCCAGAAATTAAAAGAGAAGGGTAGGGAATCGAAGAGGAGAGAGAAAGGAAAGTCTGCGCATGAATTTTCGGCCAAAAATCAAGTTTAGGCATATTTATACACTGGCCTTAGTCGATGAGCCACATCACCTCATCGACGAGGTCAAGAAGGACGTTCGTCAATGGACATTTGCTTCTCGTTAATGAAATTTAGAGATAGGCAAATAGTCTTAAGGTATTTTCTCATCGACGAGACATGTCCCCGTTGACGAGCCCCTCAAGTGTACTCGTCAACGAACTCCTTATGTTCATCGATGATGCCCTGTTTAAATACAATTTCCTTTTCTCCTTTTCCATTATTTAAATACCATAATTCCTCAGGTCACTACATTCTCCCCTCCTTATAAAAATTTCATCCTCGAAATTTTTTATTTATATAATTCATCATCCCTTATAGGTAAGACGGTTTACTTATTTTATTACTTACCCTCACTTATGGCGAAGTAATACCATGGTTACATTCTAAGTCCTGGGAGATTACAAATACAAAATAAAATTCTCCCAAAACTAAAATACTACTCACTAATTAAACCACTACATGTACCTGTAAAAGAAACATTACCTACTACTTACATTTTCCTAAATAATTGTGGATATTTCTGCCTTATCTATTCCTCGAGCTCCCAAGAAGCTTCTTCTATTGCATGATTTTTCCACAAGACCTTCACCAAAGGAATTTTCTTATTACGTAATTCTTGTTCTTTCCTATCTAGAATTTGTACTGGCACCTCCTCATAAACAAGTGTATCACTGAGTTCTAATTCACCATAATTGATTAGGTGAGAAGGGTCTGAGATGTATTTCCTCAACATGGAAATGTGGAATATATCGTGGATTCTAGACAACACAGGTGGCAAAGCTAGCCTGTAGGCATCCGGCCCCACTCTGTTTAGAATCTCGAAGGGGCCAATAAACCTAGGGCTAAGTTTATCTTTCTTCCTAAATCGCATAACCCCTTTTAACGGAGTTATTTTCAAAAATACATGATTACCAACATCAAACTCCAATTTCTTGCGGTGGGTATCAATATAACTCTTCTGTCGGCTTTGAGCTACACTGATTCTATCTCTGATAAGTCGAACTTTATCATATGCTTGTTGAACAAGCTCTAGTCTCATAACTCACCGCTCACCCACTTCATCCCAAAATAAAGGAGAACGACATCTCCTACCGTAAAGTGCCTCAAATGGTGCCATGCCAATGCTAGCCTGATAACTGTTATTGTACACAAATTCCACCAGTGGCATAAACTAAGTCCAACTACCCCCAAAATCTAACACGCATGCTCGAAGCATATCTTCTAATATTTGAATCGTCCTCTCAGTCTTCCTGTCTGACTAAGGATGGAACGCCGTGCTAAAAGATAACTGAAACCCTAAAGCCTCCTACAAGCTCCTCCAAAATCATGACGTGAAACGTGGGTCTCTGTCTGACACTATAGACACTGGTATATCATGAGAATAGACTATATTTAGAATATATATCTCTCCTAGTCAGTTCATAGAGTAGCTGATCTTGATGGGAAGAAAATGAGCGATTTTGGTCAAATGATCCACAATCATCCAAATTGCATTCTAGCCATGCAATGTCGATGATAACCCTAAAATAAAATCCATAGATATAAGATCCCATTTCCACTATAGGATAAAAAGTGGTTGCAACTGGCCTGCCGGTCTCTGGTGCTCAATTTTTGTCTACTAACACGTCAAAAACTGGGCTATATACTCAGTAATTTCTTTCTTCATTCCACTCCACCAATAAGACTCTCGCAGATCCCTATACATTTTTGTACTATTGGGATGAACTATGTATAAAGATCTGTGAGCCTTCCCTAAAATGGTTTTCCTGATGTCAGCATCGGTAGGAACACATAATCTTGAACGGAACCGTAAAGCTCTGTATTCCTCCCCCTAACCATTCTGCACTCTAACTAATACCTCTACTAACTCTGGATTATCCTTCTGAGCAGCTTTAATCTTTTCTTGCAGAGTAGGCTGCACCACTATACTAGCAATACGAGCCTGAGAACCACTCTTAACCAACTCTATACCGTATCTTTCTAGATCCATCATGATCGGATACTGGATCTCCATAGCTGTCAATGTTGGTCCCACCGACTTCCTACTTAAAGCATCAGCTACCACGTTCACTTTCCTTGGGTGGTAACTGATAATGTAATCAAAATCTTAAATGAGTTCTAACCACCTTCTCTGCCTCAAGTTCAGTTTCTTTTGGGTGAAAAAATACTTTAAATTCTTGTGGTCGGAGAAGATTTTGCACCGTTCACCATACAGGTAATGCCTCCAAATTTTCAATGCATGTACTACTGCAGCCAATTCAAGATCATGAGTAAGGTAATTCTTTTCATACTCTTTCAATTGCCTGGAAGCATACGCTACTACTCTACCATGTTGCATCAGTACACAACTAAGTCCCTTCAAGGATGCATCACTGTAGATAAAATAACCCTCACCCCTTGACGGAATGATTAACACTAGTGTTGTGACAAGTCTTTGCTTCAATTCCAGAAAACTCTACTCACAGCTATCATCCCACTCAAACCTGAAATTCTTCCTAGTCAACCGTGTCAGAAGCCCTGATAATGTTGAGAATCCCTCAACGAAACAATGGTAGTACCCAGCTAGCCCCAAGAAACTCATAATCTCTTAAACATTCCTCGATCTAGCCTAATTCACTACTGCATCAATCTTACTAGGTTCCACAGATATACTATCTCCTGAAATGACATGCCCCAAAAACACAACCTTCTCAAGCCAAAATTCACATTTACTAAACTTAGCATACAACTTCTTTTCCCTAAGTTTCTGTAGAACCTGCCTCAAATGCTTCTTATACTCCTCATAGCTCCTCGAATAGACCAGCACATCATCAGTAAAAACAATAACAAATTGATCCATATATTGGTAAAAAACTCTATTCATCAAATCCATAAATACCGCAGGAGCATTCGTCAAACCAAACGGCATAACGAGGAATTCATAATGCCCGTATCTGGTCTTGAAGGTTGTCTTCGATACATCCTCTGCTTTCACTTTCACCTAATGATAGCTTGATCTGAGGTTAATCTTAGAATACACCAGTGTACCCTAGAGTTGGTCAAACAAATCATCTATGTGGGGTAGAGGATACTTGTTCTTGACTGTCACTTTATTAATCTCCCTATAATCTATACACATCCTCATAGACCTGTCTTTCTTCTTTACAAACAAAACTAGAGCTCCCTACAAAGATACACTAGGTCGTATGAAGCCCTGATCAAGCAAATCTTTCAACTGATTCTTCAATTCTACCAAATATGCTGGCACCATTCGGTAAGGTACTTTAGAAATCGACATTGTACCTAGAATCAGATCAATAGAAAAATCTACCTTACGATCAGGTGGCAAGCCTGGTAACTCATCTGAAAAAACATCTGTAAACTCCTTTACTACCGATGTACTAGCAAGTTTCAATTTATTCCCTGACATTTCCTTCACAAAGGCCATGAATCCCTGACAAACACTCAGTAGTAGTCTCCTCACCTAAATAGCTGAAACAAACTGAGGCGGGGATTGCACTTGCGACCCTACAAACCTAAATTCCGCTTTTCCTGGAGGTTTGAATATCACTTCCTTTAAATGACAATCTATGCTGGCGTAATTGGCTGCCATCTAGTCCATACCAAATATTATATCGAACCCATGCATATTTAGCACTAGGAAATCAACAGACAAGTTTTTCCCCTGAATATCAACTGAACAACCCTAGAGCACCCAACTACACCTCACTGCTGACCTAGTTGGAGTAGTCACTAATAATTCAGTATCTAACAGTTGTGTTTCTACCCCACATAGTCTAGTGCACTCCAAAGACACAAACGAGTGTGTGGCTCCTAAATCAAATAGTACAATAACTTTAAAGGAAAGCATGCTAACCATACCTGTCACCACGTCGTCGGCTATCTCAACATCACTCGGCGTCAAAGCAAAAACTTTTGCTAGAGCCATATTCCTCTGCTGGGCTCCACGTGGCACTTGATAGCCTCCTTTAGGGGTGAGCATAATTCGGGAAAATCTGAATTAACCAATTTAACCAACCGAAATCGGTTGGTTCGATTCGGGTAAAAAAATTGATTCGGTTGGTTCGGTTAAGCTTCACCAAAATTTGGTGAATCGATTTTCGGTTTGGTGAATATGAAATATAAATTCGGTTAACCAATTAACCGATATAATAATTAATTAAAATTTAAATATAAATTAATATATGTTAAATAATTAAGCTTCACCAAAATTATATTTTTAATAATTAGTTTTAAATAATTTCGGTTAAATTTGGTTAACCGAATTACCCGAATAGGTAATTCGGTCGAGTGAGGTTCGGTTAATACCCCTTATTCGGTCGGTTTGGTTAATGGAAATGATTAACCAAAATTTTCAGTTAATTTGGTTAATTAACCGAATATCACCAAACTGGCCGTTTGCTCAACCCTAACCTCCTCGGTACAATCTAGGAGCAGGAGCAATATCTGGTGGTAAAGAGCAGTCTCACACTAGATGTCCCTGTTTACCGCAGCAGTAGCAGACAGCTCGTCCCAGTCGACACTCTCTCTAGTGCCTCTTCCCATAAATCTAACAGACAGGAGGATTCTGCACTGTCTGAACCTCACGATCCCCAGTTTCTTATCTCCGCCCTCTGCCATAGTTTCCTCTCCTCCATTGACCCTACCTATGAACCTAATGGTAGCCTTAAATTGCATATCTCTTCTTCTGTCCCTGCTCCTCTGCATCCATACGCTCGCCAACCTCTGCCAAGGCTGCTCTGTCAACTAACTCAGCAAAATCCTGAATCTTTAGTACTACCTCCTACTTGAATATGCCTCTCCTTAATCCTCTTTCAAAATGTCAAGTCTTCTTTATCTTATCAGGAACAATATATGGAGCAAAGAGAGAGAGAGCTCTATAAACCGCACCGCATACTGCTGGACCGACAACTATCCCTACTTCAAACTCAGGAACTCCTCCACTTTAGCCTCCCTGACAGTAGCTGGAAAATATCTGTCAAAAAATAATTCTTTAAACCGGTCCCATGTCATCGCTATCGGCGTCATCCTCTTCTGCTCTAGAAGTCTCACAGTAGTCCACCACTTCCCGGTCTCTTCTGTCAGTTTATAGGTGGCGAAGAGGACCCTCTGTTCCTCCGTACACTATAGCACCGCCAAGACTTTCTCAATCTCCTACATCTAATTTTTGATAGCTGCAAGATCAACCCCTCCTAAAAACGTCAGAGGATTCATCTTAGTAAACTTCTTTATAGTGCACTCATGGCTCGCAGACGGACCTCCCTACTCTCTGTGTCACGCCCCGAACCCGGAAATGGGACCTAGGGGTGAATTTAAGTAACCTAACTTGTCTCTGTTTCAATTAAAACATACATGATACCTCATACAAAGAGGGTCCAACCCCTTGGGGTGAACGGAAGCCCTACATACATACATACAATCTTCCATACTCATCAAAATATGCACCGGAATACTTTCTTTCTATACATAACACTGTACCATACCAGAGTCTATACCATACAAGATTATACATCCCTACAAATACCATACATACTACGGGCGTCTACAAAATCCATCACGACAACTCGGTTACAAAACTCATACCTATCAGGCACTAGTAGTAGCTAAACCACACCCCCACTTCTAGATGCTACGATGCTAGTTTCGGCTACCCGAAGGACCTGAAAAAAACATTTGTATATATTCAGGGTGAGACACCTCTCAGTAAGGAAGAAAACATGTTATATCAGTGTGTGGCATACCAATGTCATTTTCATACTTCATAACACATACTTACGATACAGTTTGAAACAATATATACAATTTCAAAATAGGTTCCATACAGTTCCATATAGTTCTAGTATTCCATACATTTCCATACAGTTCCAATATTCTATACTGTTCAATACAATTCCAGTATTTTCACAAAAACAATTCTAGTTCATACGATACTTAAATACATACATACATACGGTCAGTGTCGTCACACTATTCGCAACTACACAAGGTCACCCCATCTCACAGCGGTTACGTTCCAATACATGAAACTACGAAGGTTTCCAACTCAGGCCTAATAGTGAATCCATTGCTACATACGCAACTACACAAGGTCACCTGGTCTAACCCCGATTACGTTACCACGTGCAAACTACGCTGCGTCAACCTAGGCCCACTGTGGTCTGTTGCTACATTCGGTGACCAGCTGAATCATACTGGTGATATTTCACACCTCGGATATAGAGCTGGCCAATCTTGCCCACGGTAGTTAACTGATACATGGCACAGCGTACGATAGTTAGCCGATACATGGCACAGCGTACGGTAGTTAGCCGCCCCTAGCTGTTACAACGTACGGTAGTTAGCTGCCCCTAGCCATTTCAGCGTACGGTAGTTAGCCGCCCCTAGCCGATTTTCACAAAATCTGGAATCACTTTGGAACTCACGTCCCTATACATTTCAGCATATGGTAATAAGCCGCCACACAAATATCTAGAACAACATACATACATACACACATACCACACTTATTTGGTTTACAGCAAATCATATCATTTACAATTTCAAGTATACAGTTTATGCAAATATGGATTACGGTCACCTCAATAATACAGTTTAAACAACATAAATGATTTTCTAATCAAATAAGAGATGATACCCGAAATCCCCAATTTTCCCAAAAACTGTAACCCGAAAATCCCGTGTTTTTACCTGATAGATTTCCCCAAATAAGTAGCCAAAACGTACATACGATCATAGCCTACAGGCTTACCGATTTCGATTTTGAAAATGAACTGATATAAACAGAATCCCCTTACCTTAACCCGAATTCCAACTACGAACTCTACGGTCCTCAAAACTACGAACTGGGACTCTGAAATCTACAAACCACAATACTAAACATGCTTATAATCCGTACTACTACACATATACCGAATCAGAAATGAAAACCGAGCCTTACCTCAATTTTGGCCCGAAACTCGAAATCCTCCAAAACGAGATTCCGATCTAGCAGAAACATAGAGAATCCTTCACTGATCCTCGCTATAACTGTGGATTTGTGAATCCGGTGACAAATGGCGAAGGAATCGAAGAGAGAGAGAGAGAGAACGCTTCGAAACTGTGAGAGAGAGAGAGAGAGAGAGAGAGAGAGAGAGAGAGAAAGAGAGAGAGAGAGAGAGAGAGAGAGAGAGAGAGAGAGAGAAACCCAAAACTTAGGAGCTAAGCAACCCCAAAATATCTTTTTATAGACCTTTGACCCGAGGGATTTCATTGACGAAAAGGGGTCTTCGTCGATGAAAAATCTAGCATTTTTTCAAGCAATCGGCGACGTCGTCAACGAAGTCTGATATTTTCAATTTTTCGCCTCTTGGCTTTCCTTCGTCGATGAACCTCTGAATTTCATCGACGAAAATCCTACTACCTTCGTCGACGAATTCAGGCTTCGTCGACGAAGCCTGCAGAATTTCCATTTTACCCCTCTTTTACAAAATCAACTCCACATATAACAGTTCGGGTTCTTACACTTAAAAGCTCCTCGCAATCTTATCCATAACCTGCTGAGCCACGTTGCGTACTACTGCATCATAATCAGTCATGCCTGCACTTGAGGGCCCTGCTCCATCACTGCCACTTGCATGGGCACTACCTCCTCCTGGATCCATATTGAAAAACAATAAAAGTAACTTACAAACCCTATACTTATAGCTTACACACCTAACATAGTTCTTTATCTTAACTTCCTTAACTCATTCCTAACTCCAGTCTTACATTCTAGGAACACAACCTGACAATAGTTTACTATGGTTTTCCTGAAATTGTCATCCTAGAAAACACAGAAACCACCATGGAAGTTATGCCTCTAGACTATAAAACAAAACCTTAAATCATTTTCCTATACTCTGATATCATTTTCGCTGCACTCTAAAGTTTACAGAACCTAACAACCTAGTCTCAAATACCAAAACTGTAACGACCTGCTTATTTACCATTTTTTTTCTTTTTTTTCCCGATATAATCAATCTAGCAGATCATAATCAACCTGAACCCGTGGGTACCAGGGATATATCAGAAATACAACATGGAAGCCTAAGCAGCAGGAAACATAAAATCATATATATATCATACCACCATTCAACACAATACCAGAGTTTACTACATCCATAGTATATATCCCAAAATAATCAAAACCAACCCTAGGGTTGTCACCCAAAAATTCATCTGACCCTAACGAAAGACTTACCGTTCAGACAGGGTAAAACAACTAAACTTTAATGCTGCGGAGCTTTATCCGCTCTCCTATATGAGGCTCCTGAAATGTTCATATAATTTGGGGTGACACCTCTCAGTAAAGGGAAATAAACTAATACCAGTGTATGGCAACATGAGTATTTCCGTATTATAAATAAAAGCATACATAAGCATATTTAGTGAAACTGTCTAGATCATATCTAGGAAAAACATGTATAATCATAGCATGACAGAACATACTAGATTTCCATAAGCATATTTCATCTCATATAATAATGATACAAAAACAACTTTGGAAGGTTAGCTGGCTAGTCTCATGTATTACCCCCACATGACTGGGTTGTGTGGCCCGAAGGCGGGACCTGACAATAGCTGGCTGACCACTGCCAAGTCAAAGTAAATGTTTGTAAGTACGATGAGTCTGCCAGACTTGGTCCGTACACCAGGGGCACCAACACTTCAATAAACCACATTAGCTATCCATCCTCACGCTGCCCCATACGACAACGATAACACAATATCATGATGATCATGAACACATAGCTACGGTACCGTGCTCGTGCAAGCCTAAACCAAGCCAATCAGGTTCTGATAACATATAACATATTTTCAAATTGTGATACATTTCTATTCCATAATAATAATTATCAATTCAACATCATCATATCACATTTCATATATAACGTGAAAATCATCAGCCCTTACACCGACATTTCATATTTTATCAATCACGGCTCGTACGCCGTATCACATATCAAATAAGAGGCTCAGCCTGTACGCCGACATATCATGTAAAAAGCTCAGCCCGTACACTGGTATATCATATAAAACTCTCGGCCCGTATGCCGATATATTATATAAAACTCTCGGCCCATACGCCGATATATCATATAAAACTCTCGGCCCGTATGCCGGTATATCATTTGAAAAACTTTGTATCATTTAACATTTTTCCAAAAAACAGTAATTCATAATAAATTATACTCATGCCACACAAAATGGGTATTACATATATTTAAAACATATCGTCATTTGCAGCAGTATTTTTCCCAAACATAATGCCAATATATATTTATTTACTTTAAATTAAATGCTGTAAGATTATACATATATTTTCATAAAAGCAACTAGCTTAGTTTATCCTCTTACCCGATTCCTGAAAAATCCCTAAAATAATCAATCCTGCACCCACAGGGTTTCCTGTTCAACACCTTGAAAATGATATTCCCCAGAACAAAACTTCAGTATTTTCTTGACTACTACAATTCCTATAATTGCAGGAAAGTCAAATATGGAATAAAAACTCTTACCATGAATTTGGGATGGAATTCAAACTAACCCCACCAATGATCCACTCTAACAAATTTAAAGAGAACTTCCCCAGGAGTGTCGTGGTGGCTTCGAATCGTCGATCTTGCGAAGAATGAACCCAAAAATTAAGAGAGAATGGTAGGGAATTGAAGAGGAGAGAGAAGGTAATTCTGCGTGTGAATTTTCGGCCAAAAATGAAGTTTAGGATATTTATACACTGGCCTTCGTCGATGAGCCACATCATCTCGTCGATGAGGTCAAGAAGGATGTTCCTCGATGGACATTTGCTTCTCGTTATCGAAATTCAGAGATGGGCAAATAGTCTCTCGGTATTTTCTCTTCGACGAGACACGTCCCCATCAACGAGCTCCTCATGTGTACTCGTCGATGAACTCCCTGTGTTCGTTGACGAGGCCCTGTTTAAATACAATTTCCTTTTCTCCTTCTTCCATTATTTAAATACCGTAATTCCCCAAGTCACTACACTTAGGATATATCATGGACTTAGAGACCTATTCTTATACATGGAAAATATTTTCATAAAGTCTTAAATAAGTTTTCCAAGTTATACATTTAAGTTATGGAACCAAACTTTGAAAAATAGTAAATGGCCAAGTGGTCAGGAAACTGAGGGTTTATCATTAGGCGACTGATATGCTACTAACCTTGTTTTTTAAACGAATAGAACGAGAACAGGTTGTTGGCCTTACAAGGCTTAACATCTTATTTTGATGCTAACAAACAAGTAGAACTTAACATATTTGTTTAAGTGATGTATTTTCAGGAATCAATGATGAATGCAAGATTAAAGAATTCATGAAAGCTTGTACTTCAAAAAAGGATGATTATATCAAGCTTGAGGCATGGATTAAAACTTGAAGATCATGAGAGCATTGATATAAAAGAAAAAAAGCTTTAAGAATGAAAGCCCAAGTGATCAAAATGGAAAGCTTAAAGATCAATGAAGCTCAAAATCTAAAGTAATATTGAAAGATCAAGAGAGATAGATCTTGAAAGCTCACATCAAATTCAAGATCATTGGAGCTCAGCAATAAAGAGAACTCAAAGCAAAGAAGAGTCAAATGAGTCTTTAGGACAATTGTAAGTACTTCAAATAATTTCAATATGAATGCATGAAACTCTTAGGTTAATTTATTAGACCTAGATACCTTTTAAAATACTTGGAAAATATTTTTAGAAGGTCAAAAATTGTTTCAAAAAGGTTAGAATCATTTTTGGAATTCAAAGCACCAAAAAAAGTATTTCTTAAATGCTGTCAATTTTTCTACATCTGCATTGATGTACATTTTTCTTCATAAAAATGTTTTTAAAAAAAAATATGTTCAACATAAAAGTTTTAGGATTTTTTCTTAGCTTTCATTTGACACTCAAATTTGGAGTTACACAGAAAAATTTATGATCAAACTATTGAAGGGTGCGCAAAGTTGATAGCCTGACAAACGACTGTCAAGAACTGGACAGCCGTCTGCTAGTGCACTTTGAGGCATCTGTTCGTGTTTGGGCAGCTGACTACCACATTACTGTCCCTTTGGTTTAACTGGACAGACGACTACCAAAAATGGACAGTCATCTGTCATGCGATTGTTTTGAATTTTTTTCATAACGGTCAAATTTTTAAATAAGGTTGCTTTTGGCTCAAAATTTGTAAAAACTTGGGGAATACTCCAAGTCACTTGGGGATCAAGTTTCATACTTTTTTAGTTCTATAAATAAGCCTCAAAGATCATTGAAATTATGCACCAAGAATTCAATTCAGCAAAAATTCAAAATCTCTCTCAATTGCTCTCAAATTCCCAAGGCTCTCTCTTGCTCTCAACTTGCACGAATTCAACTGAGTTTTTGCTGATATTCTTCCACCAAAATTGTGCTACAAATTCTAAATCCTTCAATTATTGAAAGAATTAATCGGTGATATACTTTATTGAACTTATATTGTTATTTACTTTGAAGTATGTAGTTTGGAATTGTTGTACTAATCAGCTATATGAGGAGCAAATTATTTGTATGCATCCATTTGATTTATTTCTTATAGATTGAAAATTCCAAAGATTGTTTGGATCATTGGCTAAGCAAGGGGATATTTCTTAGAGAGGTGGGCTCTAACCTACTTAAGGAGTGACCGAACGAGGGGATATCATTTGGAGAAGGTGGGCTCTAGCCTTAACCAATGAATGTTGTAAAGGTTTGTTTCGCCCGTTAAAGGAATAGGTTTAGTAAATACTTTGATGGTTTGCCAAAGGTAAGGATGTAGGCTGGGTATAAACCAAACCTCATAAAAATCCTTGTCTCACTCTTTCTTTCCCTTACTCTTTATTTTCAGTACATATTTAAATTGCGTGGATGGTTTAAATTGGAAATCATATATACTACGCATATTTGGAAATCAAGTAAACTTGAAGTCTGATTTTGATTTGGGTTGCAAAAATCGAAAGGGAGTACGTTAGTTAAACCATATCTTGAGGAAACCATACGGGAGTACGCTACTTGGTAAAACATCCCAAAGATAAATTAACTGAGAGTTTATTTGAATTTTGAATATTGGGAAGAGTGTGAATATTGCATTGGATTTTATATTACATATCATATTAAGCAAATCAATTAATACAAGGCTTCACATCAGCAAACACAAATTATCATTCACTACAGGGCTTAATTCAAATTTATAACCAGGGCTGACAACAAAAGCTGAAAGTTGAATTTAATATATTGATATATTGTGGATGAATGGTTTAAAGTTTGAACGTGCTTATATTCCAAAGAGTGTTGAATCTTGCATACTTACATTAATCTAATAGTGCAGCAGTTAACTTATACTTGGGAAATTAATTGGTTGTTTGGTTTGAATATTGTGCTTAATTGATTGGATGTTTACATAGTTGTGTTGTTGATTGTACAAAAGAAACTAAGTTCTTGTGTGATTGGTAAATTAAAAAAACAAGTATAAAATTAATTAACTAAGAAGAAGTTCTCATAGGAATTAAAAGAAAATTTTAAAATCCAATTCACCCCCCCCCCTCTTGGGACTACACCTTACTTTTCACAAGCGACTGACTTATCGGGACCGGTCGACTGATCCAGTATTGACTTTCAAAATGTGCTATTTTTAAAACAGCTCAGGTGATGGACCCATCATGTCCAATCAACTAATGTTTATGTTTAAATTGTTAACAGTGCTAGTTTTTGTTTTCAAATTTGATTGAATGGTTTCCAAACTGAGAGAAAAATTGGGGAAAACATTTGAAACCTTTGTGCACAATATATATATATATATATATATATATATATATATATATATATATATATATGTATGTATGTATGTATTATTCTCACACATTAGGGTAGGAGACGACACACTTACGAATTGAAAACCTAGAGTTATACTGCTGAAAGTTTTTGAAAAGAGTTACTATGTGTTTTTGTGATTTCACACAAAAATCTAATTTTTTCTATTAAAATCCACACTCTATAACCAGATCACTGGTGATATACTTTCGAGCTTCATCTTATTTATTGATTTCTTTGAAGTATATTGATTCTAACATGTACTAATCTGCTCTTTTGAGGAGCATTCTTTTGTACAAAGAATATTGTTTTGTTTGTTTTATGATTGATGGTTTAGGGATGTTGAATCGTTTCCTAGTGAGAGGATTTTTCTCATTAGAGAGGTGGCGCCACCTTGATCGGAGAGAGGTATACTTCACCTGGTAACTAAGTGGAAAGGAAATCCTTAAAGCAGGTTGCTTGAGGCAAGGACGTTGGCTGCGACCGAAACCTTGTAAAAAATCTGGCGTTAACCTCTTCTTCCCTTACTCTTTAAATTCTTGCAAAATATAACCTACGTATATGCTTTATTATTTTCGAGATCTTGCTAAATATTAGAACTTGCTGAATATTGGTTTTAGCTGTGATTGAATCAAATTACTATATTGGTTGTATGGTTGTGTTGATAGATTGAAAATTCAAATGAGCATTATCTCTAAATTCTTGAGTGAAAAACTGAGGTAAAAAATTTGAAATTGATTATTCTATTGATGCACAAGTTGTAAAAAACTCAAGATTGAATTACGGAGTTTGTTTCTTGAAAACATCATTGAGAATTGCTAAAAATCAAACTCTGGAAAATTGATTAACTAAATTACTTGAAGTTTGAATTTGTATTATAATTTTAGATATCATATGCATATCTAGGATTCCCAATTGGTATAGTACGGTCATCGCTTAGACATTGTAATTGTGTGAGTGTGGAAGTTTAAATTAGCTAAGGGTTAAAGAAAATAGAAATTCCACAAATAAATTTTTAATAACCCAATTCATCCCCCCCCCCCTTGGAAATACATCCTAATTTTAGTATATTTCTTATGGAACCATGGCAAAAAAAAAAAAAAAAAAAACTTACTAGTTTTGGTAGCAAGAAAAAGAATTATTATTTGTTGACATGGCTTTATTACTTTTGAATTATTCAAAGTAATAATATAATGTTTTATCATGATTGTCAAGACACACTAGAAGGAAATTAAAAGAACTTAGAGTTGCAAAGTGATTTCTATCTACTTCTAATACTTTTTCCATCTTTTAGTTGTTAAAATCAAGCTACAAACATTTATGCATTCATATCCAGTGTTTGGTGTCTCGGTCCATTTTCCCATCGGGAATAAGCTTGTTTCCAAGTATCAAGATTCTTCATCTCTAGAGTATGGTGTTTTGCTCCATTATCCCACAAGGAATGAGCTTGTTTTCTAAGCCTAAAGATTATTGTGAGGACTCCAATGAAAGATCTTCAACACCTCCAATATCATGAAAAAGAGACAACACAGTCATTCCACCTAAGAAGATATTGTTCAAAACTAACAAATTGCCACTAGAAATGCTCATGTTCCTAATTCAATTATGTCAAGAGTAACTCCCCCTCAATAAAGAGAGCATAAGATGGCTTGCACCTGACTAAAGTAAAACTGACTTTTCATAAGTTTGTTTCTAAAAAGTAACATAGAATGTATTATTAAAAAACAAATAAAGAAGTGAGTTTGGCATCCCTTAATCATATATTTCAAATTTTTCATGGAAGTATGAAAGGAAATAGGAAATATTTTTGTACTTCATGGATGCGCAATAGAAGCTCTTTCACACACTCACGAATTAATCAACAAACAAGCAGTGCAATCACTCAATAATGAACGATAAGAAAGAAACAATCACTCAGTAATGAGAAGAAAAAAAAGTAACAATCAAAAGACACAAGATTTATGTGGTTAGGCAATTTTCCTACGTCCACGGGAGCAACAACTCTGATTCTCACTATGAACAATGTGAAGCTTACAATTTGGGTTACAAATATTGTTTAAGTACGAACCCTAAGGGTACAGGGATCTTAGATCCTATCTAAATAATCCCTATAGAAATCCCTAAAGGAAAATCCTCCAAATCCCCCAATCTAATCGTCTCTCGATTCAAAATCTGTAACCTGCGCCGAACGAAACCGTTGACGGTTTAAAGCTGAGAGCATCCTTTTTTGCACACTGCTTGAAACCGTCGACGGTTACCAAACCATCAACAATTTGCCCTCAAACCAGTATATTTCTCTTTTGCTCTTGTTCCCTTGCTTAACAAAGCTTTCCCGGTGCATGTGTTCCACTCAAATATGAGCCACATCCCCAATAAGATCCACTTTGGCGAATATTCATCACTTAGGAAATCTAAAAGCATAACTGCTACTCCACCCGAAATAGTAGATTGGCACGGTCTCTCGCCTAGAACTTGGAGACGTTGATCAAGTTTAAGCAATCCTTGAACTTGTTTGTTGTGACTGGCTTTGTCAGCATATCATCCGCATTGTCATACGTATAAACCTTCTTAAGTAGAAGTTCTCCTGAAGCATTTAGTTCCCTGACCTTGTGATACCGCACATCAATGTGCTTTGTCCTCGCACTCTGACTATCACACTACAGCTGAACTCCACCTTGTTGGAAACCTAAGTCTTTGACCAATCCTGTAAGCAACAATGCTTCCTTGGCAGCCTCAGGCACTGCCTTGTACTCAGACTTAGTAGTAGATAAAGCAACGAGTGACTGTACCATAGACCTCCAAAAAATGGGTCCTCTCACAAGGGTAAATATGTGTCCTATGGTAGACCTTCTATCATCCAAGTCTCCTATATAGTCAGCATCCATGTGCCCTACCACTGACTGATTATTTTATTGTCCACTGAACATGATGTCATATCCAGTTGTACCCCTGGTAGGCTCACCAAGGCTTGAGTCTTTAACTACCAAAAATAAATTTATAAACCTAACTAACCCAAGTTTAGTAGAACAGTGGGTAAGTCAGGTGTCGATCCATAGGGACTGGTGTGCAGTTGTTAACCATTTCTAGCCTAATTTTACTACACTTTGTGTAAAAAATAAAAAGCAAAGATTTTGAATGGTTTTTATAACAATTACTGAAAGCATGTAAATTTACGTTAACACTTCTCCTACAATGCAGAACTTAGATTATGAATCAAGCCTAGACTGTCATGCACACTAACTATGTCCAATCAGCTATTCATCTTTGGCTAATGGCTAAGTGAACCATTCGATGACATAGAGTAGCGAAGGTGCACCAATCATCCAGAGCACGATTGGGAACCAAGATATACTCTATCACAACGATCACAAGATTAACCCGTACATGAACCATAACCTAGTCCGTATAAGTGAATGAATCCCTCACTAGGCTATCCTTTACCCTAGGGTTTCAACACAAGCAAAGATGTAAACTTGCATGGAAATTAAAGTGCAGGTATTGAAAGTGCATGTATTTAAATGAAAGCAGCAAAGAAAGCACGTAAAATTGGCTTCAATTGCAACTCGAAAGTCTGTAATTAACGATCAGGATTACAACCAAGAATCATCTACTCTAAGCAGCAGTACAATTAACATGAAGGTTGTCAAAAGCCTTCGACAATTCCATGCACAAACTAGTACAAGAATTGAAATCGAAAGCAGTAAATCTATTCTACTTGGCTTTTAATGGCATTCTAGGTCTATCACTAACCTAAAAGTGGCCAAAGAGGAACCCTAGACACATAGTCAAAGCTATCTTTTATACCCAAAAGGGTTTACAAGGTTTAAAATTCAAAATAGGAAAGTTCTGTAGAAAATCACGCAAAGCAGTTTGTTGGCCCTTATATCTGTTGACTAAGTCGCACCTATGTCTTCCCTGGTCAAGCCTCTTAGGAATTCAGGAATTCAAACTTCAGGCATTCTCGACCTAATCACGCCTCTAAGTATTCCTGGTTGAACTGCTGGTCGAGACTCTTGGGATCTCTACTTTAGTAAATGTTCAATATCTTGACCTGGTCACCCCCTTCAGGGTCTCCTAATCGAGCTGCTGGTCGAGACTCTTGGGATCTCTAGCTTTGTCAGTCTTCAGATTCTCAACCTAGTCGCCCCTTAGGATCACTTGGTCGAGCACTTGGTCAAACTTTACAGCATTCTTCTTTCAGTATGAACCTTGGAGTCTTCTTCTTGTGACCTGGTCGCACCCTATGGTGGTTGGTCGCCGCATATAGTTGACCCATGTCTTCTCTCCTTTGATGCATTGAGGCTCTAGGGGCTTGGTTAAGCATCTAATTTGAGCTTTGTGCACCCCAATTACTCTATTGGCTTCTCACATTGCTTAACTCCTTGGTTTTAACCTGTCTTTTCTAAAACATGAACAAACCTTACATAACTCTGAACTATGATAACAAAGGGTAAATACATGACAAATAAAGACAAAACACATGTAAATGGGGGCCTAAAATAGTACATTTTAGGGACACATCACAACCCCCAACTTACACTTTGCTAATTCTCGAGCAAAGCAAAATCTAAGAAGACTAGAAAATCCTATCTACCTCCTCTTTCATGGGAAACACGATTGCATTTACCGTATGCAACAAGGCTTTAAACACTTAGGTAACCTTAGTGGATGAGTTGTAGACTTGTGAGGGTTTCCAAGGCGATACCAAAAAACACCAATCTCAGTGAGTCATTAGATAAGATCAACATATAACACAATCATGCCATTTCATATATAGGAATATAACCTAGTTACAAGTAGGCTCCTTCATACATAACTCCACTATACAAATATGTTGATTTAGGTGTAATCCCAAGAGGGGGGGGTGAATTGGGTATTTTAAAAATTCTTTGAAACCTATTTACCAATCAATCCCTATTTCTATGTTTAACTACTGGTAGTGACTTACGTCTGAATTAAAGTTATTTTATCAATGAATTCCTTTTTACCCAATTAAGTGCATGTAAAGTTATTCAACATACACAAGCAAGTAGGAAATTAAAATACGATGCAAAAAATAAAAAGGATAAGGGAAGAGAGAATGCAACCACAATTTTACGAGGTTCAGCCAACCCGGCCTACGTCATCACCTTGAGCAACCCACTCAAGGATTCCACTAAAATCCCTGCTCCTTAAATTGGGACGGAACTTCCCTTACAATCTGCTTCTTACAAGAGGCAAAACTCCCTCCTAATCCGCTGCTTACAAGAGGTGCAACTTCCTCCTAATCCACTACTTACAAGAGGTACAGCTCCCTCCTAATCCGCTGCTTACAAGAGGTACAGCTTCCTCCTCACACTCGGTTCACAACCTGAACCGTGTTTACAATTTAGGCTCAAATTTGCAAACACTCAATGTTGCTTCTAACAAAAGCTGGTGAGTACAATTCAAAGTCCTAGTACATAATCATATGATAAAACTTGAAGCTCAGAATGTATGGAAACGATACAATCGTTTATGTATGATATGCCTTAACACACAAATCCCTTTTTAACCAAAACTTTCAAGTAAAAATAAATTCGAACTAATTTGGAATAAACTAGGGTTCTTGGTTCACTTTGCAAAAATGCACACTTATGTAATTGAAGTGAACTAGTTAGCAAAAACTTTGTCTTGAATATACACTCAATCAAAATCACAAAGTTTTATTTCATGTACTCAATCACAAAATTGAGTATATTTATTTGCAGAAAATATCTCTCAATTAAAATTATAGTTCTAAGTACCAAGGATATTAAATCAAGCTCTACTGTATCTAAAGATAGATACTTTTAGAAACCACACACTTGAATCAAACCTTTCAATCAATCACACACCATAAATCAAATAATGATCTTGTTTAAAATAGCTTTGTATATGTATAGGTACTTTCAAGATCACCCTTTTAATCAAAATAGATTTTTCAATAATAAGCTCTATGAACAATATATATGTATATTTATATACTCTTGAATCAAAGACCAATCAACCAATAACTAAAAAACTTTATCAAGTAATGATCTCATCAAAAGCAATTTTTATATGTATATGCACACTCAAGATCAAACTTTTCTAATGATGTTGAATAACAAGTAATGAGATGAGAAGTTCTTGAAAATAATAACTTAAATGATCAAACCTCAATACCAAGTTGACAATCAAGATGTATAAGAGAGATCCCTTTGAGATTCTAAATTGATTTTCCCAAGCTCGATGAGTAGAAGTTGAAGTGTAGGCAATCGTAAATCAATAAGAGCAAAATTTTTAATATTCTTTCAACAAGATTTGTTCTTCTTTTTCTTGAGTGTCTTCCCTTTGTTCTAGGGTTTAGATATTTAGTATATATAGTGTCTTACCCTTAGAATTGATCTCAGCCGTTGGATCAATAAGATATCTCGCGTGTCTTTTTAATAAAGAACTAATTTTTAGGCTTTCCCACGAGTTCAAGCAATCGAACTCGACATTAGGCTCCTGAAGTGGCAACTTCAGGCGCCTGAGGTTCCAAGGTCAGGCGACCGAGGTACCTTTGCCAGGTTCTGTCTTTCCCCTTTAATTCTTTAGGCTACCGAACTTAATCTTCACGTTATTGAAGAAATTCTTCAGGCGCCTAAGGATAACTACAAGCTACCAAAATCCCCGTTTTCACACATATTCATTTCTAGTTTAAAATTCTACTTTGATTCTTTGCTTGGATCTTTTATAAAACAAATTTTCCATGATTTTAAAAACATTTCTAAGCCCATGTATGTACTCTAATGATCTACATGAAATGCATGAATCCTAAAATCATTCTAAGTTGTATTGAGCCTCAAGATAAATCATACGAAAATGTAAGTACATGAGTTCTAAATACCCATTCCCAAAACATTCTTGACCTTTTCCGCTTGCATTTTGATTCTTATACTCTTTGAGTTCCATGATGCTTTCTAAAATGTATAATCTTTACTTTATGGCGTCCATGACTTGTTATCTTTCCATGCATGCTTAATATAAGTCATATTCACAAACTCAATGCACAGATCAAACATCAAGTGATTTGTCATTATCAAACAGGATTGGACTCGTAGAGTCAACAAAATAACTTCAAAGCAAATCACTCATGCAAGTCTCAATAGTGTATAGCCATCAAGAAAAACACAACTCATAAAGAATCAATCAGCAATTGCAATTCACAGTTAATATCATCATATAAATTCAAGTATAGATAGGCAACATCACAAGGCATGTGTAAAGTAAATGATTCAACACACTTAAGTCACCCTTGGACACCTACAAAGTGGTCATCTTGACTCAGCCTCACTAGCATACTCTAAAAAACACTCAAGAAGATGGGTTCACTCTCATATGTGAGGAAGACATGCATAATTAAACATCCCACATACTTTGAAGAACTAACACTAAAAATGGGACTGAACTAGTCACATAAGAATGGGATCCAGCCTATTAGTGAGGTGTCTGGTCCTTCACCCTAGCGCCTTCTCACCTACTCCCCACATCTAACCAAGACCACCCTGGATTGACTTATTCATAAATCGGGCCTGAATACATCATATGCATTGTACAACTAAAGAAGCTTCACACATGTAAGGATAGTGTGCTATGTCCCCAGCTTGACCCTTTTGTATTTAGAGCAAGTACTTTATGTATTTTTCATATCTTTTCTTCTACTCATTCTTTTCTTTACACATTTTTCTTTCATGGTTAGCTAGTACAATCATCACAACTTTTGTGTCTTCATGCTACCGATAAGAAACTAAGCTCAAAAGGAGTTTATGACTTTTGTCTATCTCTAGTGGTGGCTCAATTTTCATATCTTGAGTAAGCTACAAAACCCAAGTTTATATCTCCCCACTAGATATCACCTCTAGGCTAGCAAATGCAAATATAAAGACTAGCATGCAAAGAATATCCAGGGAAGGAAAGTTAAGTTCTGTGAACTCAAAGTTCATATAAATGACTCTCACAAAAACAGAAGGCTCAATAAAACCTCACAAGGTGCCATAGTCTCCACAATTGTTCTCTCAGTGTTCTCAAGGAACCCTAAGTGCTACGAATCATGTGAAAGTGCGTCCTAGCCTTGTAAGTCCATCCTAGCCTTATGAAGTATCATATGAATACAAGAGCTTAAACCACAATATTAAAGTTAATGAATCATTAGTCAATCCACGTAGAGTTGCAAAACAAGTACATTGGCTATATCAAGTGGAACTACGCACAAGCAACTCAACAAAATCATTAGTGATGAGCCTAAGCATGTAACATATTAGTGATATAGAAGTATGTACAGGGTAGAAAAAATATTAGCATGGCATGAAACATATAATGTCACTAAAAATTTTAAAAAAGATGTGTCATTTTGGTGCTCAACACGTGCCGTGTAGTGGTTTCCTAACTCCTTACGCCCAACTTAAAACTTCAGTGTCCCTACTAAAGTGTGGAAAGGTAGAACCTGGAAAGTGTGGGAAAGGAAACATTGCACAGTGCTAAAAGATCAACAAGTTTAACCTGAGTCAGTAACAGCCACATAAAATCCAAAAATAAAAAGAGAACCGCAATGGTACACGAAAGCACAAAATACAAGTGAAGGCAAAAGCACCATGTATTTGCATTAATTTTATAGGCAGTACAATGTAGGTAGAAACATTACAAGCATAGGTACAACCATTCAAAATCATGGTGAGATGCAAGAAAAGAAAATACAGAAAAAAGAAAAGAAAATGCAAATGAAAAAGGTGTGCGTAAGCATAGTACATATGATGAAGAGCAAAAAATGGATCCCAAGCATCTAGCCTATCCTAGTCCTCCTCAGTGGACCTGCTGGCATCATAATCAAAATCGCCACCCTCTAGATCTCTCGATGCATCAAAAAGAGTACCAACATCGGACTGCCTATCCGCTTTAGAGTGTGGGATTAAAGCAACCTCCTCCTCCTCAGAAACATTTCCAAACACAACTGGCAAATCAGGTGAAGCTGGAGTAGGAGTTGGCATGCAAGTAGGAGCCTATGGGATTAGCGCAGGTGCCACTGGTGGAGCATCAGAAATAACTAGTGCGATGAAGTCCCTAGGAACAGTGGATTCCTCCACCAAACGGTGCAGAAGAGGGAAGACATCAAGGGGTGGCCTCACGTGAAGTGGTGTCAAAGACCATAAAACATCTATCAAGAGGATAAGGGCAGTCGTCATAAATGGAACTGGTGGGATAAGTGTCGAAGTGTCTGATGGCACAGTGGATGGCTCTATAGTAGTGCACGACACCTTAAAAGAATTCACAAAGGACTGAACCTAGCCCGTAGTGGTGGCTGGTGGTATATCTACGGTAGAGGCCTCTACCTCCTCCTCATTGGAGGACTCAACCTCGATCATGACCACCGGACTGGCCGATGGAGTTGCCTGAGAGGGGGAAATGACAGAGATGGCCATGGTGAAGATGGAGTTGATGATGATGATGCCTCCTTTGTGGTAGCGGGAGCTAGAGGGGCTGGAGGTATAGAAGGACCAAGGGTCAAAGTCGATATTAAGAATCTCGGAGAGTGGAAGGTCGCGAGTGCACTCAGGACACATACTTGAAGCACCTCAACCAATGCTTTGAATCCCTGGGAAATCGACTCCTTGGTTGTTATTAGCTCATCGCGTACCTCCACTTGGAATGTCTCGAACTCAATATGTAGGCAGCCCAGATTATCCCCTGCCTGAGGCATAGTGGGGGATGTTGATGGTGGAGGGGTCATCGCTGGTGGAACGGTCTTTAAAGGTGCCACCGCGAAAGTGGAAAGCTCCCTCTCTCTTTTTTCAGTGTGCAGTGAGGTGGAAGCACTAGTGGGCATGCGGACTCATCCTCGGGATCGTGAAGGAAGTCTGGTATGAGGAATTGAACCCCGGGACTCCCTAAAATGGAACCCACTGGTGAACCTTCAGCTTGACCGTGGTTTCCAACTGCAAGCTTTGGTGCCATGCCCTCTTAGTGGCGACCTCGTTGATGGGAATGTGTGCATCAGGATTCCCCAGGTTGATCTTCAGACACATCAACATCGACATGACAAGCTGAGCATATGGAATAAGGGGCCTCTTCGGCTCCCGTACAGTATGACCGCATCCAGTTTTTAGTGTCAACCTCCTCAGCTTCGAGTGCTTCACATTCTTTACATAGAACGTGACCATTTCGTCCATGATTAGCTGAGGGATGTCCACCATCATGTTGTTCTACATAATGAATAGGACTTGTAGATGGATGTCGCGCTGCTCAGAGTGTTGGGTGGATGTGCAAATTTTGTGTTGGAGAATCTAATCTAATAGGAGCAGGTAGTCTGGTACCCTACTTAACGTTGTGCACGTGTCGTGCTATATATTACCTCCATCATAATACTGGTCGTGAAACATTTGTCGGATGATATGGTGGATGTCTTCAGAATCAAAAGCGTCCCACGGTATGTCATCGACCTCTGTGTGAGACCGCACCCTATCAACCAAGGCAGGGGTGAGCTCAAACCCCATGCCCTGAACGATAGTGGACCAGACTCCTGTGTGCGGATCGTGCCGATAGAATTCCCGAATCAGTTGGGGATGATAGGAGGCGGTCGGTGGGGTCATATAATCGTTGAATTTTCTCCTTTCAAGGATCTCAATGCAACACTTATTCCATTTGTGGACCCGAGTCTCTTCCAGCCGGAATGCATGCATCGGCCTGAAGTGATAGTCGCCCAGGGTCATCCTCGAGGCCTTCGGCCTCCTAGAAGACTAAGCTAGTGGACTCTAGGTCGCTCGATCACTCAACAGTGCCAGTGCAGGTGGCTTATGCTTAGACCCATATGATGGCTCATTTCTCAACTGACTATAAACCCTCTTCCTATTAGAGGCAGAACAGAGGATTAAGGTTGCTTGGAGGCAAGCCTAGAGTCGAATCAGCGAGGCATTTTTGGAAGGAGAAGTATGAAAATAGTCAAGACGGTGAAGATCTATATAAGGGAGACGAGAGCTGCCAAAAGAAGAAGATGAAGGGGTACCAGTGCTGGACGGGGAAATGAAGAGCCCCAGCGTAGAGGAAAACCAAAGGCCAAAACCCTAAGTGCTTCAGACAAAGTGTCGCTTGCAAAGAGGGTTACCGAAGCTAGGGCCAGAGGTCACCAGAGGCTCAGAGCTGGTGAGGGAAGGTCAGGCGACAAGGTCGAGTGTGGGTGTGATGAGGATCGACCAAGAAATAAGGAGAATAGGAGTTGGAGAATCGCAGGAGAAAAAAGGTTTAAAAGGATTTCGTATAGACTCGACCTAGTCGCATCAGCCTTGTGCTGGTCGTGCCTAGTCGCACCCTCTACTTAAACAAGAACACTGACTCCCAACCAGGTTGCGCCCAGCTTAGTACTGGTCACGCACATGGTTGAACCTCTCGGTAATTTGAAAGTTTAGAAAAGTCCAAAGATTCAACAAGGTTGCGCCAAGGTAGTGCTCATCGCGCCCATGGTCGAACCTCTTGGTATTTTGGAAACTCATATGACTTTCAGGGCTTCGACCAAGTCGCACCTATGTGTACTAGTCATGCCCTGGTCGCACCTCATCAATCCTAAAACTTAATCTACGAACCTTAAACCCTATCTACACTACACTATACAACCTAAGGACTAAAAAGGAAAAATAAAAATACTAGGGTTGCTTCGTGGAAGCACTAAGTTTACTGTCTTCGGCTAGATGCAATAAAGGCTCATGTCGAACTCACCGTGGTTCAAAAATAAGGGGTTCTTCCACAATTTCCTTATTAAACCACATCTTACCTACCCATAGCCATTCCTCTAAACTGGAGGCCGAATAATGAATGGATAGAATCTGCTCATACGAGTCCTACAAGCCAGATATAGAAGGGCTCTTAGGCTAAAGTATATCCTTTAAAGGGTCCCTCCATAAAATTAAGGGAGCCACTTCCTCAACACATTCATCAATCATGTCAACGACGTCAACGGGGGGATGTTAGGAAGCATGGAATACATTCAACCTGAGTTGCATATTGCCAAAGGACACATCCATAATCCCAGTCCTACATTGAATGCATGCATTAGTCTTACTTAAGAATAATTGTCTCAATAGGACAAGGATTGGGTCCTTGGTTAAGTCCGAAGGTTCCATATCCAAGATAATGAAGTCAACAGGATAACAGAATTCCTCAACTTTGACCAAGATGTCCTCTATCACACCTCGGAGCCTTTTTACTGATCGATCGGTGAAACTCAAGGTGACTGGGGTGAGCTTTAGCTCTCCTAAATTGAATTTCTTATAGACCGAGTAAGGAAGGAGGTTTACACTTGCACCCAAATCTAAAAGAGTCCTGTCAATGGTGTAATTGTCGATTACAAAAGAGATGGTTGGAGCGACAGGCTCTTTAAGTTTTGGAGGAATGTGTCCTAATAGAATTAAGCTCACATGCTCGGCCAGCCTAACTAGCTTGTTCATGTGCACCCTCAACTTTCACTTCTACGTGCACGGATCCTTAAGGAACTTAGCATATGCAGGCACTTACTTGATAGCACCTAAGAGAGGAATATTGACCTTAACTTGCCTAAATGTGTCCATGATGGACTTAGTTGTGGTCTCCTTCTTAGATTTAGAGGATGCTTGAAAAGCTACAGGAAATGGCACAATAGGTACATAATGGGGAAGTGCTCCATCATTGGAGAGGTAGGTGTTTCGGCATGAGCTACCAAACTAGGAGAAGGAGGATTACATGGTTCATCATTGGGCTCTTCCCTTATCTTCTCCCCACCCTTTTCTTGGTCTAACTTCTCACCAACCCTATTATTTACCTCCCTACCACTTCAAAGAATGGTTACAGCTTATGCTTGCTCATTATATGACAAAGGTTCAGCATTCGGCTCACATTCTACCCCATATTGGCCCTTAGGGTTCACCAGAGGCTGACTTGGCAACTTACCCTCATCTCTCCTACTCAAAGAGGTAGCTAGTGGCCCCATGGTGGCTTCTAAATTGGCAATCGATTGGGAGTGAGAGTGGAGTAGTTGCCAATCAACTTGGTGATCAGCCTCAATGCCTTTGAGGGCTTTCAACACCATTGTTAGCTTTACCGTGATCCCAAGAGGGGGGGTGAGTTGGCATTTTTTTTTTTAAATTTAAGCTTTAGGTCAATCTCCTAACACTAGTATATTCACAACCCTATGGTCAATCTAGTACAAGTCATGTAAAAGTATATTAGAAAGTAAATAAAACAATTTAATCAAACATACATGCACCAGAAGGCAGTAAAGTAAAGGTGACAAGCAAAAATGTTATCGAGGTTTGGCCAATTGCGTACGTCCCCGCCTTGGCTAACAAGCACAAGGATTACCACAATAACTTGCTCACTTAAATGGGTGAAGCGGCACCTATACAAACCAAGTCAATTCAAGGGGCTGACCTCAATGGTTACATACAATCCTTATCGGGCTGGATTACCACCCCCTCAAGCCACACCTAGAAACACTCAGATTTTACAATCAAACGATACAAAAATAGTGCTTTCATGTAAAGCAGATTTGTATGCAAATGCACATAATCACATACACATCAATAGCATGAATACAGTGTAAGCTTAGTGATGCAAGATTTGTTCAATCAATACTCTACACAGTATAATCAATATGAAGCTCAAGAGTATTCAACACAATACAATCAGTGTGATGCATATGAGTATTCAACACAAGCAGAGACTTGGAATCTAGATAAAATATTTCAGTAGCACACCAATATTTCAAGTTTACTAGACAGATAATCAAACTAGTTCCAAAATGATTTTACTCAATGAAGTAAGCAGCACAATACTAGTTTGAAAAATTACTTGCTTGTTTGAAAAACATACTAGTTTGAAAAATTACTTGCTTGTTTGAAAAACCTTTGCACACCAAAACCAAAGCTATTGGACACTTGCAGTGGGATGCAAATATCCTAAGCTTCTTTGGTTTTAATCCCACGCAAGATTTATAACGGAGAAATCCGTGGGATAAACCTAGGCTAAGCTCCCAAAGAAAAGTCTCAAGCACACACACAAATGGGAGTATTAGCAAGGAACAATAATCACATAAACATAAGATAAGCTCTTACAAACTTCGATTTTATCAAATGGATGTAAACTTGAGAGTATTTGGGCAAAGGGTGATTTTTCAGTAGAGAGAATTTTTGGCTTAATCACTTTTTGCTAATCTCACTCTAATCATACAAATGAAGGCATATTTATAGCCAAGTGCAAAAATATAACCGTTTAGGACAAAATAGGTATTATTAAAAAAGTCCCAAAAGATTAAAATTTGATTAGCCCAAAATAACCCTATTTTACCACGGTTAAATTAATTTTAACTGGGAGAGGTTTGGGTGGCTGAACCTAGGTTCGGTCCCCTGAATAGACACACTAATAAAAGTGATTTGGGTGAGTTCGGTCACCCGTGTCAGAGTTCGGCAGCTCGAATCAAAGTTAGTAGCAAAGCTAAGTGACTTCGGGTGCCCGGTCAAACGTTTGGTGGCCCGAATCCTTGTGTTCGGTCGCGCGAGGGTAGTTTTGAACTAAAAATGTTGGTCGCCCGAGTTAGTGAACAGTCCCTTTCGAGGGGTTTGGGCGCCCGGGGAAGATGTGTGCATTTAGGGTTCAGTCACCCGAAGGCTGGTCAACATTTTGAATTTCAAAGTTCGGGCACCCAACTCCAAAGGTTCACTCACCCGAGACCTCTTATCTTGCTTAGTTTTGTTCAATTTTGAGCACAATTACAACCCACTTATATATTTCATGCCATGTGTGTTAATGTTGGAGCCTAGGGTCTTGTTATGGCCTAATTCAGCTTACGCTATATTCTGTATGCATGATGTGTGGGTGATAAGCATACAATCATAGCCTAGGTTACTATTATAGACTCATATAAATTATTACAGACCGATATGAATTACAATTACAAATTACAAGTCTTCGCGGTCTTCTTGTTTCTTCAAGTGTCCTGTCCTTCCTTGGGATATTTATTTGAGCCTGCACAAGCACTTGACAATCATCAAATGTCAATATTTGTCATTATCAAGATCGAGTGCGACCTATAAGGTCAACAACCGTCTCTAGAAAAGAATCATATTTGGACTAAGGAGGAGATGGCTGCTGATAAGATGAAGGTCTAGGGGTAGAAACAGGAGGAATTTGAGAGATTTGGAATGGGCAAGGAGGCAGAGCAGTGGGTGATTGCTAATGTCTTTAATCTTGAAAACACGGAGCTTGTGGCCTCCAAGAGAAGTTAGGATACTTATTCCACCAGGATTGTACGTGCTAGAGTAAGGATCATTGGTCGGCCTATCATACCAATTTTGGGTGGCCTTAAATTCCTCGTGCACAAACTCAAGCAGGGGAGGCACATGGGGGCAATTATAACATATGTGTGAAGGATCATAACAAATGGCGCACACCTCTGTACACGCCAAATGCTGAGGTTGCTATCTTAAGTACAAGAACTGATCTAACTTTTTCACTATAGTGTGAAAGGTGCGTGCAAGGTAATGGCTCGCAGCTAACTCATAGACTCCCTTAGGATTGGAAGAGGAAGGTTGGGACAGTCTACAAGTAGCAACAACATATTGCCGGCAAGGTTCTCGAAGAGAGCCCAAGCCTCATTCTCGTGTTTCATGAGGAAAATACCTTCATAAGATACATCTACCATGGATTGGTCTTGCTCAGCTAATCCTTCATAGAACGTCTGAACTAATAGCCACTTAGGGACTTGGTGATGTGGGCATTTGAGCAAGAGGTCCCTAAAGTGCTCCCGTGTCTCGAAAAATAGTTCTCCATCCAATTGTGAGAAACTAGTGAATCACCTTCCTCAGCTAGTTAGTCTTCCTAATTAGGAAGTACTTTCTTAAGAACTCATGTTGCATGGTGACCCAATTGGTGGCCGAGTTCAACTCTAAGGAATTCAGTTAGCATTTGGGCTTGTCCTTAAGAGAGAATGGGAAAAGCCTTATTCGAAGGGCATCATCACCAAAATTAGGTATGCGGATGATGGAACAAATTTCAAGGAATTGATTAAGATGCTTGTAAGAATTTTTATTCGAATTCCCATAAAAATTGGGAAGCATTGAGATGATGGAAGTCTTAATCTCAAATTGTGCCACCTCTACCTCCTAGAACCGGATACATAATGGCGAGGTGTATATGTTGGGTGTGAAGTAGTCTTCAAGGGGCCGAAAAGGCTGCTCCTCCACCACAGGTTGGTGGGGAGCCTAAGGTTTTGGGTTTTGAAAGGCAGGAACCGAAGGACGTTCAGGCATGACTTTAGGTTTTAGAAGACTTGGCTAACTCGGGATTAGAGGTGGATTTTCTAATACATCAATAGGATCTCTCAACATCGGGGTCTGCAGGGACTAACTCAGGATCCAACGAGCACAAACCCAGCATATACACATGTAGCGCACAATCAAGACTACAAAATATCAAATAAAAAATAAAAACAAAAGAAAACAAAGAAAAACAAAGTGTAGTACTCTAAGCTAGAAATTGGCTTACAACTGTAACACAACACCTGGCAACGGTGCCAAAATTTGGTAGGCTCACTAAGGTTTGGGTCCTTAATTACCAAAAATAAAATTAATAAACATAACTAACCTAAGTTCAGTAGAACAGCGAGTAAGTCAGGTGTCGATCCATAGGGACTGGTGTGCAGTTGTTAACCACTTCTAGCCTAATTTACTACACTTTGTGTAAAAGACAAAAATGAGAGATTTTGAATAGGATTTCTATCAACTACTGTTGGAATTGGTGTATTCCCAAGAGGGGGGTGAATTGGGTATTTAAAATTTCTCCTCCTAGGTTTATCCAAATTGACAGTATTACGCAACTTAGGGTCTATCTATGCAATTATAAACCCAATCAACACATGTACAACATATAATGAATCAAGCACACAACATATATGTGCTGAAAATGAAAGTGTGGAAAGTAAATTGCGGAAATATAAAGTACACGCACGATATGTTATCGGGGTTAGGCCAATACTGCCTACGTCCTTGCCTCAACTCATAAGCCCAAGGATTACCACTATTGCTCACTTAACGAGTGGAGCTGCACTGATTATAATTAGGTCAAATTACCAGGGCTGACCTCAATCTTTACAAATTCCCTACCGATCTTACAGGCTAAATCAACGCCCCCTCAGGCCATGCCTGGAATACAGCAGTAAGCACAATTTTTGCATACAATTCAAGTGCTTCTCAACTAAGTAGACTATGTATCGATTTAGCACAGTATAATCAATGCACACCAATAATGTAAGAACTATAAGCCTAGTGCTATATGTGTGCAATCAACACTCAATATAATGTTTATATTCAATCAAGTGCAATGAGTGTATCAACAAGCTAATCTTTGAAACTATGTATGGATGTAAATCTCAATCATAATTTAGGGTTTCAAAGATTTTTACCAAGAGTAATCAAAATACCTATAAAAATATTTTCTCAATATTCAAGCACAAGAGATATTAAAAAAAAAATGGCTTGTGAAAATATTTTTGCACACCAAAAAATACAAATTCAATGAGTCTTGCAATAATGATGCAAAGACTCACTAGCTACAAGATTTTTTCCACACATAGATTTATTAAATAAAATTGAGGGAAAAAACCTTACCCTCAACTCTCAATCCAAAAATCAAACATACAACACAATGTGAGTTTCCTATCAAATGAGAACACTGTATAACCACTCAAACAACTCTCACAAGGATTGATTTAGCAAAGGAATAATGATATGTAAGGATATAGGCTCGGTACTTGGAAAAAGCTCTTTCGAAAATAAAGAGAGTTTTTTTACTAATCAAAGTGCTAAATCAGCTTAATTAAGAAAATGAACTTGTATTTATAGACTTGGCCGAAATTATAGCCGTTCGGGACACGCTGGGTATTTTGGAAAAAGATTAATTAAGTTTAATTAAAAATAACCCAGTTTAACCTCGGTAAAAATTGACCAACCTGAGAGGTTCGGTCGACCATTTTTAAGGTTCAATCGACCAGGGTGTTTTTGAACTGAGGTGTTGGTCGACCAGACTTGAGGCGATTTTTGAACCTTCGAGGTTCGGTCAACCAGACTAAATTCAGTTGACGGAATTTGGATGTTCAGTCGACCAGGCCATTTTTCAACTTCATGTTTGGTTAACCAGGACGTTGGGATTTTCCCATGTGCCAATTCAATCGACCAGGGCGTTGATGTTCATTTTAAGCTTGGTCGACCAAATAGTCAAACCTTTGACCCTAGGGAGGTTCAATCGACAAAAGTTGTTCTGTATGTTAGGGTTCGGTCGACCGAACACACTAACACTGTGCATTCAATTTCTAACTCTCTTTTAAAGACACCCCTGTTCACATATTTGTTACTTCTAAGTTATAGGGGGCTTTTTCATGCAATAATTTGGGACCTATGGTCATTCTAAGGTTTTTTAGCATTTAATTAGTCCTAAAAATCCGATGTCAGTCGATCAAGTGATCCCTAAGGTCCATCTATGGTCTTGAGCTTATAATCCCTACATGCATGATATGCATTAATTATTACAAACCTTTCATTATAATTACAAACCCAAATGATAAATATAAAAATACAACTTAAAACAGACAAAGGCTTCATGCTTTGCTCTTTAAGAATTCCATGGATTGCGCCAAAAGATGTGCTCGTTTCAGTGCTTCTTGGCTTCCATTTCTCATATGTCATCTATGCTTTAGAAAGGTAGACATGTTCATACACTAAACACACAGATGAGATACTGTGGTTTGTCATAATCAAAATAGGAGACGGACTCAAAAAGTCAACAACTACTGAAAGCATGTAAATTTACGTTAACACTACTCCTATAAAGTAGATCTCAGATTATGAATCTAGCCTAGACTGTCATGTGCTCTAACTATGTCCAATCAACTATCCATCCTAAGCTAACCGCTAAGTGAACCATTTGATGGCATAGAGTAGTAAAGGTGCACCAATCATCCAAAGCATGATCAGAAACCAGAGTATACTTTATCACAACAATCACAAAATTAGCCTGTACATGAACCATAGCCTAGTCCGTATAAGTGATTCAATTCCTAGCTAGGCTATCCTTTACCCTAGGGTTTCAACACAATCAAAGATGTAAGCTTGCGTGGAAATTAAAGTGCAGGTTTTGAAAGTGCATATATTTAAATGAAAGCAATAAAGAAAGCATGTAAAATTGGCTTCAACTGCAACTCGAAAGTCTATCACTAATGATTGGGATTACAACCAAGAACCGTATACTCTAAGTGACAGTACAAGGAACATGAAGGTTGTCACAGGCCTTCAACGATTCCATGCACGAACCAATATAGGAATTGAAATCAAAAGCAGTAAATCTATTCTACTTGGCTCTCAATGGCTTTCTAGGTCTGTCACTAACCTAAAAGTGGTCAAACAAGAACCCTAGGCACATAGACGAAGCTATCTTTTATACCCAAAAGGGTTTACAAGGTTTAAAATTCAAAATAGGAAAGTTCTGTAGAAAATCTCACAAAGCAGTTTGCTGGCGCTTGTGTCTATCGACCATGTCGTACCCACGTCTTCCCTGGTCACGCCCTAGTCAAGCTTCATAGGAATTCAATATGTCAAACTTCAGGCATTCTCGACCTGGTCACGCCTCTGGGTCTTTCTGTTTTGATAAGCATTCATCATTATTGGGGGCTCTTGTCTTGTTCTCCAAATGTTGTGTTAAATTCTTTGGAAAGTAAGCTTAAGGCTTTCTTATGGAAAGGTAAGGAATTGACTTCCTCTGAAAATTTAAGTTGGGACTGAGTGTATGAACCAATCTTTGGAGGTGATCTTGCACTTATTTTCTTAAATGATTAGAGAGATATTTTTTCTATCAAATTATTATGGTTGATTTGTATGTGTACAAACTATCTTTAGATCTCTTGGTTATATCATTATAAGCATAGAGAAAAAAAAATTGGGGCTATGATATTCCTGCTTGGAAAATAATTTTTAAAATTAAAGACAAAGTGGACAGTAGCTTTAAATATTGAATTGGAAATGGAAGGGTACATCTCTATTTTTTTATAACTAGCACCAATTTGGTCATCTTTATCTCAAATACAATCCAACAATTCAAAAAGAGTTTTCTCTTCTAGGTAATGCAAGGTTTCTAAATTAATAAAAGGTATTACTTGGGTTGGGTCTAGAAGATCTTTTGTGCACAATAAATGAAGTCATAACAACTATTGATTTTTAGCCAAATTCAAACAAAGTTGGTAAAATCACCTTTCCGGTAAAGTGCTTGTAAATAATTCTTTTACCGAAGCTCGGGAAGTCACTAGGAAGAAATTTGATTTTGTTTACTGACATAAATTGGTTTGGTTTAAAAAGCATATACCTAGATATGTTGTTACAATTTTGTTAGCATCCTAGAATAGCCTGAAGACTCTTCATAAATTTGTCAAATGGAAGGATTTTCAATCCTCTTATTATGTCTTCTATGGAGAAACAATTGAAAGTAGAGATCATTTTTTTTTCTCTTGTAATTTCACTCTTCAAGTCGATAAGGTTGTGGCTGGAAATAGAGGAATTTGCAATCTCTCTCAAATCAAGGATAATGAATTGAAAAGAATTTATAATTTAAAGGGTGCTTCTGTAGGCCTAAATAAGCTTATCAAAGCAATTTCAGTCTAGCACAATTGGAGAGAAAGGAAAAAAATTATTTTTGAAGACCATTATACCGATCTTAATTTTTTAATACCTTTAATAAATGGAAGTATTAAAAGTTACATTCCACATTTTAACAGTCTAACTAGATTCAATTAGTTTATGTTGTTGTTTAGTTGTAGGAACCCAAACCATGAAAAGAAAAGAAAAAGAAAAAAAGATGAGAAAGGAAAAAGAAGAAGAAGAAGGAAACAGTTTGGGACAGGACCAAACTATTGACGGTTTGAGGAACCTCAGGAAAATCGTCGACAATTTTAGCAGGGCTGCGATTTGGTAAGACCAAACCGTCGATGGTTTCAAAAATTTCAAGAAAACGGTCGACGGTTTTCCCCAGGCTGAGCTTACTTAAGTGAGGAGTAAGCTTAACTTTCATAACTCTCATGTTTCTCTCTCTCTCTCTCTCTCTCTCTCTCTCTCTCTCTCTCTCTCTCTCTCTCACACACACACACACACACACACACACACATTAGGGTTTTAGAGTCTCTCTCTCTCCTCTCACCCTCTCACATGTCTCTCTCTCTTATGCTCATCCGGAGTTCTCTCTCTCTCTCTCTCTCTCTCTCTCTCTCTCTCTCTCTCTCTCTCTCTCTCTCTCCGATCATCTCTCTCTCTCCTACTGGCTTGTCAAGTCTCGTCCTCAGCCAGTTAAGAGGCTAGGATTTCGTCTCAAAAGTTGTAGGTAGTTTTTCAGGAACAGGTAAGGGAAATAGATTATGTTAGTTATTTTTAGAGTTAACCGATTAAAATGAAGCATGTGATTACAGGAATGTTATATATGATTTTCTGAATAATTGGGCATATGAAAATGATGATTTTGGGGTTCATTATATATATATATATATATATATATATATATATACGTATTTGGGAAAACTAAAGTAAAGGTAATCATCTCCTCTTTCCTATAAAATCTACATAATGAGTTATATAAAATTGTGGAGATGATCATTTTTCCTATAAAATCTATATAATGAGTTAAATAAAATTATGGAGATGATCATACCCCTATTTTCAGTAAAGTATATTTTTGCAGTTTATTATATTATGAATTATCACTTAAATTGTGTGGCATGAGGATGATTATTATTGTATAACTAAACCTGTTGGTTTTTAAGGTATGGAATGGTAAAAGTTATGGTTTTATACTGACCTCAAAAAATGTTGAGAATATTGTGAATTATGAAATGATAGTTTGATATCGAGTTATGAAATGACCTTTTCATCCGCCTTACTGAGAAGTGTCTCACCCCAATATCCAATTTATTTTTTAGGACCTACAAGGAATCGAGCCTAGCATGCTATGGGGTTGAGATTAGTTTTTTTAGTTATTGTAAGTGCAAGCGAGACACTAATTTATCATGTTTTTGTTTATGCTAGGATGTAATATATATATATATATAACATGGAGACACATATGAGTATTTGGGTTGGCTTTAGAACTCTCGTAAAGTGGTTGAGGTTTAATTATCTTCCACTGCATGTTTAAATTAAGTTTATGAACAGTGACACCCGAGACCCCCTATTCAGTTTCGAGTTGATATAATTGTGGTATCAGAGATATATGTATAGGAAATAGCAATCTCGGCCCCACCGGGTTCGGGGTGCGACATTAGTTGTATTTTCTTGTTTGTATTTTTCTTCCTATGTGTGTTTCTCAAAGTTTTGTCGATACACAATTTTTGACCAAACAACTTTTTAACCCAAATGAAGATATTAAAATTTAAGGAAAAATAAAGAAAAGGCACAAATCTTCACTAGGCGGTCAACCAACCACTTAGGGCAGTCGACGGGTCTTCCCTCCAAGACTAATCATTGGCACTTTGCACATGTGGTCAGATGACCTCTAAAAGCATAAAGGCCCCTAGATCACTCCAACCCTTTTTTTAAAATTTTAAGTTATTTCCATGTGATTGGATGGAGGTTTTGGGCTTGCCATGTTTCCTATTGATGTCACATGCCAAAATCTAACATTGCCAGTTGATGGTTAGTGGTTATCGCTAGTTATTTTTAAATTTTAATTTTTGAAATTTAAATTCGAAATGGGTTTTCTTTCCCATCCATTGAAGGTCTATTAAAGGACCTTCTATGAGAGACTTTAGAGCATTTCCAAATAAGGGCAAGGTGAGGGTTCAAGACTAGTTTATAGGTTTCAAGGGAACTTTCATTTGAAGGATAAGAAGAAAAAAACTATAATCCTCTTCTTTTGAAAGGGATTTTGGGGGTGTGATTTGAAGTGAGGGGCCTTCCACTTTATCTACAAAGGGTTATTCTTCAAAGAGGTCAGTGTCTAACCATTTACTTCATTTATTCCATTCATTATATTGATTTTGGCATATTGAAGCATGATTGTATTTTCTTGAATCATATGATTTCTTTACTTTCCTATGTTGAAAATGCATGTTATATATTGTAGAACATATTTCTATCAAGGTAGCATAGAAAAAAGCATGCTAAAATTTCAAAGTCCATGTTTGTATTAAAGTTCAAGTTTTAGCAGTCGACTGACCTCTCCTTCATTTGAAAATGTGGACATTCGCTTTAAGCAGTTGATCGACTCCTACAAGTGGTCTTGAGAGTGCCTTTTTTGCACTCCTACCTTTGGGGATTTCTAATATGTTAGTGTTTCTACACATAGTAAAACACTTGCGATTAATGCTGATTGATTGTGTCTTTAGCGCTTTCATGGTTTCTCTACCAAAAAATCACTTCTTCATAAATAAATAAAAAACAAATGGGTTTGCATGAGTTTTCTCAAAAAAACATCAATGATTTTTGTAAAGTTTTCAAACAATTTGGGGTCATACATCCATGAAGTGCCTTTTGGATGTTCTCCAATCTTTCAATGATGGTCAAGTTGGGTTTGTGATTTTCCTTCTAAAAATCCACACTTTTTTAAAATGTTATTTGTGAATTTTCTTCTTAAAGAAACCAAAACATCTTTTAAAAAATTTAACTTTTTAATGAATCATTCATAATGTGACTGTTAAATTAAATAAAAGCCTCTTTTTTAGAAATAACTCAAAGGATTTCAAGTTGGCTTTATGATTTTTCATCCCAAAGAAACCCAAATCATTCAAATTCAAATGTTTTCATAAATAACTCAAAAAATGTTTGTAAAGAATTATAGATAGCTTGATTCCTCTTTGAGGATATGTAGATAGTCTACTTTGTAGATTCGATCATACCAAATAGAAAACCTAAATCCCTCCTTCCTCCCTTCATGTCTTCTTCATTGTTTGTTAATTTACATATGTTGTATGTGTGTTTTGATTAGGCATAATGTAGTAGGACTTTCATGAGTATTAGTCATCTGCACAAGTCTTACGAAAGCCTTTTCAAAGGGTAAGGTTGGAATATTTTCTGAAATGGACAATCCAAAAAGGAAAGCAAAAATACAGAAGGTTGTGCACCAGTATTTAAAGGTGGCCGACTGCCTAGTTTTCAAATTTTGGTGTTCTTCTTTTTCAATAACTTGAAATATTTTTTTTCAAGAATTATTTCAAAAAACGAGATGTACACACACACACACACAAGCTAAGCATGATAACTAGTAAAAGGAATGAGTGATTTAGGGTGTTAGTGTTTTAAATTCTAATTAAAAAAGAATTTAAAACATTACCTTCCACATTCACAAGTGGAATTATGTTGTTTTTCCTTTTCAAAAATTAAAATAGAGTGGCGACTCCTTTTTCAAAGATAAAAAAGGCAAGTTAGATGAGCCAATGGTTTGGTGGTCTACACTTGTTTAATTTCAAAACGATCACCAAATGTTGGCAACCCAAATGGGTCCTCAAGACTCAATGTTGACAAGTTTAATATATTCTACGTGCCTTTTCCCAAAAAAAAAAAAAAAAAAGAGCACACCATAAGCTAAAAAAAACAAATACTTCTATAATGTTAATGAATAATGATTACTAAATTTATCTTTTACAAATAATTACCATATACTATACCTTGCAAATGAATCATGTTTGCAATTCAATCTCTATGTAAATTGAAAATAAAGAACTGATTGATTCCCTTATCAAAGAAAAAAAATATAGTCATCAGCGAAGGTCTATTTATTGAAATCAAGAAGAACGAAGTTGTAGACTTAGTTGATATATCAAATACATTTGTTAATGTATGCTATTCTTAATTATTAAAAGATTTCCTATTCTTAAAATCCATTGCTATACATTTACTCACATTTGAAGATATTATCTTACTTACCTATTTAAAGCATTCCTTCTAGACAAAAGCATCCCTTCAACTTTTTGCTGCAAAATAGAGAACATGAGTTGTAATGCCATAGAGCAACTTCAGTAGACTACAACTAACGTTTCATTATAGGTACTATGTCGACATGACCTGTAAGCATACCCTATTAATATTAGACCTTGTTATTCTTCATCAACCACACCATAATGCATCTATATTTAAAAATTACTCACTATGATCCAATGCCATATTTAATAGATTTTGTGTTAAATTCAAACCATATATAAGAACAAAACCTCTGTCTTGATAGGAATGGTGTATTCCCAAGAGGGGGTGAATTGGATATTTAATAATTCTAGGTCACATTTGTAAAGAAAATATATGGGAGAAACTTAAGCTTACTCTCAAGAATGATTTTCAAAAACAAAATCTTGAGTGAGAGTTAGTGCTTTCAAAGGTTAAGAAATATGCCCACAAGAATGATTCTTCAACAATCTTCTAGAGCAATGAATTTGTTAAAAAAGAAAGTGAGAAATAATCAATGTTCCCTCTCAAAAAGATTTTTCAAAGAGAAAAGAGAAAGAGAGTAAAAATTTAAGCACAAAATATTTTGGGAGGATTCATAATCTAAGCATTAGTTAAAAATAGGGTTATGAGGGGTATTTATAGATTTTCTAAAAATATGACCGTTTGGGGACACGGAGGGTATTTTAAATTTTTTTAATTAAAAATTAAACACATTTTAGCGCTGAAATTTTGAACAACCCGAGAGGGTCGATCAACTGATGACTTCGTCGGTCGGCTGACCTAAGTTAAAAATTCAAATTTCTTAGGGGCTCGATTGACTAAGGAAATAGCCAGCCAGCTGACCTCGAGCTATTTTCCACCTTTCGTAGGTTCGGTCAACTACCCTCAAGAGTCAGTTGGCTGAGTGAACAGTTTCGATCGACTGGGGCCATTTTGTTTTAAAAATGTCAATCGACTGAGGAATGCAAATTGACCAAGTTCTAAGGTCGGTCGATTGTGGAAACTTAATTGAAAAAATGGTCGGTCAACTAAGTTTTGTCAAACTTTAACTTCTGGCCTAAGGCATGGTCGGTCAACTGAGGGTTATATACTGTGAATTGGTCGATCGACCGAGGTAAGTGAATACCTCAGTTTTTACCCTGATTTTGACCCTAAAACTATTCTAAAACCTTTGTATGATTTTAGCTTTTATGAAAAGGATTTTTTATTTAAGTTTAGGTACCCTTAAGTTCTATCTATGGTCATTTGAGCTTTCAATCACATCATGCAAGAACTACATTATTTCAACCCAAATATGAACTAAATGCTTTACATTTTAAAAATATATGTATTCTTTTCTTTTGCTCTTCCATCTTCATGGAATATGCCAAGATAAGCTTGAAGTCCTTTATGGCTTCCATTTCCCATTCTCTTATGTGTGAGTTTGAATTATAACCCTGCTCAAGCACTTAAAAACACACATAAGATGCTAGTACTTTATTAGAATCAAAACAATGATTAGACTCAAAAAGTCAACAATCTTCCCTTTTTTTATGATGAAAAACACATAAGAGGAAAATGGGTTAAGCCTGAAAAGGCTCCCCCTATCAATATGCATAACTTAAAAGATAAGCAATATAACTCAAGTATATCAAAAGACATAAGACATTTCAAATGACCATGCATTCAATTTTAGCATTAAAGCACATTAAAGCTCAGAAATTTACCCCATGTAAAAAAAATTTGCTCTATAAAAAAAAAAAAAAACAACTCCCCCTTTTTGGCATGAAGTCATTTATCATTTTGCTCATAAAATTCTCCCCCTTTTGGCATGAACAAAAGGGTTAAGTGTAAAAACAAATATGAGCATTAAAAAAAATAGCTTAATAGAACTCCCCCTTTTTAACTCAACAACTGGACATAAAAATTTATAACTTGTTAAAAAAAATTTGCAAATTTACACATAAAAATGGTATGAAATCTTTAAGTTTGAGGCAAAAGAAAGAGATTTTAGTTATAGAAAATATTCTTGCCATAAAACATTAAAAGAAAACAAATTCCATCTTTGACATTTTCAAGAAGATACTAGGGATGATGCTTGCTAAAAAAGAAACTTTAACATAAAGAACAAGTAAGCAAAGTTTTTCTAGATAAGCATTTAGGAACAATTCGCAAAATACCAGAAAAGTTAACCATATAGATCTCAAAGATATCAGAAAATTTAAGAATAAGGATCATATGGCTACACAAATGATTGTGGCTAAAAAACATATTTCAAATTAAGATTTTCAATAAAATCATTACATTTAAGTATATAAGCCACAATGATTTCAAAAACAAATCTAAGCTTAAGAATGGGCGAGCATAACAAGATAGAGATTTTAATTTTGAAAGCTCCCCTTTTGGATTTGAATACAGCTTAGATGAAAACAACTGCTTATACTAATCAAAGATTAATTTCATTAAGCACACCAAACAGTATAAGCAAACATTTTTATTTTCTTAATCAACCTATACTGAATATTTATCAACCATTGATCAGTATAGTCATCCCTATAGGCCACAAATGCATTGGAGATAGATATTAAGGCATGATATAGTGCATTTAACCAAGAACAATCCATATCTTTTCATGGAGCTTTGAGAACCAGATATGATGTTCAGGGTTTCCAAAAGAGCCTCAATATTAAAAAAAAAATGTAACATAATGCAAATGAGTCTTTTGTGCCTTTTCTTTAAGAGTGGAGCTCAGCTTCCTCATGATTGCTTATGCAAAGAATTTAAGCAAAGCACATGCAATGTGTAATTTAAGGATGAACTTCAATATTCGTTTATCATTCACTCATCCTTTCAAAAATATTTTAGTATGCACTTTATCATAATCATTTAAGCTCATGGTTTTTGGACTATAATTGTGTATGGGAATTTTGTCAAAAATTTGGCAACATGTCATTTGTAAGAAGAACATTTTCCAAAGAGACATGTGCTACAACCTAGTTGTTTTCAAAAAATAATTCATTTTAGCATGCAACAACCTAAATCTACTACAAGCATGCAATTCACATCACTACATCAGCCATGCAAATGGCATTCAACACAAGCATGCATTCCTAAATTCACTATTAGCATGCAATACACAAAATTGCATCAACAATGTAGTTGGCTTTCCAATTCAAGCATGCAATCCAGTAGTCAAAAACTCAAGATATTCAGTATAGCTCAGTGACGAAAAACAATCAACATATAAATTATCCATTAGATAATATAATTATTAAGCACGTAATGGATAGTAAGGCGCAATGTTGTTCTCATAAAGTCATATAAAAATGAGAGCATTTAATTGAGAACCATGAAAACAAAAAGAAAAATGCTCCCCCAGAGTTATACACTATCATTATCTTATGTCTTTTACATTCTTCTATATCTTATCCAAGTGCTCTAGATTTTCAGTGATTTAAACTTGGCTTTACATGCCTTGGCTTAAAAGACCAAAAAGTCTCAATGACTATGTTAAGTGTACTAAGCCAATTTTGCCTCTATTCTTATGAATTTCAATACGTGAGAAGCTCAAGCTTGAATGGCTTTCAATTTTAATTGGGTGGCGACGTTCCCGAGACGAAATGAAAAAGGTGGTTTTAAAATATTTTCATGAAAAACAAGGGGTGATGGAGTCACCACTAACCTTTTGGAGTGTGGTTAGAACACTTGATTCTTACCCAATTAAAGGTAGAATCATTCTGCGTTACCAGAGTCGGGTTTGGGAGTTCGATTACGTAAGGGAAAGGTGTTAGTACCCCCTACACTCCCATTCTACAAACGGTACCTAATTAATCGAAAACTATCCCACAAATTAAATGCAATAAGCCTTTGAAATTACTATCTTTTAAAAATCGTAAAGAAATGCAAAAAATAAATACTATATAAGTATTCCCTCATAACCGAGGCATACCATACTCTGAAGAGCTCATGCCTCCTTTTAAAATCATCGGGACATGAAAATCAAGAAAATATTTTGAAAAATATGCTCCCCGAATTTTTGAAATTTGTAGGATTTTTCTAAGTATGAAAATACCATTCTAGGAAGTTTTTGGATCTTATTCAGGATGACAAGGGTGTCAAAAAATTATTTTCAACCTCAAAAATATTTTTATATTTTTCTATAATTTTTTTGAATTTTTATAACAAATTTTATATTTTTCCCCAAATAACAAAAAAACAATTAAAGGAAAATGATGAAAATCGAGTCGAAAGTATTTTTAGAATTTTCTCATGAGTTCTCTAAATTTTTTGTGATTTTTCTAAAATTGTTTAGATTTTTTTTGTGATTTTTTTTAATTTTTAAAGCATTAACATAATTAAATTAAAGAAAATACAAAAAGGATTCGACCCCAAACCGGTTCTGTAATGCCTCGATTTTTTTTATAATATTCATATATCTCTGATACCATACCTTAACCACAACCTAAGCCAAAATGGGGTACCAGGGTGACTTGTCCATCTCTCATGATAAACTAAGCAACGAAAACACACATATACATATAATCTCAAACACAATACCAAAGTTCTAATACCATCATAATTACATAAATAACTCTCCAAAAATATTTTTACATATCCCCTAGGCAAAACATATCTGCCCATATACATAACAGTATCTCATTGATACTTACTTTAAATAACACCTCTTAGATCCCACCCTGGAGCTCCCTAAGCTTGATTTCTGGTATTTCCTGAAATGTTAAGATTATAGGGGTAAGACACCTCTTAGTAAGACGGAATAAATTATTATCAGTGTGTGGCAACATGAGTTTTAATGTATCATAACACATTCATTTAATAATTAATTTAACTGAGAAATCATGAAAAATGCACTCATAACCATATAAATAAATAAATAAATAAATAAATATATATATATATATATATATATATATATATATATATATATATATATATATAGAGACACACACACACACACACATTTGCAATCATATATTTTTCTAAAAAAAAATGCTCGTGCTCAATAAGTTTCTTTATGTACGAAACACAACATGTTTGTTAATGTAGAATCATCATGTCTGTAATGAGGAACCAACCTAAGTCGACATTCTTATATTACCGTCATATAATTACCCCATATGACTAGGTTGTGCAACCCAAAGGCAGAACTTAACTATGGCTGGCCTACCAAGCTAAGTCAAATTATACATGTTTGTAGTACGATTGGCCTACCGCAGCCTGGTCCAGACGCAGGGGCAGTCAACATCTCTCCACAGACCCAATCGACTTCCAATACCAACACTCTCCCCAAGTAGTATGGTTGCACTAACTCATTCGCTAGCAACGGTACCATGCTCTTATGTACATTACTAGTCCATCAGGGTTCTCATTTCCACATCTCAGTATAAAAACTGTGATTTCTATCATTTCATTTCCCGATATAATACTGTCATCACATATTTTAATATAAAATCATATTTCATTATTTCACAATATTTTCCGTATTTTTAATATTTCCCATAAACCAGTATAAATCACATTTCATCATAAAATATTCCCACATGTTTATTGTACAGTAACAAAACCATTTCTTATGCCACACAAATTTTAAGTAATATTTCATAATATAATAATTGCCTAGAAAAATATATGATAATCCAAAACCACTATTTTCATATGTCTGATACGTCAAAAAATCATATACAATATTTTCATATTCTCATGCTTTAAATTAATCAATTAATTTCCAAAATGCCCGACATAATTTATTCCCCTTACCTTATCCTTGGAGTGGTGTTTAGGATCCCAAAACAACCAATTTGCTTCGGTTAAACTGCAGAGAATCGATGCCAGATCCCGAAATGACGTCTAATTATTGATTCGGGCTGTTATTGGGTGAGAAATGGAGGAAAAGAGAGTGTGAGACACAGCTTAGAGAGGAGGTGAGAGAGAGTTATAATTTTTCTAAGGAAAAAATGAATTAGAATCTTATTTATAAGCTACTATACATGGGGAAACCATCGATGGTTTTCCTCAAACCGTCAACGGTTTGGTTTTTAACCAACCGAATTTTTACCATTTTTATCGTTACTAGCTTTCGATAACTCAAAACCATCGATGGTTTTCCTGAGCTCCACAAAAATGTCGACGGTTTGGTCCACACCAAATCAAATTTCCTTTTTCGTTATTATTTTTATTACTTCTATGTTTTTGGGTCTCTAGAGGTTCAGTGGACCAAACTAGTTCGAGGGAAGAACCAATCAACAAGGGGTTCAACTGGTTTTAGGCTTGGTTAGGGCCAACCGGATCAAAGTTGGGGCACGTGGTACTCTATGGATGGTTGGGCAAGTGCGGGTGAAATATTCGACGTGGCTCGATCCTGTACGTCTGTTGAGTAGTGATAATCTAAGTGTCGAAAGGAAACCGCGTCATGTTGGCTTTGTGTGGAAAAGACGTGCGCCACATGTAAGTAGAGGGGCAGGTGCAGACGAGATCTCTTGACATGGCTTGATCTTGTACGTCCATCGAGACCACAATCTAACGGCTATGAAAGGAAAACGCATCCTTCTACGTGCATGGGTAATAGAGGTTCCATCTGTCAAATGACAGATGGAGGTGCGGAGAACAAAGGAAGCCTGGCGCAACAAGAATTGATAATGGCTTCGGATACGAGGTGATCACAGTCGTTGATAGGGAAAGGATCCGATGGTAATGATGGGATGAGCCAGGATTGCCGACATGGGTGAATTATGGCCGTGTGAGGGGAATTCGATCGAGCAGTTATGGATCGTGCATGCATGATATCGTGGCTTCATCCATGCCATTCAAAATGAACATGAAACAAACAGCCTAGATTCGGTCATGCACAACTTCGATCGTAGAGCAATGGAAGGTTCCACGTGTCAAAATCCCTGCGTTCTGAGGTAGGGCATATTAAAACCTAAAAAATCATCTTTTCATATTTTTGCACCTCTCTTTCTCGCGTAGTCTCTCTCTTCTCTCTATTCTCTCCTTTTCATCTTCTACCTCTCTTCTTTCTTTTTTTCTTCGCTCTATAACCCTAAAACTCAATCTCTCAATCTCTCTCCCCTGCAAATTAGTGCACGAAAATCTCAGGGTTTCATGTTTTTCCTCCTCGAGCGAACCAAGCTTAGAAACCCTAGCCCCCTATAACCATCTTGAACCCTAGATCTCTTCATTCCTCTCTACTCACCCTCTTCTACCTTTTCTGAAATGAAGCCCCAAGGTTTATTTCCTCTGTGACCCTCTCAATCTCTATCTACAACTCCTCTCTGTAACCTCTTCAAGTGAAGCTCTGTCCTTCCCCTTCAACTTATCCTTCTTTCATTTTTCCTATTTATCCTCTGCAACTCAGTTCTGCATGAAACCCTATGTTCTCCTTTTCAACTCTCCCCCTATCCAAAAAGCCTGCAACTCAAATCCAAAGTCCTACCCCTTCTTCTGCAACTCTTACTAACTATCTAAAACCCTAAAGTTTCATATCCCTATTCTCCTCTATTTCGAGCTGTCCTAAGTCTTCCCCTCTATTTATTAAACCTTTATTTCTCTCTTGAATGCAATCGAACACTCAAGAAGGATCGTAGACCATAGATGAGGGTTTTTTAACCCAAAATTTGTTTGATGCAGCTAAGCCTCAAAAGATAAGTATATCTTTTTTTTCTTTTTCTTTTTTACACTCTTACTATTGTGATGTTTGAGCCCCAAATGTCAGTTAGAAATGAAAGTCTGCATGCTTTACTTATGATTCAAGGTTTGTGATGAGGATACTGTTATTTGGTGCTTGTGTTTTTTCTTGGTTAGGGTTTCGGGCAGAGGGATTTTGATTCTTAGGCTGAATGTGGAAGGCGAGTTGACTTGTCTTCACTGGGAGAGGGACACCCAGGTTGACTCACATGAATCAACCCAGTGAACTGAGTGACTTGGACTACCCGAGTGGGTTACATGTTTGCAAGCACGTGTGAAAGGAAACATGTGGGGTCTGGTTAGCTTGATGGGCTTAGGGCTTGGTTAAAATGGGAATGGGTTTGGTTGAAAACAATTTTAATAGGCTAGCTTAAAAAGTTAAAAATGGGCTTTGGGTTTAAAATTAGCAATCAGTTACAGTTTTAAAAAAGGGTATAGGCCGGGTAATTTGAAAATGGTTTTGGGCTTTGCTTTAAAAAAGGATTTGGGCCGGGTAATTTGAAAATGGATTTGGGCTTTGCTTTAAAAAAAATTATGGGCCAAGTAATTTGAAAACGGTTATGGGCTTCTTTTTTAATAAAAAAAAAAAAAGTATGGGTCAGGTGTGACTTAAAAACAGAGTTGGACTTTGGCTGGTGGGTTCAAATCGGATCAGGAAATCTGAATCCCAATTTAGGTTAGAGATTCAGGTTTGAAACTAAGACTCGGGGAAAGGGGTACCTGCATTCACACACATAGTTCACATGGATTGAATAATTTGAGAAATAGAGCTTTAAATTTTTACCCTTCTCTCTCCCTCCTCTAGTCTTCCTCTCCCCTTTTCTTCGTGTTTGTCTGTTCTGGTACTCTGATTTAGCTCCTATACTCCTTTGTTCTTTTGCTCCTCTCTGCTTTCTATACTGCAGAGCTCCTATGCTTTCTGTGTTGCAAAGCTCTTCCTAGTAGCTCTCAAATTGCAAAGCTTGCCCTCTTTGAAGCTCTTAATTTGGCAGAGCTTCCCTCTCTCTATTTTTATTTCTTAGTTTCTGCAGAACTTTTCTAATTTTTTGTCTCTCTCAATTTCAGCAAAAGTTTTCTAATGCTCTCTCCTTATGTTTCTCTCAATTTTGGCAGAGTTCTTCCAATGCTCTGATTGTGTCCCTTGCTACAGTGTGAGCCTCCCTATTTATAAGGAGGCCTAGGGGTTATTTGGCACCAAAATACCTTCCCCTCCAATAGAATTCCCCTAAGATGGCAGGGAATATTGCCTTTTTAACAAACTTCATCCTTTCTATACATGTGAATTCCACTTTTTTTTTTTTTGAATTTCCTTTGCTAACTAACTGTGTTTATTTCTCTCTTTTGTGTGTAAGTGAACACGGGGGATGTGCCATCAACTTTTCCCAGCTGGCAATCAAAGATTGGAGGGTTTGTATTTTTATTTCTTTATAATTAATTTTATATATTTTCTATAATAACCCAAGAAATTCTTCCAGGCCTCGTCGACGAACACATGGGATTCATCGACGAGGGTTCTTCAGGATCTCATCGACGAAGACCCGTCTCGTCGACGAGAAGATACCAAGAGAGGATTTTTTTTCTGGAAGTCTGAAATTCATCGACGAGGGTGCAGGTTCATCGACGAACTTTCTACATTACTCATCGACCAATTGACGTGTCTCTTCGACGAATCCGGCTCTATAAATAGTGGAAACTCATATTTTTAACAAAATTCCAACACAAATTACCGTCTATATATATATAATTATATATATATATATATATATATATACGTCTCCCACTCATTCTCTCTTCGATTTCGGGTCCGTTACTTGCCGGATTGAAGATCTAAGGTCACCACGACGCTCCTAGTGAAGTTTTCTTCAAGTCTGCCGGAGCTTAACGTTAGAGAAGTTGGTTTGGAATTCATCCCAATTTCAGGGTAAGGCAATTTATTCAGTATTTACTTTCCCTACAGTTAAAAGAAATGTTGTATGCAAAGAAATACTGATGTTTTGTTCTGGAGAATGTCATTTTAAGGGTGTTGAGTGGAGAACCCTGCAGACATAAGGTCAGAGTATAGTAAGGACTTTTCAGAGATAAGGTAAGGGAAATATGCTATGCTAGGCAATTCTAGTATGTTTTCAGTATAAATTATACGTTATTACCATATTATTATTCACAGCAGAAATTTATACAATTTATCAAGTATGTTTAATATGTTTTAAATTACTATGTGGCTTGGGAATATAGATATAGTATATAAACATGTTTTACAGTATTTTTCAGAGTTATGTTATATAGGATATACAGATAGTGAATATGTTTTACAGCATTTTCAGAATACCATGATTATACAATTTTACAGTACCATGATATACAGATTTACATTTAATCTCAGAAACACAATTGATATAGATACAGTTTACTACAGCATCATGGTTGATACAGTTATTACAGAATCATGGTAAAATAGATAGTTGTATATAGAGATGTATTATATAGTATCAGACCCTGATGGACCATTACAGATATAGTTTACAGAGCACAGTACCATTGTTATATACAACATAGAGTGCAACCACCTATTTAGATAATACGTGGTATAAGTCGATCGTGCCTACGTATGGACAGGTTCCCCATCAGATATGGGTTGAGGAGGGCCGATCGGACTGATGGAGTATAGTAATTTACCCTGGTCGGCCAACCAAGTTAGATCCCGCCTACGGGCCGCACAACCCTATCATGAGGGATTAAATCATAACATACAATTATCCATCTAGGGAAGTTTTCAGTTATTATTATGTATATACAGTTTTACAAAAATAGGGAATATACTTACATATATTAAAAGTATTATGTATAGAAACCTAAAGTATAGATATGTTAAGCAACATGGAAGAAGGTGGTGGTTTATATTACTTGTACTGTATTTACAGATTCAGTTATACATAATTATATAGAAACAGATTTTCATAGTATTGTAACTCATTTGCCACACACTAGCAATAGCATATTTTGTCTTACTGAGCGTCGTCTCATCCTATTAAATTAATATTTTTCAGGTGATACAGCCAGATGAGTAGATCAGGCTCACAGGTAGTGCAGCTTCAATATCGCCCTGTCAGTAAAGTGAGTATTTCTGTATAGCCCTATCCTAGTTGATGGGTACTTTGGGAAATAGTCATATATTTATAGTTTAGGAACATTGTAGCTCTCTGGTATTGTACATATTTATATATGGTGGTGGTTATGTGATTTTAGCTTCTTGCTTCTTAAGTGGATGACTAATTTTATATAGGAAGGTATCAGAAAAATGGAATTTCACAATAAATAAATAAAACAAAACCCCGTTAATTCAGCAGGTCATTACAGTTTGGTATCATAGCCTAGGTTGTTAGGTTCTGTAGATTTTAGAGTGCAATGGAAGTAATACCAAAGTATAGGAAATGACTTGAGGTTTGTTCTGTTGTCTACTTACAAGCTTTTTCGTAGTGGTTTCTGTATTTTTCCTGGGGTGACGATATCAGGAAAACCATAGTAAACTATTGTCGGGTCGTGTGTCTAGGTGACAGAACTGGATATTGAGTTAAGGTTAGGAAAGGTAGTTGATTTTGAATTGGTATAAGATAGGTCTGTGTAAGAGATAAGGTTCTTAAGTGTGTTTCATGTTTTCATGATGGACTTAGGAAGAAGTGGTACGAATGCTGGGGGAGATAGGCCAGGACCTTCCAGCATAGGTGGAGGAGATACAAGTGTTGTACTTTGTAGCATCATTCAGCAGGTGATGGCTGAGATGGCCAAGAGTTCTAGGGAGCATGGCTGTTCGATCGATGAAGCCCCCATCCTTTTCTGGAGGTGATGACCCAATTGTAGCTAAGAATTGGGTCTAGGACATCGAAGAGACGTTGGCAGTGCTTCCTTATTCGAATGAGAAGAAGGTAGTATTTGCAGCATTTAAGCTGACAGGGGAGGCGAAGCATTAGTGGAGATCAGCACGATTGATAGAGAAGCAGAGGCCGGTTCTAGTGCCAGTGACGTGGAACCCATTCAAGGAGTTGTTCTTTGAGTGGTATTTCCTTGCTATTGTTTGGAGCCCAAAGGCAGCAGAGTTTATGCACCTAGTATAGGGGTAAATAACGGTATCTCAGTACGCAACTCAGTTTATCGAGTTGTCGCGTTTTGCTCCACATCTAGCACCTAATGAAAAGAAAAAGGCAAGGAAATTTGAAAAGGGACTAAGGCAGAATTTTTTTAAGCAAGTGATTGGTTTCAAGGCTTAAACATTTACAGAGGTTATAGACAAAATTGTGATCATTGAGAGTGGTATACAGAGGGGTATAGTGGCCTAAAGTCAGAGGAAGAGGCCTGCGCCTTAGGATTTTCAGGCTGGCTCCAGAAGAGGTCCATAGAGAGGAGGTCGTGATAGGGGAGATCCGAGACATATAATAGGACCTCGTGGGAATCAGGGTACGCCGATTGTCTCAGTATGTCAAACGTGCGGGAGACATCATTTGGGGGAGTACCAGGTTGGGAGAGATGTTTTCTATCGTTATGGGAGACTCGGCCACATGGCACATGCATGCCTAGGATCGCCAGATCAGGTCCCAGCTGTTAGGCCCTATCAGGGAGGATATCAAGTGCCTCGTGGAGGTTAGCAGAGGAATGTAGCCCCGGCGAGGGTTTACGCGTTAACACCAGGTGATGTTGAGGCTACTACGGATGTGGTGATAGGTACTTTTACTATTTTATCACATTCCGTAATTATTTTATTTGATTTAGGTCCTACTCATTACTTTGTCTCTGCATCGTATGTTAAATTATCCAGAAGTGAGACTCAATTATTATATAGAGAACTGTCAGTAGCTACACCATCTAAGTCAGTGATGAGGTGTAAAAGGACGCTCATAGGCTATCCTATAAAAATTCAAGGGAGAGTGCTACCAGTAGATATGGTTATGTTTAATATGTGTGGGTTTGATATAATACTAGGAATGGATTGGTTGGCAGTTAATCATGCTAGTATTGATTGCCACAAGAAAGAAGTAATTTTCAGACCCACTGGTGAGCGAGAATTTTGGTTTGTTGGTTCATGTGTATGTGCTCCATCGTAGCTAGTATCAGCCATGCAGGCGAGCAGATTGCTCCTGGATGGAAGTTAGGGGTTTGTGGCTTTTATAAAGGAAGCGTCGGAGAATGAAGCGAAGCTTGACAGTACCCCAGTTGTGTGAGAATTTCCATATGTTTTTCCAGAAGAGCTACCTGGGTTGCCTCCCGAATGCGGTGAATTTTCCCATAGATCTACCCCTAGGGATGGCACCGATTTCTAAGGTTCCTTATTATATGGCTCCAGTTGAATTAGGAGAATTGAAGAATCAATTGCAAGACTTGCTGAATAAGGGATTTATACAATCCAGTGTATCGCTATGGGGAGCTCCAGTATTGTTTGTAAAGAAGAAAGACGGATCTTTGAGGATGTGTATTGATTACAGAGAAATCAACATGGTTACTATTAAGAATAAATATCCTCTACCCCGTATAGACGATCTGTTTGATCAGCTCCAGGGTACGCAGGTGTATTCCAAGATCGACCTCAGATCAGATTATCATCAAGTGAGGGTAAAAGCAGAGGACGTTGCAAAGACAACTTTTAGGATCAGGTATAGGTACTACGAAATCCTTGTTATACCATTTGGTCTTACGAATGCCTCAGCTGTGTTCATGGACTTGATGAATAGAGTCTTTCACCAGTAACTAGATCAGTTTGTGGTAGTTTTTATTGATGATATACTGGTGTACTCAAAGACTTTTGAGGATTATGAGGTGCATTTGAGGCAGGTACTGCAGACACTCAGCGAGGAAAAGCTTTATGCCAAGTTTAGCAAGTGTGAGTTCTGGCTTGAGCAAGTTGCATTTTTAGGCCATGTGATCTCATGGGATGGTGTTTTAGTGGATCCCAGTAAGGTTGACGCAGTGGTGAATTGGGTCAAGCCAAAGAATGTGCAAGAAATCAAAAGCTTCTTGGGACTGGTAGGTTATTACTGTCGATTTGTGGAGGGAATTCAGCCTTATCAGGGCCTCTCGCACGTTTGACCAGGAAAAATGCTAGATTTTTGTGGGATGAAGAATGCGAGCAAAGTTTCCAGGAATTAAAGTAGCAGCTCGTCAGTACACCAGTACTGACGATTCCATTAAGAAGTTATGGGTATGTGATTTACAGTGACGTGTCTTTGAAATGGCTTGGTTGTGTACTGATGCAACATGATAGGGTGGTGGCATATGCATCCAGGTAGTTGAAAGAATATGAAAAGAACTACCCTATTCACAATTTGGAATTGGCTACAGTGGTGCACGCACTGAAGATTTGGAGACATTACTTATATGGTGAGAGATGTGAAATATTTTCTAACCATAAGAGCTTAAAATATTTCTTTACACAGAAAGAGTTGAATATGCGGCAAAGGAGGTGGTTAGAACATATCAAAGATTACGACTGTACCATCAGTTACCACCCAGGTAAAGCAAATGTGGTGGCTGATGCTTTGATCCGTAACTCAAAAAATACAGCACAGCTAGCCGCGGTAGTTCAGCACCCAATTCAGATGGACTTGGAAAGACTCGATGTGGAGTTAGTGGAAGATGATCCTTAGGTGCTTATTGTCAGTCTAGTTGTACAGCCTACACTATATGAAAGGATTAAAGTTGCTCAAGGGGATGATCCTGAATTAGCAGGAATAATAGCTAGAATACAAGATGGACAAGGAGAGAAATTCAGTATTTCTATCGATGGGGCTTTAAGATTTCGTACCAGATTGTGTGTGCCTGCAGATGACAGCATCAGAAGGATAATTCTAGAAGAGGCACACAGATCTCTATACACTATTCATCCTAACAGTACGAAAATGTATAGGGATCTACAGGAGTATTTCTGGTGGAGTGGCATGAAGAGAGAAATAGTAGAATTTGTGCAACAGTGCTTGACATGCCAGCAGGTTAAGGCTGAGCACCAGAGGCCAGCTAGTCAGTTGCCGCCACTTTTCATTCCTAAGTGGAAGTTGGACATGTATCTATGGAGTTTGTTACTAGGTTACCGTCAGAGCAGCATGGTTAAAATGTCATCTGGGTAATTGTTGATAGGCTGACAAAGACAGCTCATTTCCTACCCATTAGAGTTAGCTACCCTATGAACAGGTTAGCATAGATTTACATACAAAAGGTTGTTCGACCCCATGGAGTGCCGGTATCCATAGTCTCAGACCGTGATCCATGTTTTACATCGCGGTTTTGGAGGAGCTTGCAGGAGGTATTAGGGATTCAGCTAACATTCAGCACCGTTTTCCATCCTCATACAGACGGTCAGACAGAGAGAATGATTCAGGTACTTAAGGATATGTTGCAAGCGTGTGTATTGGATATTAGGGATAGCTGGACTCAGTATATGTCATTGGTGGAATTTCCCAACAACAACAGCTACCAGGCTAGCATTGGCATGGCTCCTTATGAAGCACTTTATGGTAGGAGGTGTCGTTCCCCTTTATATTGGAGTAAGTTGGGTGAGAAGCAAACTTTGGGACCAGAAATAGTATAGCAGGCGAACGATAAAGTTTGACTCATTCGAGATAGAATCAGTGCAACACAGAGTTGGCAGAAAAGTTACACAGATACTTGCCACCAGGAACTAGAATTTGAAGTGGGAGACCATGTATTTTTGAAAATAGCTCAATTAAAAGGGGTTATGAGGTTTGAGAAGAAGGGTAAGTTGAGCCCTAGGTTTTTTGACCAATTTAAGATACTCGAGAGGATAGGGTCAATTGCCTACAGGCTAGCTTTGCCACCAGTGTTAACTAGAATACATGACGTGCCTCATATGGCTATGTTGAGGAAATACGTCTCAGACCCATCCCACATAATCAGCTATGCAAAAATAAAGCTTAAGGATTCATTAGCTTATGAAGAAATACTCGTACAGATCTTAGATAGAAAGATACAAGAATTGCGCACCAAAGAAATCCAACTAGTAAAAGTTTTATGGAAGAATCATTGTATAAAGGAAGCTTCTTGGAAACTCGAGGAGCAAATGAGACAGAAATACCAGCAGTTGTTCCAAGAGGTTTAGAGGTAATCAGGTAAAGTATAATAGTTAGATAGTATTTCTTTTTCAGGTACATGTATTGATTAGATAAGAGTAGTTATTAGTTCTATATGTGTAATTTCCCAGAATTTGGAATGTAACCATGGTATTCCTTCGCCATAAGTGAGGGTAGGTAATAAAATAAATAGACCATTTGCCTTTATGGGATGATAGAAGGTAATATAGATAGTAAATTTCGAGGACGAAATTTTATAAGGAGGGGAGAATGTAATAACCTAAGAAATTCTTCCAGGCCTCATCGATGAACACAGGGGATTCATTGACCAGGGTTCTTGAGGATCTCGTCGACAAAGACCCATCTCATCGACGAGAAGATACCAAGAGAGCATTTTTTTTGGAAGTCTAAAATTCGTCGACGAGGGTACAAGTTCGTCGATGAACTTTCTACAGGACTCGTCAACAAGGTGACGTGTCTCATCAACGAATCCGACTCTATAAATAGTGGAAACTCATATTTTTAATAGAATTCCAACACAAATTACCCTCTCTCTCTCTCTCTCTCTCTCTCTCTCTCTCTCTCTCTATAACGTCTCCCACTCCTTCTCTCTTCGATTTTGGGTCCGTTTCTTACTGGATTGAAGATCTGAGGGCACCACGATGCTCCTGGTAAAGTTCTCTTCAAGTTTGCCAGAACTAATCGTTGGAGAAGTTGGTTTGGAATTCATCCCAATTTTAGGGTAAGGCAATTTATTCAGTATTTGTTTTCCCTACAGTTATAAGAAATGTTGTATGCAAAGAAATACTGATGTTTTGTTCTAGAGAATGTCGTTTTCAGGGTGTTGAGTGGAGAACCCTATAGATATAGGGCCAGAGTATAGACTTTTTAGAGATAAGGTAAGGGAAATATGCTATGCCAGGTGTTGATTTAGGTGTAATCCCAAGAGGGGGGGTGAATTAGGTATTTTAAAAAATTCTTTGAAACTTATTTACCTATCAATCCCTATTTCTATGTTTAACTAATTAATGGCTGGAATTTGATGTTGATTTGAATTACTAAATCAATGAATTCCCTTTTACCCAAATAAATACGTGCAAAGTTATTCAGCGTACACAAGCAAGCAAGAAATTGAAATACGATGTAGAAAATAAAAAGGATAAGGGAAGAGAGAATGCAACCACGATTTTATGAGGTTCAGCCAACCCAGCCTACGTCCTCGCCTTGAGCAACCTACTCAAGGATTCCACTATAATCCCTGCTCCTTAAATTGGGACGAAGCTTCCTTTACAATCCGCTACTTACAAGAGGTACATTTCCCCCCTAATCCGCTGCTTACAAGAGGTACAGCTCCCTCCTAATCTGCTACTTATAAGAGATACAGCTCTCTCCTCAACCCCGGTTCACAAACCGAACCTTGAATACAATTTAATCTGCAAAACACTCAATATTGCTTCTAACAAAACTAGTGAGTACAATTCAAACTCCTAATACATAATCATATGATGAAACTTGAAGCTCAGAATGTATGGAAATGATACAATCATTTGATGAATGATTATGCTTCAACACACAGTACTCTTTCTATGAAATCTCCCAAATAAAGATATATTTAAGCACTTTGGATAATTTTAGGGTTCTAGTTCACTTGGTAAAAATGCACAAATACGTCTTTTTGTGAACTTATCAAAAAGCTTTGAAGATTATATCAATTACAATCAAAAAGGTTCCTTTCAAATATTCAATCTCAACACAATCTTTGTTATATGCAAGTATATATATATATATATATATATATATATATATATATATATATATATAAATAGATAATGATGTTCAACACTCACAAACTGAATATATTGTTGTTCAAAAAAATATCCCTCAATAAAATGTATATTTATAAAAACCAAGGATATTAATCAAGCGTTAATATATCTAAAATATAGATCCTTTAACAACCACATATTAGAATCAAATTTTTTAACCAATAAAAAAAAACTTAATCAAGTAATGAGATTATCCAAATAATCTATGTGAAAATATAACCCGGCTTATTTCAACAATAGATTTGGAATGAGAAGTTTTTTGAAAAATAGATTTACTCTTGAATCAAACACTATTCAACCAATACCTAAAACCTTTCTTAAGTAATGATCTTGTTAAAAAAAATATTTATATGTATATGCACATTCAAGATCAATTTCTCTAATGATATTCAATAACAAGTAATGAGATGAAAAGTTCTTGAAAATAATAACTTGAATGATCAAACCTCAATACTAGGATGAAAAACTAGATGAGTAAACAAGTTTCCTTCAAGATTCTAAGTTGATTTGCCCAAGCTTGATGAGTGGAAGTTGAAGTGTAGGCAATCGTACAGCAATGAGAGCAAGTTTCTTAATATTCTTTCAGTAAGATGTGTTCTTCTCTTCTTGTGTGTCTTAGCTATGTTTTAGGATTTAGATATTTAGTATTTATAGTGTCTTACCCTTAGGATTGATCTCAATCGTTGGATCAAAGAAAAAGCTCGCAAGTTCTATTAATAAAAATCTGATTTTTAAACTTTCCCGCGACTTCAGGCTACTAATGTTAAAGTTCAGACTCCTAAAGTGACTTTAGGTGACTGAAGTTCCAGTTCAGGCAACCGAAGTGCCTTGGCCTTCTTGTTGTGTTTTCCTATTAATTCTTCAGGCTACCAAACTTACTCTTTAGGCTCCTGAAGAAATTCTTCAGGCTACTGAAGTCCCTTTTTTCTCAATTTTCCTTTTTTTTAATTTAAAAATCTATTTTACTTTCTTTCATGGCACTTTTATAAAGGTACTTTCCAAGGTTTTAAGAATATTTCTAAGTCCATGAAAGTCCCTTAATGATATACATGAAATGCATGAATCCTAAAATCATTCTAAGTTATATTGAGCCTCAAATTAAATTATATAAAAATGTAAGTACATGAGTTCTAAATACCCATATCCAAGATGTTCTTGAACTTTGCCGCTTGCATCTTGATTCTCGTACTCTTTGAGTTTCATGGATCTTGCCAAGATATGTCAGTTTTACTTTATGGCTTCCATGACTCGTTATCTTTCCGTGCATGCTTAATATAGGTCATGTTCATAAACTCAATACATAGATCAAATATCAAGTGATTTGTCATTATCAAAATCGAATTGGACTCATAGAGTCAACACTAGGCAATTCTAGTATGTTTTCAGTATAAATTATACGTTACCAGATTATTATTTACAGCAGAAATTTATACAGTTTATCAAGTATGTTTAATATGTTTTAAATTACTGTGTGGCTTGGGAATATAGATATAGTACAGAAACATGTTTTACAGTATTTTTTAGAGTTATGTTATACAGAATATACAGAAAGTGAATATGTTTTACAGCATTCTCAGAATACCATGATTATACAGTTTTACAGTACCATGACATACAGATTTATAGTTAATCTCAGAAACACAGTTGATATAGATACAGTTTACTACAGTGTCATGGTTAATACAATTATTACAAAATCATGGTAAAACAGATAGTTGTATATAGAGATGTATTATATAGTATCAGACCCTGATGAACCATTACAGATACAGTTTACAGGGCACGGTACCGTTGCTATATACAACATAGAGTGCAACCACCTATTTAGATAATACGTGATATAAGTCAATCGTGCCCATGTCTGGACAGGCTCCCCATTAGATATGGGTTGAAGAAGGCTGATCGAACTAACGGAGTATAGTGGTTTACCCTAGTCAGCCAGCTAGGTTAAATCCCGCCTATGGGCCACACAACCCTATCATGAGGGGTTAAATCATGACATACAGTTATCCATCTAGGGAAGTTTTCAGTTATTATTATGTATGTATAGTTTTACAGAAACAGGGAATATACTTAGATATATTAAAAGTATTATGTATAGAAACCTAAAGTATAGATATGTTAAGCAACATGAAATAAGGTGGTGGTTTATATTACTTGTACTGCATTTATAGATTCAGTTATACATAATTATATAGAAACAGATTTTCATAGTATTGTAACTCATTTGCCACACACTAGTAATAGCATATTTCTTTTTACTGAGCGTCGTCTCATCCCATTAAATTAATATTTTTCAAGTGATCCAGTCAGGCGAGCAGATCAGGCTCACAGGTAGTGCGGTTTCAATACCGCCCTGTCAATAAAGTGAGTATTTCTATATAACCCTAGCCCAGTTGAGGGTATTTTGGGAAACAGTCATATATGTATAATTTGGGAACATTGTAGCTCTCTGGTATTGTACATATTTATATATGGTGGTGGTTGTGTGAGTTTAGCTTCTTGCTGCTTAGGTGGATGACTAATTTTATATAGGAAGGCATCGGACAAATGGAATTTCACAATAAATAAATAAAAAAACCTCGTTCATTTAGCAGGTCGTTACATTTTCTTTATGTAAAGGATGTACCCCCATGTTTCATTTTCTAAACATTACTTTGTACCGCTCTTTTTATTCGCATGTATCCCCGTATTTTATTTTCATGCATGTACTCTTTTCTTTTGAGCACGTGCTACTTTTTTCTTAAAATGTGACCTCATGCATGCTTTTTCCCAATTTCGACCAAAATCCTTAATGTCAAAATTAAATAGTCTTACCCAAAGGAAATTCTAGCAATAAAGCCTGACTTTAAGTCTGAACAAAATACCAAGTTTTGTCTTAAAATTAAAACTTACTTCAAAATTTTGAAAGACTCAACTTAAAAATTCACAAACTCAATTGCTCAATTTTCAAACTAACTAGAACAACTAGACCAAATTTTGACACTAAAGGAAACCAACTAAAATAATTAGAAGAAAATAGTTTTAAAAGGACACAAAAATTTTTCCTAGAACCCTAAAAACCAATTTTGAAATTAAAAGGGTTTGATTAAAGTGAACAGTACTAGAACTAAGTTTTGAAAATACATGACTTATTTCACAATCCTTGGACTAAGAAAAGAGATTAATTTTGCAACTAAAGTCAACTACAAAAAGCTCGGTTTAGAACTTAGAACAAAAGGACTCAATCATATAGGCTTAAAGAAGAAAAATTAATTTTGAAACCAAAAGACCCTACTAACAATACTTGATACCAGGACTCAACTTTTTTAAAAAAATTTCAAGACTCCAAGGGACCAATTTTTAAATTCGGGTTATTCAGGACTCAAAGTCCAACTTTATTACGCCAAGTCTTTTCAGAAAGGCCTAGTAAAAATTAGGATGTCTACAAATTGCATGTGCATAGGTTTTCTTGAATTTTGTACTTTCACCTAGATTGAAACCTAGTGCAACTACCTTAGCCATTCAACTTGTTCTAAGTATATGAAGCTCTAATTGATTAGATTAAAGGGCAAGAGCTTATGAAGGAATACTCTTAAAAAAGTAATTTAATAATAAGTTTAGAAGAGTATTCAGAAAAGTAGGACAATATACAAGAAAAGCAAACTTGAGAATATGTCCTAACTTATTTTGGAATGGAGTATGTGAATTTCTTAAACAAAGCTCTTTTTGAGATTGGGATGTATCCTTTTAGATATGATCACAATTTTGAGTAAGGATACGAACCAATGAAAGGATGATACTTTACCAGATATGATTGTGGTTTGGTGAAGATTTCCTATGGAGGAGAGGATCAACCAAGATTAGAGAGATTTGATTAATCTAGATGGAGAATTTGAATCCCTTGGTGGATGCCTCTAATTTGATTAAAGAAGGATGTCTTTTAAATGAGCACTTAATAGATATGGACTTTATGATCAATGGTGCTTAAGACCAGAGTGATGACTGAATTTTAATTTATGTTTGAAGAAAGAGTTTAGGGTTGAAGAATATACAGTGAGACTGATTCTCTAAAGCTCAATTTTGCGCAATGGAAAAAAGATGCTTAACTTAAGATATTTATATTTAGGCATAAATTAAGCATTGGGAATTATTTACGAGGTAAAGATACCTTTGTCCATTTGGAAGTGGATTTAACTTAGCATGCTTCAGAGATGTTATTCAAGATAGTGATTTATGGTTTATATCTTAGAAATGAAAGGTTCCAGATATATTTGACAGTTAAGTCCTCAACCTTTACTTTGAACCACTCAGAGGAATGATATGAATTATGTGGAAACTGAAGTCCACTTAAGAGACACTAATTCATTCCTTTCGGTTCAAAGTTAGCATGCTACAACTAATATTTGCATATTACCAATCATTATATATATATATATATATATATATATATATGCACTAAGTTCAAATTGGATATATCATTTGAGTTTTTATATTGGTTTGATTTTCTAACGTTCTTAGTTAAAAAAAATGTATAGTGAATATGTATACTAAGATTTTTTTATTTTAAACACAAACCACTTCCCAAGCCTTTAGTCATCATTACCCTCTTTTAATTTAAATAAATAAACCTAAGATCTAAGGAAGAATTTAAACATTTATATAATTCCTATTGAAATTTGATCTTCCTTTGGTCCTAAGGGGTTTGCTTTCATGACAATCCATTTCATCTTTTTATCCATGCCTCTGGCACTTCTACATAAACAAGTAAACTAGACATGCCCTTTCCTTTTATAATATAAGCAGGTTTTATATGCATGTAAAAGAATTTTCTTATTTGTTCCATTTTTACTTGACGAGGCATGACTGTGGGTTTGATAAACAAAACATGAACCCTTTTTGAAAATATTCTTCTTTTTAACTCTAAAGGGTTTATCGTGATTATTATTTCATTTTTGGCTTTGGATGATATTCTGGAATGATCATTCATTTCATCCTCCAAGCAGATAGTTTTCAAAACTTTCTCAATCTTTTTTTTTTCAAGGATAGCATAATAATCTTTTAAATCTTCTAATTGTTTTGCTAACCTTTTATTTTCATTTTTCAAGAAAGTTCTCTTTTTAGACATCCTAACTAGAAACATATAAGCATTAAGGAATTTCTTTCACAGTTTCTCATAAGATGTCATGTATTCAATATTAGATACACATGATTCACTACTTGAATTATTACAAAAAACATCACATGAATCAGTGCATGCATCATTAATAGTATTATTACTAGATTTAGCAGAATTTTCACAGGAGGCATCAGATGATTCATCACATGATATAACACAAGAATCAGCACAGGAATCATCAATAAATACAATGTGAGGATCATATACCTCTTCACCTACATTTGTTATTTGTCCATGATTCGCTACTACCTGATCATTTGAGCATGGAACTTTTGGAGTGGTGGTCTCATCTTTCTTAGACCCTCTATACCTCTTTTCTAACTCCTCCCAAATTTCCCTCGCACATTTACATGCCATAATTTCATATAAAATATTAGAATCTAAAGCACAATATAGCATATTCATGGCAATTGAATTTGCATGCATTAAGTTAGAATCATTTTCATTTACTGGCATACAAATTTCCTTAGTAATCACTTGTCAGACCCTCTAGTCCATTAATTATAAAAATATGCTCATTCTTTGTTTCTAGGTGGTGTAATCGACACCACAAAATAATGGAGGCCTAACACGTGATTCTCCCTCACCGAATAGGAATACACTAGTTTAAGCCATTGCGATCTTTAACATAAGCAGTTAACTTTTTGCAACGAGACTTTGATACTAGTTGACAAGAATGGTGTATTCCCAAGAGGTGTGAATTGGATATTTAAAATTTTAAGTCACTTTTCCCTAATTTCAAAATCCACAATTAGTATATCGCAACCTAAGGTCTATCAAAGCAATTACCAATTCCCCAGATATTGACATATGCGAATATTTAAATCATACATAGTAGTTTAAATATAGATATGCAAGTGGTGGAAAGAGTATAGGGAAAAGAATAACACAGTTATTTTTATCGAGGTTTAGCCAATTCAGCCTACGTCCCCCCTTGATGCTAACCAGCAGGAGGATACCACTATTTGCTCACTTAATCGGGTGGAGCAACGCCATTTACAATACTTCTTATGAGGCAAAGTCTCCTCGGCTCACTTACGGATGAAGCTAAACCTGTTCTTCTTACGAGGCAGAATCACCTCAGCTCAATTCACCAGGCTGAGCCAAACTGAATTTTCCTTATAAGGCGGAGTCTCCTCAATTCACTTACTAGTCAGAACCAAACCAATTCTCCTTACGAGGCGGAGTCTCCTCAACTCACCTAACCGGACTAGAGTCAAACCAGTACACATTACAGTACGGTGTATTCCTCTTCAGGCCACGCTTGGAATACAAAGATATAAATTTTTGTGTACAAACAAAGTACTTCTACAAAAGCGGAGATGTACAAATTGAAAGTCTAAAATGCACTCTCAGATGATATGAAATAAGCTCAGTAAAGAATGTGTATTTTTCTCAAAATTATTTTTTCAATCCATGAATAAAGTATATATAATATGCTCTTCAAAGATTTAAACCCAAACAAATATTTCTCCAAAAATTATTTTCAATAAAAGTGCAGGAAAACCTAGGGTTTGCTTTCAAAGGGATTTTACACAATTGAAAATATATGATCGTTGATTTAAAATGAAGTATGCAATAGATACTTCAAAGAACTTAAACCCTCAAGATATTTTCCCAACTAAAGATATTTAAAAGTATAGTTTAAGGGAAGCTAGGGTTTTTAGCTCAAAAAGATTTTTGAAAATAAATACAAGTAAGCTTTTGAATCTTACAATGACTGTGCAAAAAGATTCACAAGCTAAAAAAGTTTTCCCAAAAATATTTATCAAGAAAATATATGGGAGAAACTTAAATTTACTCTCAAGAATGATTTTCAAAAATAAAAGCTTGAGTGAGAGTAAGTGCTTTCAAAGGCTAATAAATATGCCCACAAGAATGATTCTTCAACAATCTTCTAGAGCAATGAATTTGATAGAGAAGAAAGTGAGAAATAATCAATACTCCCTTTTAAAAAGATTTTTCAAAGAGAAAAGAGAAAAAGAGTAAAAATTTAAGCACAAAATATTTTGGGAGGATTTATAATCTAAGCATTAGTTAAAAATAAGGTTATGAAGGGTATATATAGATTTTCTGAAAAATATAACCATTTAGGGACATGGAGGTTATTTTAAATTTGTTCAATTAAAAATTAAACACGTTTTAGCGCTAAGATTTTGAGCAATCCGAGAGGCTTGATCGACTGATGACTTCGTCAGTCGGCTAACCTAAGCTAAAAATTCAAATTTCTCAGGGGCTCGGTCGACTAAGGAAATTGTCGATTGGTTGACCTCGGGCAATTTTCCACCCTTCGTAGGTTCAATCGGCTGGCCTTAAGAGTCGGCCGACCGAGTGAACAATGTCGGTTGACTAGGGCCTTTTTGTTCTAAAATGCAGGTCAACTGAGGAATGCAAATTGACAAAGTTCTAAGGTCGGTCGACTGTGGAAACTTAATTAAAAAAAATGGTCGGTCAACTGAGCTTTGTCAAACTTTGACTTCTAACCTAAGGCATGATCGGTCGACTAAGGGTTGTATAACATGAACTGGTCGATCGATCGAGGTAAGTGAATACCTCAGTTTTTACCTTGATTTTGATCCTAATGCTATTATAAAACCTTTGTATGATTTTAACTTTTATTCAAAAGATTTTTTATTAAAGTTTATGTTAGAATTGGTGTATTCCCAAGAGGGGGGGTGAATTGGAATTTTAAACTTTTCTCCTAGGTTAAATTAGAAATCAATATGATTTAGCTACCTAGGGTCTTTCTATACAATCCCAAATGCGCAAGTAGATATAATGTACGGAAATTTAAATCACGCGCATCATTCACACCATAACATACACGTGTGGTAAATATAGAATGTGGAAATATAAACAAACACACGATATGTTATCGGGGTTCGGCTAACTATGCTTACGTCCCCGCCTCTAGCTTGCAAGCCTAAGGATTCCACTAAAGGGTCGCTTAAGGGTGAAGCGGCACCAATTACAACCAGGTTAATTAGTACAGGGCTGACCTCAACCTTAACAACTAGGTTAATTAGCAGGGCTGACCTCAACCTACATACCTTAACAGGATGGGGGCTGACCTCAACCTACACACCTTAACAGGATGGCGCACCTAGCTTTCCTAACTGGGTCTAAGCTAATCCGGGACTATTTCAAAGGGCTAGTCTCCCTCTTCAGGCCCGTTCCTGGAAATACAACAGTATTTGCAATCAAACAATATCGGTACAGTGATTATGCTTTCAAGTAAAGCAAATATGTACCCAATTACGTGCAATCACATACACCACAATATGATTTAATATGTAAGCTCAGTGTGGTCTAGTATTTCAACTCTCAAATGTATTTTCTATTAGTGTAATGAGTGCGTGAGAGTATCAATAAGCAATCTTTGTATCACAAGATATTCAACCAAGGTGTTTACATAAAGATATCAAGCAAGTCTCAAGTATATTAATTAGTATGATATCTCAGTCACGTAGATCAAATAATGTATATGTTTGGTTTGCAAAAGATGTGTAATCTTTGTATTCAGCAAATATTATATGAGTGAATAACTTTTACACAAAGATTAATATAACAAACACAAATATCTTCTCACAAGTATATCAAATATGAAATACACAAGATATTTGAGTAAGTTTTGAAAATGTTTTGCAATCCAAAAACAAGTACAAGCTTTCTAATAAATTGCAACACAAATGCAATACTCAGAAGCTTAGGTAAGTCTTCTTAGGATAGGCTTATGAACAAAGCCCCCTAAGAACACTTAGGTTTGGCTCTCAAGAAAATCGTTTCAATCAAACACGCAAGGAAAGCAAACCTCTCAAGACAATCACTCAATCAACTTACAAATGACTTTTGGCAATAAAAGAAGGTAAGTATGAGTGGTTGGGGCTTAGATATGAGTATTATAGGTTTTGAAAATTTCAGAGAATCTCTCCTAATCAAAGTGACTAATCCTTATCTAATTTTCCCAAATGAAGGGGTATTTATAGACACCCCATGAAATATAACCGTTGGGGACCAAATTGGTATAATTAGAAAAGATTAATGACCTTTTAATTATTTAAACCCTGTTTAAAAAATTAACCACGGTAAAAAAATTCAGGGTAACCTAAGAGATCCGGTCGACCAGAACAGTTTCGATCGACCAAAGTTTATATGGCTCGGTCGAGCAGGCCATTTTTGAACTTGGGACTCGGTCGACTGGACGTACATGACCGAGGCTATTTTTTCATTTTACCGAGGTTCAGTCGACCAGGCTATTTTGAACTGAGTGATTCGGTTGACTAGACAGTTGGGATTTCTACCGAGGACCCTCGGTCGACCAGACAGTTGGAGTACATTTTTCTCTCGATCGACTAGGAAGTCAAAATGTTGACTTCATGAGGGTTCGATCGATCGGGGTCATTTGAACTGCAATGTTTCGATCGACCGGGCTGAGGTCAAATTGTTGACCCAAACCGGTTTCGATCGACTAGGGTAGAATGAACTGCCAAGGTCAGTTAACCGAAAGTGCACAAAGTGTGCATTTTGCTCCTAATTCAATACACTTTCACCCTATTCAAGTGCCTAACATTTTATGAGTGCAAAGGTGAGTGCCCTAGTGTCATTTCTGAGTCCTTTTGAAGACACTGAAAAAATTTGATGTCAATCGACCGAAGGGTAACTGCTAAGGTCTTTCTAAGGTCATTTTAGTTATACCTAGTTTGAGCTTGCGTATGATACCATGCATGTGAGGTGTGTGATCTTATTACAAATCAATCCCTATTTACTATTACAGACCCTGTGCATAGAAATGAAATACAATTCAATCGTGAATTGGGTCTTTAGCTTCAGTTCCTCTTTGTGCTATCACTATGATCTGCCAACTAGAATACCTGCACATCAACTCGGTAGACATTAAATACCTGAGTATTTGTCATAATCAAAACAGGGATATGACCTACAAGGTCAACAATTTAGGTCCCCCTAAGGTCTGTCTATGGTTATTTGAGCTTTTAATCACATCATGCAAGAACTACATTATTACAAACCAAATATGAACTAAATGCATTACAATTTAAAATATATGTCTTTTTTTATTTTGCTCTTTTGTCTTCATGGAATACTCCAAGATTAGCTTGAAGTCCTTTATGGCTTCCATTTCCTATTCCCTTGTGTGTATTTGAATTATAATCCTACTGATGTAGGACGTGGTAGGGTGACCTAGTCCTATGGGTTTTAACCCTCAATCAACACATACATAAGAAACACTTTATAACAAGAATTGAATCAACCAAACTTACACAAAATAAATCAAGGTTTATCTCACATGTCCAAGGATTTTGAAAAGGTATATAATTTGATTCATAATCCAATCTCAAAGGTTCTTTCACAAGGAATCGAGTAATATGCTATGTAGATGGTATTCAATCATTCAAGAATATAAGTCTATGTTATCACAATAATATTTCCACAATTGTCAAGCAAATAAATGTTTCAATGCTGGAAATTTAAAGTTTTGGGTGTCTACAGTCAATTGGTATTAAAGGTCAATTGCTTAAAGAATTTGTAAATTGAATTCTAGGGAGGTAGAACTAGGTCAGTCAACTGATCTAATGGGGTCAGTCAACTGTCTAAAATTTATGGCAAAATATCGAGAGCATTAAAAGGTTAGTCAACTAATCTTTTGGGGTCAGTTGCTTGACCTACGATGAGTATGAAATATTAAGTTGATTTCAAGAGCTTTATGCAACTGAAACTTATGGAACTTTAAACGAGGGTTCTTAAGTAAGTTAAGGATTGTTTAAGAACAATATTACCATGGGAAAATGCTAGATAACTTACCCATGCTTGCCACAAATCTGAATCACAACCAAGAAATCCTTGAAATAATATTTGAACAAGTGAAGGTGTTGTTGTATGTATGAAATGCGTGGGAAGATAAGAGATGGTGAATACGTGTTGGATAAGTAGTGGTCTCACACCACCTGATCTCTGAGGAGAACGGACGTAGCCTCTCGCCACTCAATCGCTAAGATCGGAACAAAGCTTAAAGCTTTACAAAGACAAAGTCTTCTGAAATTTAATATTACTTAACTTAGCTTAGTTTTGCTGATACAACTCTTATAATATATAAACTAACATGGGGATAGGGAAGACACAGCAATAACACTTCTAGCACTTCCTATACAAGCATGGGAGACACACACTTAATGCTCACAAATTACAAACTCATTAACTTTTCTAACAAAATAAATATCTAATACGACTTACAACATGGCACATGCAAGCAAGTTGTCTTGCAAGGATGCTGAATAAATGTACGATAAGTCAAAAGGGAGGCCTAAGCTATGTGGGGCCTAGAGGAGTCATGTGGGGCCCAACAGGTCCATGTGGGGCCCACAATGGTCATGAGCTCGAAATTGCAAAATCAAAACTTAGGTTTTCTTATGCTAAAAATTCTTCAAGATACTTCCATAGGTTCCTACAATGATTAGCAAACATTATGGACATCCGAGAGCCGTCCACGTGTCACCATGTCGGCGAACGAAAGGGGTAATGGTTACTAATCCTCATCACTTGCTCAAGCACTTAAAAACACACATAAGATGCTAATACTTTGTTAGTATCAAAATAGGGATCGGTCTGAAAAACTCAACATGTCTAAGCTATTGCATTTGGAACCAATGTTAAATAACTATTTTCTATGACTATGACTCAGTTCATGCTCTCTAACACTGAGGTAATTTACTTCTAATAGAGTTTAGATTTTGAAAAGCTGTTAAATTTATGGAACTAAATTTATGCAATAATTTCATGCATCAAAAACTTAGTTTACATACTTATTGCCTCCATATCCTGTCCAAACCAAAAACATCATTAAATAATACTAAAGCACTGATTCAGTCCCCATAAAACACTAAAATTAATTTAAAGCATCATGGCTTTCATACTATCAAACTAACTATATTATGCCTTCCCATTTTTCTTAAAACCAAGCACGTGCTATGAATGACCTTACTAAAGGTATAATGTAAAAATAACTCCTCTAACTTTAAAATAAAAAATCTACTAATCTTCAAGGCGGACCACAACAAGGACTCACTCTGATTAACCTCTCCAATGAAGAGTTACCAAAGATGGTAACAACAATACAAGCCCACAATGAGCTGCTCGTTTACCTCAAACATAACCATCTTCTATGATTGAACTTACTTCCCAATAAATTGAAATAGAGGCAATTGAACCACAATTGCCTCTACATCAAAACCCTTAACTAAGGGCATTTGCATTTCTAAACCTCCTTTTGTCTATAGTTTTCTTTTTGGTGTTAGTTGCTCACTTTGCACTTACAAAGCGTAAGGATTCATGTACTTCCTAATTTGCACTAATTAAAGAACAAACAAGGTATAATAACATAAAAGCAATAAAACACTTCTAGATATTACACTATATTAATAAAAATACTAATCATTTTGTATGGTTTTATTTAGAGGTAGTTTAATAGATTGAATGCAACACGTGATGCAAATTGGAAGCATTAACTTCAGTAAGTTTTACCCATACACTTACATCAATTGCAAACTATTAATTATTCTTTACAATTTTTTTTTTTTAAAAAAAAAGTTGTAATTTCAAGCCTCCTCACCCATATTTACCTTCTTTGTATCTGTTATCCTATCAACTTTAGTAACACGTTATATATTGCTTGTGCAAAATTTCAACAACAAACCAATCTTCAATCATTTGGATCATATGCATTTGCACGAATTTCTTAAACTACTTATTTAATTGCATTATCATTTGATTATTTTTCTATTAGTCATGCTTCACATAAGTTCATTATTTGATTTACTTGTCAAAAAAATATTTTAAATTAAATTCATATATTGCCCTATATAATAATTAAACATGCTTAACAATAAAAGTTTACTATTTAGTTTGCTATATGTTATTCAAACTCCTCAATTACCAATGGCAAAAAAGTTACTTTAAATCCCTAACCACTTCACTATTGCTTCTATATTAATTGCTCCCAAATAATTTGTTCAAAACTTTTATACTCCCTTTCTTAGAAATGCATTCTCTAAAGTTGATTAGCACAAATCTTCTATGCATCTAACCTTCCCATAAACTTTTATGCCATAATATTTTTCTAATTATATGTTTGAAGATGCCTTGGATTTGAGTTTACATTGGATTTATATAAGGTGTAATATAAAATTATATTGTAATTTATCCAAATTCACCCAAATCCAAATTTAAGGTTAGAAATCTATACTTCGAAATGAAGCGTAAATAAATTTCAACTATTTGCCTAACTTTTTAATAAATAATTACATTCCCCACTCCATATTTTTAAAGAATTCTCATTAACATTTGATCCATTATTACAAATTTACATATTCTCCTTTCTCAACAACCACACTAACCACCTATTTTATTTCATAATCTAAGTTACATTTTAGCATTTAAAATTTCATAATCTAAGTTGCATTTTAGCATTTAAAATTACATTGATCAAATTTGAAACTACCAACAAAACTGTTTCAAACCAATATTCTAGATTGTGCTCTTACAATTTCGCACTTTTTTTTTTATTAATATTCAATTGTATAATTAACATTATAACTAAATTAGTAAAATAATCTACTGCTAAACACATCAACCTAATGAGATTTGCTTTTACTTATAGATTTTCTAACTGCTATTTCCTTTTGTAATATTTTTAGATTATTTGCATACCAATTATAAAAAATAAAAAATAACAACGCATCATTCACATTCTCTTGTTCTTGAGCACCGTTTAGAACTCAAAAAATATTAAAGAAAGGAAAGGAAAATATTAAGGAATTCACATTTTCATGTTTGATTATTAAGGAAAGTAAGAAAAAAATAAAAATATATCAAATTCATGAACAAAATTTTGATTAAACACATTATTAATATTTAGTTTTTCTCAATTTTTAATCATATAAAAACAAACATTTATTTTTAATAGAATTTAATATAGAAGGAAAATACAATGAAAAATGAGTTTCTTCCTTTTTTTCATTTCCTTTCATTTTTTCAAGTAAAATCCTTCATACAAACAACTATAAGAATTCCTATAATTTTTTTATGAATTTAAATATTATATATAAATTTAAGTGTCATTTGTATTTTAAGCAAAGCAGCACTTTGTGCAATATAATATAGACAAATATTACGAATTTCTGTATTTATGTAATGGCTGCATTCAAATAAAGGACACCTGCGTAGCAGGTGCTACATCACTAATTTTGTATAAAATATTTTATACGAATACTCAACCAAACATGCCCTTGTAAAACAATTCGACTACCTAACACGTTACATGCGAGAGTAGCACAAAGTCAACTCAAACCGGACCTCGGCGGATGTTGGCATGCATGCCCACGCCTCCTAACTTTTGAGTTTTCTTCCAATTTATTAATATTTTATAATAAAATATAAAATAATACTCTATTTAGGGAAAATTTTCCCAATTTGATGCTTACGTAATCTCGCTGCTTGGTTCGGTGAGATTTAAATAGGCAGAGCTTCCAGTGGTGACGTGTGGCATTATTTTCCTGCAAATCTCACTGGACCAACAAGCGAGATTTGTTTCGAAAATGAACCATGAGCTGACACGTGGCAAATCTCACTGGTTGGTCTAGTGAGATTTGCTTCAACCCTTCAATTGCCCTTTCTCCTTCAATTTTCTTTGCGAATAGAGAGCAAAAGAGACTAGAGAGTAGAGAGATCAGTGAGGAGGAAACTGCAGAGCAGAGGGCAGAGTGCAGAGGCCGGACGAGTGGCAAGTGACCGTTGCTCGCCGAACATTGCTCGTGAACATTGAGGAGGAGGATATAAAAGGGGGAGATGGGGTAAGATAAGTTTATTTTGAAATTCAAATTCATATTTTTGATTGAAGAGTTTGTTAGTTTGATTGATAAAATTGTTAATATGGCTCATAAATTATTACGTAGTACCTTCAATTTGCTGATTGAAAGCGTCGTTTGGAAACGCCCAAATTTAAGGTTAGGGTTTTTCGGTTAGTATTTTGGTTTCTTTCATTTTTTATATGTGTTATGTGAAATTTAATTGACAAGTATGTTATAATGTAGTTTTATTATTAATTGGATTTTAATTTAAAATGAATTATTGTTAAAACTCTTGTATTTTTCAGATAAAATATATATGTGTAGTTTTGATATTGTAATTTTGTGAGTTCTGTTTACTACAAAATTGCAATTTTTTTATGCTATATTTGTTATGCAGCTTAGATTTTTTCTTGTATTGATTAGCTCTGAGCCCCTGGGTATGCCCAGGTTTGATGTAACTTTTTGTTACTTGTATTGTTTGGATTGTGAGCTTTGATCTCCTTGCTCGGTGTATGTTCGGAATTTACTATATATATATATATATATATATCCCATTTTGATCAATATATTTGCCCTTTATTGATAATATATATATATCCCTAATGATTTGTTTGATACATGAAAATGGGATGGAACAAAAATTGGTCTTCCTAAACTTATTGTAATTGTAGAAACCCTAATTTTAACCAAGCCATTTTGGGAAGACCCAGTATAATAAAAGTTGACTTTGAATCCTGAAAATTGGAGGACCATTTTTGAAAAACCCGATTGAGTCCTAAGTCCTTGAAGTTGTGTTCTTTTAAACTAAGTGTACAAGTATTTTGAGTCCCAGTATTTCAAGTCCAGGCATTTTCAAAAAATGAGTCTCGGTCTTTTAAATGAGTCCCAATATCTTAAGTTGAGACCCGATTATTTTTAAAGTAAGTCCTGGTCGTTTTTAAATTGAGTCTTTTAAATTTTTAACTTGAGTCTTTCAATTTGAGCCCTTTAATTTTTAAATTGAGTCTTTCAAATTTTTTTATGGCGTCGTTTAATTTTTAAATTGAATTCTTTAAATTTTAGAGAGTCATTTTTATTAAATCAAGTTCGGGTCCTTCTATTTCCGGGAAATCAAGCTTTATTTTTAAAACCCGGACTTTCCTTTTGGGAAAATAAAATTGGCCAACCAAAAATGAATATTTAAGAAATTCAAAAAAAAAGAAATAAAAAAAAAAGCATGGAAAATAATTCCCTCCCAAGCCCCATTAACTGAACAACACGCGGAATATTTTGCTGTTGGAATTTTTTTCTGCGAGGCGTGCAGGGAATATTTTCTGTTGGAGCTCTTTTTGCTATTTCCCGCGGGCATTGCGAACCAATTTGCGCCGCTGGACTCTCTATAAAGAAAGAGTCTTGCCGGGGAGAAAAGCGGAGGGGGGATCCTCAAATGCACAGGGGGGTCTTCATCACTGTTCACGCACGCAAAGGCCATTGTTCACGCATCACCTTTTCTTTCTGGCATTCTCCCAGAGCCTCCATCATCATCCTCGCCACCCTTGAGTCATTCTCCGTCTCTCTCAACCTCTCGCAACCATCCCTCTCAACCTCCATCACCTCTCCCTCATCTCCCGCTCCCCCCTCGCAACTCGGCTCCGGCCGTTCCTCGTCGCCAGACACCCTTAGCCCATCTTCGAGCTCACTCACTTTGCCACCGGTCTTCTTCAGTTTCAGCATAACAGCTTCCAGCCTCGTCAGTCACTGCCTTCTTCGTCACTGCCTTACCCATACGCAGATCCAACCCCTCATAACTCTTCTACCCTCTCAGCCACAAGGTATCTGACCCCACTGCTATATCGCCATCAACACCGTGAGCCACCACACCGTTACCACCGTTGTTGTTCTCCATCGTCAACCACCGAGCAACCACCCTCATTCTCACACAGTAGCCACAACCACCGGCAAACCTCACCTGGTCCTCCCTGTGCCTAACACCAGCACTTCCACAGTCCCTCGACGACACCATCCTCCCATCACCACAGACCCTCCGAGCACCACACTCTTATCCTCACCATCGCAACAAGCCTCTGTTTGCAACCCCCAGAGCACCTCGTGACCACCGTGCATAACACCAGCATGAGCAGCTAACCCGAACCAGCAACTCCAGTCGTGAGCACGCCCAACCCCACCTAGCACGCACAGCTTCTCTCTCAGTTCACACACGAGCCACGCCGGCGAAGCCACCACTGCTAGCCACCCTTCGCAGATCCCTTTCTCTCGGTGTCTCCTTCGTTCTCTTTATTTCTTCTTCTTTTTCTTTTCTTCTCTTCTTCTCTCCCCCATTACTAACTTCACAACATGGTATAGAGCATTAATCTCTTCTAACTCGGATTTCTCTAGGTTTTTTTTTCTTCTTACCCTCTGTGTTTCATTTTTTTTTTCTTTTAGCTTCCCCTAGTCAACTCCCAAATCTGATTTTCTGGTTGGTTTGAGAGTCGTTTAAGGTTACTTTTCGTCTCAGTTTCACTGTGCAGGATCCTTGGTAGAATGTCGTGTTCATGGTGGCTTGCTGATGTGGAATGACGTTCTGTTACTGATTTGTTGTTGGTGTGCTCTCCTTCTCCCCCTCTTACATATCATGGGTTTTCAATGGGGTTCAGTTTCTTGCAAAATGGTGGGTTGTGTTTACATGGTTGTGAGGTGTTTGTGAGAATGTCTGAATGGAGACACATACTGTTCACACACCATTACACACACTGTTCACACACACCATTACATAAACTTTCACATACTAACTTACTTGCTTACTTATATATTAACTCATACTAACTCTTACAAACATTTATTTACTCTTACTAACCCATTTATTTATTTGTACACTAACTCATACTAACTTGCATAGTAACTCATTCTAACTTGTATACTAACATTTACTTACTTGTATATTATCTCATTTACTTACGTGTATACCAACTCCTTTACTAATTTGTGTACTGATTCGTTTACTTACTTGTACACTGTTAGCTTTGGTGTTTTTCCAAGAGGGGGGTGAATTGGTAATTGAAAAAATTAATCCCTTAGGTCAATCCACTAGTAACAATATTACACAAGCATAAGGTCAATCTAGTGCGTATAAGATAAACCAATATATATTCAGTGGAAATTTAACTACACAAGTAGTCTAATTAAGCATACACAATAAAGCAGTTAATAGAAACGACACCAGAAATGTTATCGATGTTCGGCAAATTGCCTACGTCTCTGCCTTGTCTCATCAACACAAGGATTACACTATAGGCTCACTTGCGGGGCTAAATACAATTAGGTCAATTAGCATAGGGCTGACCTCAACCTTTACAAATTCTCCTTGCGGGGCGTAGAAGGCCCTATCGATCCTTACGGGCTAGATCAACGTCCCCTCAAGCCACGCCTGGAATACAACAGGTTTCACAATAATAATTAGGTACAATGATTATGCTTCTCAATCAAACAGATATGTACTAATGATAATCAATCAACCACACATCAACAGTATAGAAATTGTAAGCTCAGTGATGTGATTTTGTGCAAGCAAACACTCAGTAATGTATAATCACAAATATGCTCAAAAGTGTTCTAACAAGCTATTTCTTTGAAACAAGATATAACAAATCTCAATAATAGATTAGGGTTTCAAAGATACTGCAAACAATATTCAAACTAACTTAAAATATTTTCTTCAGTGAAATAAGCACAAGAGTTGTTTGAAAAATATAGCTTGTAAAATACTTTGCACACAAAAATTATAGCTATAGGAATCTTGCAATAACAATGCTAAGATCTTCAAGCTAATGAGTTTTTCCTAATACTAGATTTATCAAATTAAATATGTGGGATAACTCTTGCTTAACTCTCCAAAATCAATAACAATTAACAAGCTAAATAATGAGAGTATTAAGCAATCAACAATGAAGCAATAGAACAATAGAAACTCTCACAATATTAGGATTGATCAAAGGTATGAGTGTATGAGAGTATTTGAAGTAGTATAGGCAAAATAAGCTTTTTGAGTTTGAGAGGATCTTTCACTAATGATTTTGCTAATCTTATGCTAATCTTCACAAATGAGGTCCTATTTATAGAAGTATACCAAATTATAACTTTTAAGGACTCACAAAGCATTATTAGAATTGTTTTAAAACCATTTAGAAAAAATAACCCTATTTAACCAATTTTAACCTCGGTAAAAAATAAAAAACCCGAGAATTTTTGGGTGCCCGATCCATGGTTCGGTCACCCAAACAGACTTAGTTTAAAAAGTCACTTTTGAACGTTCAGGTGCCCGAATCAAGGCTCGGCTTGCTGAACCAAGGCGATTTCCATCATGTCTGTGTTTCGGTCGCCTAGATTATAATTCAGTTAACCAAACTCATGTGTTCGGTCGCCCGAGACCCATTTTGAACATAAATATTCGGTTGGCTGAGTTGGTGAAAAAGGTCAACTTAAGGATTCGGTCACCTGTAGACGTTACGTTTATTATTGGTTCAGTCGTTCAACACCAACTCAACCTACTAACTTCTCAACAGTTCGGTCGACTGAGGTGTTTTGAACACCACGAGTTCGGTCACCCGACCTCTCATAGATTTGGCGTTTATGTCCTATTCACTTTAATTGATTCCCCTGATAATGCAAGTGATTATGGGGACTATCTTAAGTGTATGTGCAAGGACCTAGGGTCAGTCTACGGTCTAGGTTTTTTTATTAAACCTAAAAATCTGGCGTCAATCGACCGTAGGTCGACCGAATGGTGCCCTAATTACATTCGATTCCCTATGGTTAATCTATGGTCATTTTGAGCTTACAATTACCTACATGCATGACATGCAGAGATTATTACAGACCAATATAAATTATTACAGATCCAAATATAATAAATGCATTTACAAATGAAGTATAAGCAGGTCTTCTTCTTTTGCCCTTCATTTTCCCATTAAATATGTCAGGAGTATGATCTTTAAGACTTTCAGGCTTCCATCAATCCTTTCTCATGTGTGTGCACTGCATTAATGACCTATTCAAGTACTAGGCACACACATTAGTAATATGTTGTTTGTCATAATCAAAACCAGAGATCGGACTCAAAAAGTCAACAATCTCCCCCTTTTTGGTGATGACAAGCGCATTAGAGCAAAATGGGGTTTAGCCTAAAAAGGTTCTCCCTAAGAATATGCACAATTGAAAGATAAACAGTACAGCACAAGCATATTCAATAAAGAAGACATTACAAATGATTATGCATTTAGTTTCAGCATCAAAACATGCTTAAGCTCAGACCATTCAAATTACGAGTATAAAAGATATGCAACATTTTGCTCAAACAAATCTCCCCCTTTTGGCATCAGTAAAAGGGCATAGAAAAATTTTAAAACTGTTTTAAAAAATATTGTATTTAAGCACATAAGCAAGAACTAAAATATATTTGACATAGAATCATTTCTTGCAAAATAATAAAGATATATGCAAATAAATAAATAAGTAAATATATATGTATATATATATATATGTATGTATGTATGTATGTATGTATGTATAGGACAACTATATAGATCCCAAAAAAAAAAATTTAACAATTACATGCAAGTTCAAATGGCAAATTCAAAGACTATGTGGTAAGTATTATACTAAAGGTATTCAATAAAAACTTAACAATCAAACACATGTCACAATATGTTTCAATGCACACCTAAGCTTAAGAGTATTGGTGAGCACAAACAAGATAGAAAATTTATTTCAAAAGCTCCCCCTATTGATTTGAAATTTAGCTCAGATGAAGTAAACTGCTTATACTAGTTAGAGATTCATTTCATTATGCCTAGTAGTATAAGCCTTTTCCAAAAAAAAAAAACAACTGTACGGGATATTGATTAATTTATTTCAAAAATTGCAACCAGTATAACTATCCTTATAATTCACACTTGCATTAGAAAAGTGATGTTAAGGCATGATATGATGCTCATAACAAAGAACAATCCATATCTATTTATAGATCTTTAAGAACTGGATATGATGTTCAATGTTTCTCAAAAGAGCCTCAATAAATAAAAAGCTAGACAAGATGCATGTGAGACTTTTATGCTTTTTCTTTAGGGATGGATTTTAATTCCTCTAAATGCCTGCTGATTATGCGAGGATGAAAATTAATTTTCCTTTAGGTTTCACTCATCCTTTCAAAAAGATTTTAATATTTGATCTATCATAATCATCTTTGTACAAGGTTTTATTTTGGGAAAAATTTGCCGAAATTTTGACAGCATGCCGTCTGTAAATTGAACGTTTTCCCATAAAACTTGTACCTGATAGTGGGTTGTTTTCAATAGATAAATTAAAGCAAGCCACAAACTAATATCCACAACTAGCATGCAAATTATATCACTGCATCCGCTATGCATGAGATTTTCAACACAAGCATGTTTTCCAGTAGTTCAATCAACAACTCATAAAAGAAATTAACTATCCAATAGATGATATGAACAGTAACAAATAATGGATAGTTATGAGATTAGTGCAAAATTGTTCTCACAAGAGCATACAGACATATAAGCATAAATAAAAATTGAGAGCATTTTAATGTATATAGATATGAAAAATAAATGCTCCCCCTCAATTATACACTTGACTCATCTAATGCCTTTTTCTTATTTTTCAAATCATTTAGCCAAGAGTTCTAGATTTTTAATGATATATGCTTAGCTTTGGATGAATAGGCTTAGAGGACCAAAAAGTCACAATAGATATTTCTTTAAGTGAGTTAAGCCAATATTGCCTCTAACAATATAAATTTCAATACGTGTGAGAGGCACAAGTTCAAAATGGCTTTCAATTTAAACTGCTCGTGTGCAGGTTTCATTTGGACTATGACTTTTCTTTAAATTTGAAACCTAGTGCAATAAATTTAGCCATTCAACTTTACTAAAGATATGAAGCTCTAAAGATTTGACTTTGAAGGATTGAGGGCTTGTGACACAAGTTAGAATAAATACTCTTGAAGTTTTAATCACTTATTAAGTTCTGAAGAGTATTTTGAAGTGAGCACATGCGAACAATATTAAGATAGTTTTATGATAGTGAATCTGTCCAAACAATTTAGATAAAGAGCAACTAGAAGAGTATGAATTTTGGAACACTGCTCTTTGGTAATTGGAAAGTATCCTTAAGACATGATCACTATTTTGGAATAAGGATACAAACCAATGAGAGAATGGATAATGTCATCATGATGTGGTAAAGCTTTTCCTATGGAGGAGATGAACAAGAATCAGAGGATTTGTAATTTGAACTCAAAGGGAACAATCCCTTAGTGGATGCCTTTAATTTTGATTTCAAGGATGTCTTGTGAAAAGCACTCAATATATGTTGGTCATTTATGGTCAATAGTGCTTTAAGTTTAGAGTGATGACTAAACATTTTATTCGGCATTTAAAGTTTTCAAGATGAGTTTAGGACAAGATGTTTAAATAGAAGAATTTATTTCCTAAAACTCAAACTTGTGCAATGGATAGAGTATGTTTAACTTTAGATATTCATATTTAAGCGTGAGTTAAGCAATTTGAGTTATTTACCAAGCAAATAATGTTTTTTCCATTTGAAAGTGGATTTCATTCAATTATGCCACAACCAATGTTTTCATATTTTATCTAATCATCATGATATTTCTTCATTAAGTGATTAGATTGGATATTTTACATGGCTTTTCGTATTGGCTAAATTTTCAAAGAATTTTAAGTACGCACCACTTCTCGAGCCTATAGTCATCACTACCCCCTAAACCTAATCCTAAGATCTAAGGAAGAATTAAATGATTATGTAATATCAGTTGGAATCCACTTTTCCTTAAGTCCTAAGGGGTTTGTCTTTCTGATTACCCACATTGTCTTCTTGTCTTTGCCCCTAGCACTTCTACAAGATTTAGCAGATGATTCATCACAAGTTATATCACAAAATTCTTCATGAGAATCATCACATACATTATCAACATATTTATCACAAAACTCAATAGATGATTCAGTATATGATATAACACAACATTTGACACAAGAATCATCAATTGTGCTAGAGTGAGAATCATATACCTCCTTTACTGTTAATGCAATTTCTTTATGATTTACCACATCCAGATCATTTGAGCTTGACACTTCTGGGACTATGGTCACCTTTTCCTAGGATTCACGATATTTCTTTTCAAGTTCTTCCCAGATTTCATGTGCACCTTCACATGCCATAATCTCAGGAAAAATATTAGACTCTAAAGCACAGTACAGTAAATCCATGGAATAAGAATTAATCTTATTAAAATCATTTTCATTTATTTGTGCACATCTTCCTTTAGCAGTCACAAGCCAAACCCTCTGAAAACTAAGATGTAGTCCCAAGAGGGGGGGTGAATTGGATTTTGAAAAAGTTCTCTTAATTCCTTTTAAGACTTCTTAACCTCTTTTATTTCTTTTAACCAATTTTTGACTTATTTGTTTAATTTGTCAATTACACAAGAACTTAGTTCCTCAACAACACAACTATTTAAACAATCAAGTCACCAATTAACCAAACCAATTATCCAAAACACAATATTCATATCAAGATATATTAGATACAAGATTCCAGCTCTTGTTTATTTGCAGCCCTAAAAATATGAAAGTTTGATTCAAGCCATGTAGAGAATGTAATTTGTTTCTCAATTTAATATTCAACAAAAGATTCACACTCTTCCCAAAATTCAGAATTCAAATAAACTCTTAATTAATTTATCTTTAGGTGTTAACCAAGTAACGTAGTCCCTTATGGTTTCCGCAAAGTATGGTTTAACCAATGCACTCCCTTTTCAATTTTCGCAACCCAAATCAAAATTAGACTTTAAGTTTACTTGATTTCCAAATATACGTAGTATATATAATTAAGAAATTAAATCATCCACGCAATTTATATGTGCTGAAAATAAGGAGTAAGGGAAAGAGAGAGTGAGATTGGGATTTTTACGAGGTTCGGCTTATTCCCAACCTATGTCCTCGCCTTTGGCAAACCACCAAAGGATTCACTAAAATCAGTTCCTTTATAGGGCGGAACAACATCGATTACACACTCCTTCAGTAGGCTAGAGCCCGCCTCTCCAAACGACGTACCTTCGTTCGGTCACTCCTTTAGTTAGGCTAGAGCCCGCCTCTCTAAGCGATATCCCCACACTTAGCCAACGATCCAAATAACCTTGTACCGTCAATGTCTACAAGATACAAATCAAATAGACGTACAAAGAATTGCTCCTAAAAGAGTTGATTAGTACAGTTCAAAACTATATACTTCAATGTCATTCACAATATGAAATTCAAATTGAAGCTCTAGAAGTATTTCATCATATGATTCTTTCAATGGATGAAAGAATTAGTAATATTAGTGAGTAGAATCAGCAGGAACTCAGTAAGCTTCATGCAATTTGAGAGCAAGAAAGAGCTTTGAGAATTTAAGAACAATTGAGAGAGATTTTTAATGCTGAATTGAATTCTTGGTGTTAAATCAATTTAACTTGGGTGTATTTATAGATGTAGAAAAGTATCTAGCTTGTTCCCCAAGTTTACTTGGAGTAGGGTCCAAGATTTAAATAAGTTTGAGCCCCAAGCAATTGAATATTTCAAAATATGTCCATTATGCTTTTTAAATTTTTGCCGTGTGATAGTTGACTGTGAGGAGTCTGGCAGTCGCCTCTCAGTGTATTATATGTATAAAAGGCACAAGCAGTAAAGTGGTAGTCGCCTATCAACAGGAGAGGCAGGTGTCTGTCACTGAACAACTAGGTTTTTTAAATGACCAGAAGGGTGACAGACGACTGTCAAAACACAGTTAGTCGTCTCAAGTTGCACTGATAGACGTCTGTCCAGTTCTAGACAGTCGACTGTCATGTCTCTGTTTGTTTATTTAACACCCTCTAACATGGCAGCTGACTGTCCATGTGCAGTCAGTCGCCTATCAACCAATTGTTTCTTATTTTAAAATCTTTTTGTTCTCTTTCTTCTTTGCTTATTTAATCTTTGGAATATCAATTTGTTTTCCTTTGAAAAATAAGTTCCAAGACTTAAAACAAGGTTCTTCGATCTCTTTGCCTAATGAGCTTCAAAATGAAAAGTCATACTTGAATCATACTTGAAGTACTTACAAAGTTTGTTCTAAAAAACTTATTTGACTTTTCTTTGCTTTGAGTTCTCTTTGTCACTGATCTTTGATCTTTCAATCTTCTTTGAGCTTTCATTATGGATCATTTATTTGATATAGGCCTTCCATATTCCTTGATCCTTGTAAGCTTTAAAGATATGTCATTTTGAGGTCTAAGCTTCATTTGATCTGAATTTTGACATAAGATTTTGGAATTGTCCCTTTTATTATTTGAAATCCACTTTGCCTTCATTAACTGAAATATCACCACTTTAAAGCAAATTAGATAGTCTTACTTTGTTATCATCAAAATCAAGAGTCGTAAACCTAACTAGGCCAACACCCTCCAGTCCACAGATTTTATAAATACGTTCATTCTAATTTTCCAATGGGTGTAATTTACACCATAAAACGCTAGAGGACTGGGGACCAACTGTCCCTCTCCGAATGGGGATATGCCAACGTGAGTCATTTGTGATCTTTTACCAAAGTTCTTAAGCCTAGGGCAACGAGGCTCTGATACCAATTGTTAGCTTCAATGTATTCCTAAGAGGGGGGTGAATTGGTATTTCAAAAACTTAATCCCCTAGGTCAATCCACTAGCAACAATATTACACAAGTCTAAGGTCAATCTAGTGCATATAAGATAAACCAATATATATTCAGTGGAAATTTAATTGCACAAGTAGTCTAATTAAGCATGCACAATAAAGTAGTAAATAGATATGACACCAGAAATGTTATCAAGGTTCGACAAACTGCCTACGCCCCCACCTTGACTCACTAGCACAAGGATTAGACTATAGGCTCACTTAACGGGTGGAGCGACACCTAAATACAACCAGGTCAATTAGCATAGGGTTGACCTCAACCTTTGCAAATTCTCCTTGCGGGGCGAAGAAGGCCCTATCGATCCTTACGGGCTAGATCAACACCTGCTCAGGCCACGTCTGGAATACAATAGATTTCACAATAATAACTGGGTACAGTGATTATGCTTCTTAATCAAGCAGATATGTACCAATGATATCAATCAACCACACATCAACAGTATAGGAATTGTAAGCTCGGTGATGTGATTTTGTGCAAGAAAACACTTAGCAATGTATAATTACAAATATGCTCAAGAGTGTTCGAACAAGCTAATTCTTTGAAAAAGATATAAAAAATCTCAATAATATATTAGGGTTTCAAAGATGCAGCAAACAATATTCAAACTAACTCAAAATATTTTCCTCAATGAAATAAGCACAAGAGTTGTTTGAAAAATATAACTTGTAAAATACTTCGCACACAAAAATTATAACTATAGGAATCTTGCAATAACAATGCTAAGATCCTCAAGCTAATGAGTTTTTTCCCAACACTAGATTTATCAAATTAAATTTGTGGGATAACTCTTGCTTAACTCTCCAAAATCAATAACAATCAACAAGCTAAATAATGAGAGTACAAAGCAATCAACAATGAAGCAATAGCACAATAGAAACTCTCACAATACTAAGATTGATCAAAGGAATGGGTGTATGAGAGTATTTGAAGCAGTATAGACAAAAAAATCCATGCTCCTTAAATTGGGATGAAACTTCCCTTACAATTCGTTGCTTACAAAAGGTACAATTCTCTCCTACTCCGCTGCTTACAAGAGATACAGCTCTCCTCACACCCAATTCACAGTCCGAACCGTGCTTATAATCAAATCTATAAAATACTCAAAATTGCTTCCAAACAAAGCTAGTGAGTACAATTCAAATTACTAACATATTACCATATGATGAAATTTGAAGCTCAGAATGTATGAAATGATACAATTGTTTATGAATGATATGTTTCAACACACAAATCCCTTTTTATCAAATCTCCCAAAAATATTTATAAAACTCAATGCTTTGGTGAACTTAGGTTAAATCTTTGAATACAAAAACAACTTTGAAGATTGCAAAGATTTTAAACACACTTTGTCAAAAACAATATTTCTCTAAAGATTTCAAACTCAATGTGATCTTGGTAATATTTGACTTAATGCATATATAAGCATCTATATGATTAGAATACCAAAGATCAACAAACTTAATATATGATTTTCAAAAAATATCCTTAAACATATATATATATATATATATATATATATATATATATATATATAGTTATGCACTTCTAAGGATATCTAACCAAATAGTTTAGAAATATTCAAAACATCAAGTCTTTAACTAAGAACACACTTGAATGTTACTCTTTGATCAATGGCCTAATAAAAACTTTCTTAAGTATTGAACTTGTCAAAAACAATCTTTATATGAATGTGAAAAATCAATATCAAACTTCTCTAAAGATATTCAAAAACAGATGTTGATATGAGAATCTCTTGATAAAACTAAATGGATTAACCAAACCTCAGTACCAAGTTGAATGCACAATGATTGCTAGATGGTCTTTTGTAAATCAAGGTAGCCTCAGTTCAGATTCGATGTAAGAACTTTAAAATCCCAATCTAAAGTTTTAGCAGTATGTTCCAATTGAGCTAAACGTGCAAATCTCCTCAAGTGAATGCCAAAGGTTTGTTCTTTGTATTCTTGTTGATCTCTCTCTTTGCACTAGGGTTTAGATGATGTATATATAGGTGTTTTACCCTTAGAATCAATCTTGACCATTGGATTAAAAAATATCTCGCGAGTTCTCTTAATAAAAATTAAATTTTTAAGTTTTCCCACAAGTTCAGACAACTGAGGTCAAGGAACTAGACGACTGAAGTTCTTTTTATGCTTTGAAAAAATAACCTAGACATAGGGTCAGACAACTGAAGATTGGGGTTCCGACGACTGAAGTGTCGGGTTCAGACGATTGAAGTCTGAGTTCAGTCTTCTAAGATGCTTCTACCAGGTTTTGTGTTTCACCATAAATTTTTCAGATGACTGAACTTAATCTTTGGTCTTCTGAAGAAATTCTTCAGACGACTGAGGTTAACTTCAGTCTTCTAAAGTGGCAACTTCAGGCGATTGACCGCTAAGTTCGGTTGTCTGAAGTACCTATTTCCTGAATTTTTCCTTTGTACTTTGAAAAACTGATTTTCTCTTTTTCTTGGCTCTTTTATAAAAATATTTTCTGAGGTTTTAAAAATATTTCTAAGTCCATGAATGTCCCCTAATGATGTTCATGAAATGCATGAGTCCTAATGTCATTCTAGTTCATGATTTGAGCCTCAAATTAAATCATATGAAAATGTAAATACATGAGGTCTAAGTACTCATTCTCATGACGCTCTTGAACTTGTTACTTGCATCTTCATTCTTGTACTCTTTGAGTTCCATGGATCTTGCCAAGAAATGTATGTTTTATTCTTTATGGCTTCCAAGATTTGCTATCCTTCCGTGCATGCTTAATATAGTTCATGTTCACAATCTTAATGCATAGATCAAATACCAAATGATTTTTCATTATCAAAACAAGATTGGACTCGTAGAGTCAACAATCTCTCCCTTTTTGATGATGACAAATACACGAGCAAAAAAAATAGATAATGGGTTACGCCTAACAAGGCTCCCCCTCAAATAATGCATTAACTATTAAATAAATGAAATATGCTTATGCCAAATAAAATATGTTCATGTTCATATACACGCTATTTACCCTGATTCTTCTCCTATAGCCTGAATTTTTTCCCTTTTACACAATTAGTTTTGCTCCTGATTTTTCAAAAAAAAAATTTATTATTATCCTTCTCCCCCTTTGCATAATATCAATAACAATTTTTGCTCATTCTTCTCCCCCTTTTGACATCAACAAAAAGGTGTATAATAATAGTGCATGAGTGGACATAACCTTATATTCTTCTCCCCTTTGAAACTTTAAAGTTTTAAACTTGTTCAACTATCATATTTGACCTAAAAAAAAATTACTTCTCCCATTTTTACATCAACCATCCCCCTTGTTAATGCATAAATCTGTGTTGTGGAATGTAACTTGCATTGTGAACATGCATAGTGTGCCAAATTTCAAAGACTATGTGAGAATACCAAATGTTAATTCATGCGATACCAAATGTTTACATCTTTAAGTGACGTTGCTCCTCCTAAATTTTGTCGTCTAATATAATTCTAGGCAACCTCTCGACTACGTATCACGCCTAATTCAATCCTAATTTGGATAAACCTATCCTCCGCAAGTGGTTTCGTGAATATATCTGCCCATTCTTCATTCGTGCATACAAACTCAAGTGTCACATCCTTTTTTTTGCACATGATCACGAAGAAAGTGATGTTGTATCTCTATATGTTTAGTTCGTGAATGTAATATGGGATTCTTTGAAATGTTTATTGCACTTGTATTGTCGCATCTTATAGGGATTGTTTCATAACTTAATCAAAAATCCTTCAATTGTTACTTCATGTATAGCGTTTGAGCACAACAACTATCTGCTGCTATGTATTCAGCCTCAGCTGTGGAAAGAGCAACTAAATTTTGTTTCTTGAAAAACCAAGTGACTAAATAATGTACTAAGAAATGACAAGTACCACTAGTGCTCTTCCTATCTACTTTGCTACTGGCAAAATCAACATCTGAATAGCTAATAATCTCAAAAGATGCGTACTTAGGATACCATAATCCAATTTCCACGGTTCCTATTAGGTATCTAAGTATTTGTTTAACAGCTAACAAATGTGACTCTTTTGGTGTCGCCTGAAATTTTACACACAAACATACGCTAAAAGATAAAGTAAGTTACCTATCATTCCACAATAAAGCTTGACATCTATTGGTATACCTTGTTCATCTTTGTCTAATTTCAATGAAGCGCTCATAGGGGTACCTAGTATTTTTCCATCTTCCATATTAAAATTTTTGAGTAGATCTCTAATGTACTTTAATTGATTTATAAATATTCCATGTTTCGCTTATTTGATCAGAAGTCCTAGGAAGAAATTTAGTTCACGCATCATGCTCATCTCAAATTCATTTTGCATAGTATTTGTAAATTCATTACACAGTTCTTTATTTGTAGCTCCAAATATAATATCATCTACATATATTTGGACTAGGAGAATGTCATCTTTCTTAGTCTTTATGAACAAAGTTGTATCTATCTTTCCTCTTATAAATCCATTTTCTAATAGAAATCCGCTCATATCAAGCTCTAGGAGCTTACCTTAAACCGTACAAGAATTTTGTCAGTCTATACACGTGATCTGGATTCTTATGGTTTTCAAAACCTGAGGGTTGTTCTACATACACTTCTTCATTTATGTAGCCATTTAAAAATGTGCTATTGACGTCCATTTGATATAACTTGAAATCGTTAAAGGCTGCATACGCTAAAAGCATTCGAATGGCTTCCATTCTAGCTACAGGTGCAAAGGTTTCTTCAAAATCTATACCTTTATCCTGGTTATATCCCTAAGCTACTAGTCTAACCTTATTTCTCACAACTATCCCATGTTCATCCTTTTTATTCTTATATATTATTTTTTGTTCCAATAATTGACTTATCCTCAGGTCTAGGAACTAATGTCCATACTTTGTTTCTCTCAAACTGGTTTAGCTCTTCTTGTATGGACAACACCCATGATTCATCTTCTATAGCTTCACACACATTCTTAGGTTCTTCTTGAGATAGAAATACAAAATGACTAATCATATTCCTAAAAGAGGATCGAGTGGCTACTCCACGTAATGGTTCACCTATTATTTAATCAATGGAATGATTCTTTATGAACTTCCATTCTCTAGGTGGTTCATTAACCTCATTTTCAATTTGGCTAGTTTCAGTGGATGGTTCCTTAATTTCATTTTTATTTTCTGAATCATTTTCAATGGATAGTTTCTCAAGTTCATTGTTTATTTCACTTTCATCTTCATTAGTTCTTTTGGAGAAGGGATTTGACTCATCAAACACTACATGAATAGATTCTATAACAGTCAATATTCGTTTGTTAAATACTCTATAGGCTTTACTGTCTAAGGCATACCCTAGGAAGATACCTTCATCTGATTTTACATCGAATTTTCCTAAATATTCATTGTCTCTAAGCACAAAACATTTACAGCCAAAGACATGAAAATATGCTATGTTTGGTCTATGGCCATTCCATAACTCGTACGGATTCTTATTAAGTGATGGTCTAATCAGAACTCTATTTAGCACATAGCAGGCGGTATCCACTCCCTCAACCCAGAAATACTTAGGTAATTTATGTTCGTTAAGCATAGTTCTGGTCATTTCTTGTATAGACCTATTTTTCCTTTCTACTACACCATTCTGTTGAGGTGTTCTAGGAGCTGAAAAATTATAGGCTAATTACAGTAGTCTTCCATGCCTTGATTTTTAAATTCTCTACCCCTATCACTTCTAATTTTAGTGATAGTATATCCCTTTTCATTTTGGATTTTCTTGCACGGGTTTATAAATTGTTCACATGCTTTATCTTTGTGACCTAAGAATAGTACCTATGTATATCTTAAAAAATCATCAACTATGACAAAAGCGTATAATTTTCCTCCTAAACTCTGAATTTGGTTTGGTCCAAATAAGTCTAAGTGCAGCATTTGGAGTGGCCTAGTAGTGGATATCTCTTTCTTCTTCTTAAAGTTTGTTCTTGCTTGTTTTCCTAGTTAACATGCATCACAGATTTTATCTTTCATGAATTTAGTCTTAGGCAGTCCTTTAACTAATTCTTTCTTAACAAGTTTTGAGATTAAATCTATGTTTGCGTGTCCTAGTCTCCTATGCCAAACATGGTTCGAAATCGCGATAGCGGGTAACGTCGCGTAATAGTCGCGGGTGTCGCGAGACGCAGGAGAAACGGGTGTTACGTAACGGGAAGCGGGCGTAATGGCTGTGAATTTTTTTCACGCATGCACAACCATGCCAAAATCGAAAAATAAGCATGAAATCCATTAATGCATGATTTTTAATGAATTTTGACAGCCTTCATTCAACCTACAAATGCTTTTTAATAGGCATTATGATTTTTATATTAATTTTAGTGCACTGCTTACAAAAAAAGTCATATTTTTTTTAAAGTTTGCATTAGTTTAATGGGTAAAAAAGACGTAGAAATATAATTAAAATGAAGAATCAATTGATTAAAGACATAAAGTTACTTAAAATGAGTTAATAGACCCAATAATTTATATTACAATACAATAATTTATATTACAATTTACAATTTAAAAAAATAAATATGGAATTGTAAATCTTACAATTTAATTATTTAAATGGTAGTGTACTTGAGTCACTTGAGACTTGACTAATTGTGTAGAAATTAGGATTTATTATAAATTTTAGATTTAATATTAAATTATTAATAGTCAAGGTATTTAAAAAAATAATTATGTAGAATATTAATTAATAATTTTTTACTAAACATGTACTCTAACTCTCTATCTTTATAAATTTTATGTTTAATTAATTTTATACTAATTTTTTTTATTTTAATTTATAAATTCTTCTTATATAATCATTTATAAATTTGCATACTAATTAAATAATAAATATAAACTGAAATTATAAAATAAACCAAATTATTAGTTTAGAATAAATTGGTAATTTACAATTACATTAACCAATGAAGTAGAAGAACTGAAGAAACATGCTCACTCCCAAGTCCCGAGTCCCCACCGAAGCTACGAGAGAGCTGCAACCTGCAAGCCCCCAAATTTTGGGGGATTCGAAGGCTTCAAAACTTATTTTTGGAGCTGCAACTGCGAGCCTGCGAATGGAGGCGACTGCAGAGCACAGCTCCTTCAAGCGACAAATCGAAGATTGGAAGCTGATTTTTGGGTTCTTACACTGGACAAAGGAGACAAACTGACGAAGAGGGAAAAATCGAAACACCTTCAAGGGAAAAATCAAACACCTTCAAGACGAATTTCCAGTCAGCTGACCTGCGATGGCTGCGAACTGCGAAGAACATCTTCAAGGCAAAAATCGAAGCTGATTTTGGGGATTTTGAAGCTTCAGATCCGTAGATTGAAGCTGTATGAAAGAGACGAAGAGTGAAAGAGGGAACAGCACAACAAATCGAAGCTTCGAAGCTGCTTTCGTTTCTTTGGAGGCTTCAAATGAGGAGATCTAAGCTAGATGATGGAGAGAGACACACAAAAGGTACACAGTAGTGTAAGGGGCTGTCGGCTGTAATGTGTTGTAACGGACGTTACGGGTTGTAACGTTAGTGTAACGGCCGTTATGGGACGTTACGGTTCTGTAACTGCCGTTACACACGTGAATTTTCTGCTCACCACTAATGCGAGCTGTAACGGAATCGAAGAGATGATTTTCCGTTACGTAACAGCCGTTACGCTACGTAACGGCCATTATTTAATACCATGATGCCAAATCCAGCTAATTTCATTCATAGCAGAGAAGCATGTCACACTCTGTGAAGTTAAGTTATCAAAGCTTGTGGTATATACGTTTTCATGACATTTAGCCATGAACAATATCTTATTATCAGTTTTATGTTCAACTATGCACTTGTCATATTCAAAAGACACTTTGTAACCTTTATCACACAGTTGGCTTATACTCAATAAGTTGTGCTTTAAACCTTCAACCAGTAAAACATCATCTATAATTAATGACGAGTCATTACCAACTTTACCTACACCTGTGATCCTTCCCTTAGCATTGTCTCCGAAAGTGACAAATACTTCATCCTTGGGTGTGATGGATGTGAACTTCACTTTATCCCCGGTTATGTGACGTGAGCATCCGCTATCCATATACCATCTAACTTTTGAGGATGCTGATTTTAAGCATATCTGCAAGGCATAATCAAACAACTAGCTTTAGTACCCAAATTTTCTTGGGTCCAGTGGGATTAGTGCTAGATTCTCCTTTGACCTTCCATACTTTCTTAATTTTGACATCTTTATTTTTGAAAGGACAGTCGAATTTTATGTGACCAAATCTTTTACATTTAAAGCATGTAGTATTTCTATGATAATTCTTAGTTGGAACATATGACTTTGACTCTCTTATAAAATAACGCATGTAAAAATGTCTCTTCTTTAAATTTTCCTTCCCATTAAAACCAAGCCCTTCCTTTTCTAGGGAATTTCTTTGAGATCCTAGGAGCTTTTCAAAATTATTTTATTCCTCAATAAATTTACAAATAATTTCAGATTTATCTTTCAAATCCTTTTCTAACTCCTCAATTTTCAAATCTTTGTCTTTTATGAAAGATGCATGAGATTCAATTTGGCGTTTAACTAAACTTGAAAGTTCTTTGACTTTACTTTTCAACTCAGAAATTTTCTTTGTTTTCTTCTCAAGCATTTTAATAAAGTACAAGTATTCTTGTTCAGTTCATCATATGAAATCAAGTCATTTTCATTTTCAGAATCACTAAAATAATACGAAGTTGATGAAAATGATGATTGTACCTCAAGGTCATCATGTGCCATTAGGCATAGATTGGCAATCTCGTCGTCGTTGGATTCAGATTCTGAACAGCTAGTGTTGTGTGTATCCCAACCGACTTTCAGCACCTTCTTCTTTTTCTTTGAGACTTTCACTAGTTTGGGACACTCAGGCTTGATGTGTCCCACCTCACGGCAGTTGTAGCATGTTGGAGGATCTTCCTTCTTTTTCTTCATACTTGACTCTCTTCTTTCTGATTTTGAGTTCCGGAATTTTCTGTTGAACTTCTTATTTTTCTTCAAAAACTTCCCAAACTTCTTTGTTAGCAAGGTCATGTCGTCATCTAATTCTGAATCACTTTCTTCGCTAAAGTTGGTTGACGATGCCTTGAGCGCGGTAATTTTATTTGCCTTATTCTGCTCACTTTTTCTCTCATTTATAGCCAGCTCATAGGTGATGAGCGATCCAATGAGTTCGTCCACCGACATCTCCTTGAGATTTCTCCCTTCTGCTATTACTGTAGCTTTCGCTTCCCACACGGGAGGTAGTCCCCTGAGTATTTTCCTGATCAACTCATAAGTAGGGTAAGTTTTTCCAAGAGCATTTAACGAATTTATGATGTGTGTGAATCCAGAGTACATGGATTGTATAGATTCATCTGCCGTCATTTTAAATGCTTCATATTCACTGGTGAGCATGTCTATCCTACTGTCTTTTACTTCCTTAGTGCCTTTATATGTAACTTCTCATTTTTTCCAAATTTATTTAGCCGATTTACATGTCATTACCCTATTAAATTCATTTACATCTAATGCACAGAAAAGTAAGTTCATTGCAGTAGTATTTATTTGCACTAATTTCCAGTCTTCCTCTGTATACTCATCCTCAATTTTAGGTACATTAATCTTATCAATTACTTTCATGGGAATATGATTACCCTTAGTGACTATTTTCCATACATTCCAATCTACGTTCAATAGATATATGTTCATCCTACGTTTTCAATAAGTATAATTTACATCACAGAAAAATGGTGGTCTAATGGATGAGTATCCCTCGCTGAATGGAGTTACATCGATGTGTGCCATGTGATCTTTACAAAATAACTATTAAGTCTACATAAACCCACTCTGATACCAAATGTTGATTTAGGTGTAATCCCAAGAGGAAGGTGAATTGGGTATTTTAAAATTCTTTGAACCTATTTACCACTTAATCCCTATTGGTATATTTAAAAAATCAATTTCAGGGATTTATGGCAGAATTAAAATTATTTTATCAATGAGTTCTTTTTACCCAATTAATTGTGTATAATGTTAATCAACATACACATGCAATACGAATAAATAAAATGTAGTGCGGAAAGTAAAGAGTCAAGGGAAGAGATAAGACAAATGCAATTTTTATGACTTTCAGCCAACTCGCCTACATCCTCGCCTTGAGCAACCCAGTCAAGGATTTCATTATAATCTCTGCTCCTTAAATTGGGACGGAACTTCCCTTACAATCCGTTGCTTATAAGAAGTACAACTCCATCCTACTTCACTGCTTACAATAGATATAACTCTCTCCTCACACCCAGCTCACAGCCCGAACCGTGCTTACAATCAAATCTGTAAAAAACTCAAAATTGCTTCCAAACAAAGCTAGTGAGTACAATTCAAGTTCCTAATACATTACCATATGATGAAATTTGAAGCTCAGAACGTATGAAACGATACAATCGTTTATGCATGATATGCTTCAACACACAAATCTCTTTTTATCAAATCTCCCAAAAATATTTATATAACTCAATGCTTTGGTGAACTTAGGTTAAATCTTTGAAGACAAAAACAACTTTGAAGATTGCAAAGATTTTAAACACACTTTGTCAAAAATAATATTTCTCTCAAGATTTCAAACTCAATGTGATCTTGGTAATATTTGACTTAATGTGTATATAAGCATCTATATGATGAGAATACCAAAGATCAACAAACTTAATATATGATTTTCAGAAAATATCCCTAAATATATATATATAGTTATGCACTTCTAAGGATATCTAACCAAATAGTTTAGAAATATTCAAAACATCAAGTCTTTAACTAAGAACACACTTGAATATTACTCTTTGATCAATGGCCTGATAAAATATTTATCAAGTATAGAACTTGTCAAAAATAATCTTTATATTAATGTGAAAACTCAATATCAAACTTCTCTAAAGATATTCAAAAACAAATGTTGATATGAGAATCTCTTGATAAAATTAAATGGATTAACCAAACCTCAATACCAAGTTGAATGCACAATGATTGTTGGATATTCTTTTGTAAATCGAGGTAGCCTCAGCTTAGATTCGATGTAAGAACTTTAAAATCTCAATCTAAAGTTTCAGCAGTATGTTCCAATTAAGCTAAATGTACAAATCTCCTCAAGTGAATGCCAAAGGTTTGTTCTTGTGTATTCTCATTGATCTCTCTCTTTGCAATAGGTTTTAGATGATGTATATATAAGTGATTTACCCTTAGAATCAATCTTGACCGTTGGATTAAAAAATATCTCGTGAGTTCTCTTAATAAAAATTAAATTTTTAAGTTTTCCTACAAGTTCAAACGACTGAGGTCAAGGGCCTAGACGACTGAAGTTCTTTTTATGTTTCAAAAAAATAACCTGGATACAGGGTCAGACGACTAAAAATTGGGGTTCGGACGACTGAAGTGTCGAGTTCAGATGACTGAAGTTTGAGTTCAGTCTTCTGAGGTGCTTCTGCTAGGTTCTACGTAGCACCATAAATTCTTCTGATGACTGAACTTAATCTTCGGTCTTCTAAAGAAATTCTTCAGATGACTAAGGTTAACTTCGGTCTTCTAAAGTGGCAACTTCAGGCGACTGGCCGCTGAGTTCGGTTGTCTAAAGTACCTATTTCCTAAATTTTTCCTTTGTACTTTGAAAAACTTATTTCCTCTTTTTCTTGGCTCTTTTATAAAAACATTTTCTAGGGTTTTAAAAATATTTCTAAGTCCATGAATGTCCCCTAATGATGTTCATTAAATGCATGAGTCCTAATGTCATTCTAGTTCATGATTTGAGCCTCAAATTAAATCATATGAAAATGTAAATACATGAGGTCTAAGTACCCATTCCCATGACACTCTTGAACTTGTTACTTGCATCTTCATTCTTGTACTCTTTGAGTTCCATGGATCTTGCCAAGATATGTATGCTTTATTTGTTATGGCTTCCAAGACTTGTTATCCTTCCGTGCATGCTTAATATAGTTCTTATTCACAATCTCAATGCACAGATCAAATACCAAGTGATTTGTCATTATCAAAACAAGATTGGACTCGTAGAATCAACAATTTGGTTAACCGAACTCATGTGTTCGTTCACCCGAGGCCCATTTTGAACATAAATGTTCGGTTGGCTGAGTTGGTGAAAAAGGTCATCTTAGGGATTCAGTCACCTGTAGACGTTACGTTCATTATTAGTTCGGTTGCTCGAAACCAACTCAACTTGCTGACTTTTCAGCGGTTCAGTCGACCGAGGTGTATTGAACACCACTGGTTCGGTCTCTCGACCTCTCACAGATTTGGCGTTTATGTCCTATTCACTTTAATTGATTGCCATGATAATGCAAGTGATTATGGGGACTATCTTAAGTGTATGTACAAGGACCTAGGGTCAATCTATGGTCTAGGTTTTTTGATTAAACCTACAAACCTGGCATTGGTCGAATGCCCTAATGACATTCAATTCTCTAAGGTCAATCTACGGTCATTTATAGCTTACAATTACCTACATGCATGACATGCGGAGATTATTACAGACTTATATAAATTATTACAGACCCAAATATAATAAATGCATTTACAAATGAAGCATAAGTAGGTCTTCTTCTTTTGCCCTTCATTTTCCCATTGAATATGCCAAGAGTATGATCTTTAAGACTTTCAGGCTTCCATCAATCATTTCTCATGTGTGTGCACTAAATTAATAGCCTGCTTAAGTACTACGCACACACATTAGTGATATGCAGTTTGTCATAATCAAAACCAGAGATCGGACTCAAAAAGTCAACATACACACATTCATGCACACACTTACACTCCTGCACGGACACTTTTACACACACTAAAACACACACCTTCACACACGTTACCACTCACTTTTACACACTAGCATACACTTTTTTACACGCTCTTACATTTTTTTTTTACACACTTTAACATACACCTTTTCCTTTCCCCAATCCATGATAGCCCCTCGGTTTCCCAATTCTATGTTTGCTTGACAATTTCATCTGCTGTGTGATTTCACATTTGAAAATGAGGATTCCTGGTTCTACACGAGTTTGCATTTTGCATGTCATATCACCTTTTATGTTTAATTCATTGCGATGATTACATCTATTAATGATGTTAGGCTTGGTTGTGATGTATTGATATATATATATACATATATACATACATGTGTGTGTGTGTGTGTGTGTGTGTGTGTGTGTGTGTAGCTGCACGGACGCGTGGCCTCACCCGAAAGGTTGCATGTGTCTAATCCATTGGTCTTGACCAGACCTTAAACAGGTTGACCCCCTTTGCGAACCGGTTCTTCTTCAATCTGGTTTAGGTCCTTTAAACCGGTATGGAACCGTTTTAATTTTTATTTTTATTTTTATTTAAACTATCAAATAAAATCAACAAAAATCATTTAAAAAATACAAAAAAATTCATAAAAATTGTAGAAAAATTCTAAAAAATATTTTAAGGTTAGAAAATTATTTTTGGCACTTGAAAAATCATAAAACTTGTGAAAAAGCTACAAAAATACAAAAATATTTCTAAGCTAGAAAATTAATTTTTGTACTTGAAAAATCATAAAAATTCACAAAAAATTCTAAAAAATCATAAAATTCAGAATACTCAAGAGAAAATTTTAAAAATATTTTTGGGACTTGATTTTCATTATTTTGGTTTAACTGTCTTTTTGTTATTGCAAAATTCTGAAAAATATGAAAAATGTAAAAAATTCAGAAAAATAGAAAAATCAAGAAAAATATTTTGAGATTTGTAAAATATTTTTTAACACCATTTGAGTTCCAAAAACCTCCCAGAATATTATTTTCGTACTTGGAAAAGTCCTACAAATTTCAAAGACTTGGGAGCTATTTTTGTAAAACCCTATTTTCTTGATTTTCCGATCCCGATGATTTAAAAGGGAGGCATGAGCTCTTCGGAGCACGATATGCCCTGGTTCTGAGGGAATACTTATATAGTATTGTATTTTGTGCATTTTCTTCACTTTTTGAAAGGAGTAAAATAAGAAGGCTTATTAGATTTATTTTAGGATAATTTTCAATTAATTAGGTATCATTCGTAAGAACGGGCGCATAGGGGTGCTAATTCATTCCTCTCGCGTAACTGAACTCCTAAGCCTGACTCTGATAATGTAGACCGATTCTACCCTTAATTGAGTAGTAATCAAGTGTTCTAACCACACTTCAAAAGGTTAGTGGCGACTCCATACACTTTGTTTTCCACGAAAATCACATTTTCAAAATCCACACGCTTCATATCATTTAGTCGTCCCAAGTTCGCATTTGGGAAAGTCGTGATAGTAATTTTTATAATATTCTTATCATGTCCTCACAATTTCATTATATTCTAATGTACTAAAATTTAGGTAGTATTTAAAACTCATTATTTGCTTGCTGCGCAAAATTAATAAGATTAGTTTATTAAATATTCGTTATATAGTTTTTCATTAGTAAAATTTGAAACACCTAAGATTTTCAAGTAGAACACTTCAATCATTGAGTTTTTTTTTAGTTAGTTGGTTAATAGTTAGACAAATTAAAAAAAAAAAAAAAAGAATGATTAACAAATGCTACACACTAAACTTTATTTTAAAGGATTAATGCATAATGAATGGAGTCGTGATATAGTTTATTAGCTTAGCATGAATGAATATATGTGTTATGCGATGTGCTTTTATAAACAATTCTATTTTTTGTAAGTCTTTACTATTTCTTGAGGGTTGATCTAAATGGCAGGAAGCTCAAGCAATGTTCCGGTGACGGTGTCGTTGTGTATGGGGGTGGGGGGGAATTATCACTGGTGTAGAAGGTGTTAGTTATAGTACTAAGTCGGTTTGACCAATTCGAATTGGCCATATGACTGAATTAAATAAATTGTATACGAAGATATACAAATATTTGCATATTGATCCATATCAATATGCATTACGGGTGACCACAAGATACCCTATGTGAGGGTTCAATGATACAATCCTCTATGAGGCTATTCCCATAAATGATGATTATGGTCTGCGCATTATGTTGGATGCACATTGCGTAGGTCCGACATATTTAACTGTTCAGTTATATGCCAAAACCATTCATCAAATAGGCGTTGCCACAAATAGGCAGATGGGGGCACCTGCCAAGCATGTGGTTGAAGTGGGGGAAGACACCCAACAAACACGTCATTATGAAATGACTGCAGATGAAGGTATTGAACCATACACAAGTGCGGAGGTTGGTGTTATTCCTACGGTGGATTTCAATAAATGTTCGGGATTGTCGTTCAAACCACCGACGTACGAAAGACCTGTTCTTTGAATGATCAGGGAGGTTGAGAAGAAGTTTCGGTAGAAGGTCTAGGATCGTTGTTTGCCATTGCGAACAACGCATTAGATGAGGGCATGAATATTACGAATGATATAAATTTACAAGATGAAGACACGTACGAGCAGGAAATGGGTGAAGGGTTAAATGAGTTCGTCGATGATGTGAACCCACCCCCGGTGAAATGAATGATACCACGTACGACACCCAGTTTACAGATAAACCTCCAATGTACGATCAAATTGATGTAGATGTAGCAGATTTGTCATGTGAAAAGGAGCTTCCTATATGGGCGACTCGTTGGGATGAATCGTTTGAGCTGGGTAGGGGGATGCTATTTGGGTTGAAGGATTAGCTAATAGCGGCAATGTGAATATATCACGCTCGAACCCACAATGACTTCCATGTTTTGTAGTCTACCCCAGTGTTATGGGTTGCTAGGTGTAAAGAGTTCGCTTGCGGATGGAGAGTGCGTGCAATGTATCAGATGAAACACCAATTATTTGAAATCACCCAATATAGTAGTCCGCACACATTTTGAACGAACTTCTCTCGCAGGACCATAACCAAATCATATCGTCCTTCATTGCTAGGGAGATACTAAATATGATAAGGGGAGATGCATCAACATCAATCGCTACATTGAAAGAGTTCATAGATCATCACTTCATCTATTCAATCCCATATAGGAAGGTCTGGTTGGGCAAACAGAAGGCAATTGCCCAAGTATTCGATGATTGGGAGATGTCCTATCAAACTTTGTCAAAGTGGATGGAAGCGATGTACACGTACAATCCTGGTACTTTAGTCAAGTGGAGGTGGATTCCTGTTCCAGGTTGCGAGAACACCACAACATTTGTATCTGCATTTTGGTCGTTTGTAGCATCTATTCAGGATTTTTGTCACCGCCCTTCCATTATATGTGTGGACGGGACACACCTATACTATAAGTACAAGGATAAACTTCTTATTGCGACGTGCCCAAATGCAAATGGGCAAATATTTTTCCTTGCATTTGCTATTTTCCAAAAGGAAAGCCTAGACACATGGAATTGGTTTCTGTGTTGTCTTCGTTCCATTACTGATAGGGACAAAATTTGCCTCATATTAGATCGTCATCCGGGAATTCTCATTGCAGTGCAACGCAATCCTGATTGGCTACCACCATGTTCCTACCACCGATTCTACCTTTAACACTTGGTCAGCAATTTTAATACGAAAGTATAGAGTGTCAATCTTAAGCGTATGGCAAAGTGAGCAGGAAGGAAGCATTAGGTAATAAAATTTGACCAGTGGATAGAGAAGATATTCGATGAGGGTGGAGAACCAGTAAATTTGTTTTTCGACAAGATCCCTCCTCATATATGGACTCAGTGCCATAACGGTGGATGAAGTATGGGAACATGACCATTAACCTTGTGGAATGTTTTAACACCATTTTAAAAGGAGTTCGTAGCCTCCCAATAACGGCCCTTGTGCAACTAACATTTTATCGCATTGCACATTATTTCAATAGCCGATGGGAGGCTGCTAGTAATGTAATATCTGGAGGAAATGCATTTACTCTGCATATCTTGCTAGCGATGGAAAGAAGGAAGTTGAAGGCGACCAAACATCGAGTTACGACATTCAACCGGTCTAGGGGTACCTTTAGCATCAAAACCACGCAATTGGGGCCACATAAAGGAAATAATGTCCAAACTTTAAGCATAAGTAGACGTGAATGCTCATGTGGGAAGTGGCAAACTTTACACTTTCCCTGCTTCCACATTCTTGCTACATGTGTAGAGACATGGCTGAACGTTGTACAGTATGTTGAATCATGTTGGAGCACAGCCGAGCACTATGCGACATATACCATAAATTTTCATCCGATTATGCACGAGGCATATTGGTCAGTATCCTCGTTACTGACTTTGCAGGCAAATCTTGCATATGCTTGACATAAAGGACGGCCTAGGAGCTTACATCTACATAATGAGATGGACGCAAGGGAAGGTAGGAAGAAAATCACGTGCAGCATATGTCATTAAGAAGGACATAACCGCACAAGGTTTCCGTGAAGGACACAACCTAAGGATGCAGCTGGGCCTTCGCACAGACTTATTATGCACTTAAATTTGTTTTGTCTACATATCCTATTATTCATGTATTTACTGTATTTCACTGGTACCTTTTGCAGGATCGATCTAGGGCCGTCTGATTGTAGTGTCTTGATGATGGGTGATGCCCACTGGTCCAATCAAAAGTGGGCTAAGGGGGCACGTAGTTTGTCGAGCTCTGGATAGATGCAAATGACCGCATCGTTAGATGGATACGTGATGTGGGCTTCTACGGTATATATTGGATTGGTTATATCCAGTTGGATTGATATCTAGTGATTGCTTTAATGGAGCAATGGAAATCGGAGACGCACACGTTCCACCTACCACGCAGGGTGGCGACTATCACACTCAAAGACATTGCGGTTTTATTTGGACTGCCGATTGATGGGAGACTCGTCACTAGTCATTCAACTAGACCAGTAGAGGGCCCTGTAGATCATCAAGGAGGACTCGCACTGTGCCATATGTGCGAGCGATTGTTAGGGGCGGTGCCACCTACTAGCGAGTTGGTTGATGCCCGCATCCGTATGCGGTTTCTTGAGGGGGAGATGTTTCGCCAACTCCCAATAGATGTAGATGCGCATACTGTAGTGTACCAAAAACGAGCCCACCTATTGCATTTGATATGTGGGATGCTATTTTGTGACCTTTCGGGGAGTTACGCGCATTTGATGTTCCTTCCACTCCTTGTGGACCCATGAGAGATTCACTCACACAGTTGGGGGTCTGCGACATTGGTGTGGCTTTATAGGGAGATGTGTCGCACCGTTGACCAAGATTGGGAGGAGATCTCTAGCCCACTCCACTTACTACATGTTTGGGTCTGGGAGAGATTCCCCACCTTAGCTCCTATGTGCCTCAATTTGCTGTAGATTGAGAGGGACAAGGATGGTCTTCCAATTGACCTAGTCCCTCTCACTTTTCAGTTAGTAACAACTTCATTTACAATGCATTTATGCTATAAGTACTACGAATTCTAATTCGTAGTAGTTACTAGTCGTTATATTTGACAACTTACGTTTTATTTTGTACAGATAGAGGGATGATTTAAGGGTGCCATCAGTTGCACAACACACATGACCCTAATACAGGTTCGAGTTGGACATGCACCGGGCACATGAGGTATAGTCCGATTAAAGTGTAGCACATCATAGTTTTATTTTTCTACAAGCTACGTATAGTTTGCTTACATTTTACTTGTTTATCCGAAGTTCATTTGGAGGCCCTACACATAAGACGTCATTGTTGACCTACCCACCGATTATGTAGTTGGAAGTGACTTGTGGGTAGCCCGAGTGTCACTTATATGCTTTTATATTATCGAGAGGTATCTCCTACACTAAGTTATGCGTCAGTTTGACTATCGGCAGGGCATTCCCAACTGCTTTTTGACATCAGGGGTAGATGTACATGGGCAAGACCTACATGACATCGATGGACGCAGTCAAGGGTTCACAAACTGAGTGACCGAGCACGAGATGTACGTGACTACCTGGGAGCATCAGTGAAAGTATATTATACCGAGGGAGGCGGAGGACGGTCCGATGCATCTGGATGACCCATACTTTACCTAGTATAGGTTCATCACACGACGCTTTGTCGACAAGACCGCTATTGTATATATGAGCCTTGTAAGAAGACTTTAACCCACACCTACTTTTTTAATGTCTACGTTACGATGTGAAACGACTAACAAATTTTTTTTACCTTGTCCACAAGGATGATTGATGGATCCATATACGTCGACATGCCTTGCCTACACAAGGAGGTCAACTAGCTATAGTACAAGGAGGTCAAATAGCTTCCTCCAGTCGTCCATTGAGTTTGGCCTTCTCGCCGTTCGTTGTACAGGTGGAGTACGTGTTCGGCCCATCCGCACTGTATGTGCCTTCGCCAGGGGCCGATATTGCGGGTCCATCTAGTAGACAGGTAGACGCCTCGTCTAACTCTGCTGCTACCCCATCGATGTCATACCTATTCAACGACATTCTCAATGTGGAGGAGGTGGATGCACCCACCCGCCATGCCACCTCGGTCTCGTCTAAAGTCTTCATATGCATTATCTCCCCATCTGCTTTGCATGGATGTATATGATGCAGTACCTATTGGCGGAGATGCTAGACATACAACATGTCGACGAGACAGGCTACCAGATGCAGATGAGCAGCCAGGAGAGGGAAAATGCAGACGACAGCCACCCCAAAACCGGAGATGACCTCCATGTGGCATAGAGTAGTAGGATCAATTATTTTTATTTCATTTGTTCAACATCTCTTTTTTTTTTCATTTGTATAGCATCGTTGCATTATTTATGTATAATTAGGAATATTTATTGATTTTCCACAACATGTATATGTGAATGAAAGTTGTGTATGACAAGTGTGAATAAAAGTTGTAAATGAATGTTGTGACCATACTGGTATTCCCGATTAAAATTATTTTCTTTTAATAGTTGCATGGATTTGAACAAGTGCTTTTATGTATTGTTTCCCATGTATATGAAACTTTTGAATGAAATTTGTGAATATACTAGTATCGATTGCTGATGATAAATGTTTTCTTTAAACAGGTGCATGGATGGATATGATCATTTTTAAAAGGGTACTCTGCCGAATTTTTTACATTAATTAGATACTTTGAATGTGTATGAAAGTTGTGAATAAAATTTGTGAACATATTGGTATCGATTGTTTAGGAAAAATGTGGTGAATAAAATTTGTGAACATATTGGTATCAATTGTTTAGGAAAAATGTTTTCTTTGAATAGATGCATGGATGGGATATGGTCATTTTTTAAAATGAGACTCCGCCGAAATTTTTACATTATGTTCTTTAACTAGAACATGAGCTTGTAAGTTGCAAGGTGGATATGTATATCAAATTTTGAGCTCCAATACTTACTTGATATTATTCATATTATAAAATATTGGTTCAACAACAAATAAATAACTTAAAGTGCATGGCTGAATATGGACAATGGGAGTCACTAGTCAAAAAATGTATTAAAATAAACATTTTTTAATGAAGAGTGACAAAATCATGATGACCTTATAGAGAGAAGGGAATTTTGGGAGCTGGGAGGTCTAACATGGTTTATAAGGCTAGTGTAGTGACATTAGAGTTCCAAAGTCCAACAACTTCAATTTCAAAGAACCTCACTCTCGATCTATTGACCTATCCCTATTTTCTTTTTCTTTTTTTAATTTGTTTATAGAATTAAAGGAAACATGAGTATAGTGTTTCGGTATAATAAGTGTGTAATGACCCGAAGAATAATGGCATTTTAATAATTAAGAGAGTAGAAAATGGAAACATAAAAGAAAAGGGGGCAACAGGCTTCGTCGACGAACGTAATGTCGCGTTATGAGCTCATCGACGAAGGTGTGTTTTGTCGACGAGAAAATACCAAAAAGATGTTTTTGGGCAACTCTGAATTTCGTCGATGAAGGGGGAGTTCGTTGATGAATTTCTTCATGACCTTGTCGACGAGGTGGCGAGGCTCATCAATGAAGCCCATAGTATAAATTGCTCAAACTTTATTTTCAGACTAAAATTTGACGCGCATACTTCTCTCTCTCTCTCTCCTCTACGTCCCTCCTACCTTCTCTCTATGATCTTGGGTCGAATTTACGTTGGTTCGACAATCTGAAGCAACCACGACACTCCTAGAGAAGTTCTCTGCATATTTGCCGAAGCGGATCGTTGGTGGGTTTGAGTTGAAGTTCATCCTTGATTCAAGGTAAGGCTAACTATTCAAAATTTGGTCTTCCCGTAGTTATAGGAAAAGTTATTCACAAAGAAATACTAAAGTTTAGTTCTAGGAATTGTTATTTTCAGGCGCTGAACGGGGAACCCTGCGGGTGCAGGACAAACACGTTTTAGGGGGTTTCTTTTCAGTGTCAGGTAAGGGAATAAATTAAAGCAGTTATTTTCCATACAAAATATTATTATATATCAGCAAATTAATTTTTAGGGAGGCATGCATTATATTTGAATATTATTGAGAAAATGTACATTTGGAAAAATACTGCTGTTATACAGGAGATATGATTTTAGAATGAAATGTACAATTTTACTCAACAATGTGTGGCAGTAATATATTTTTTTTTTTATGATAAGTATTATGTTATGGCAAATTTTACGAGGAAAGCATGTTTTCAGGAATTATGAAATAATACAATACATTATGATTTTGAAAATGCATGATAATTAATTTATTTATTCAGAATGACATGTATGAGATATTCGGCGCAAGGCCGTGTTTTACGTATGATTTCGGTGTAAGGTCGTATTTATGAAATTATAGAAAATGCTATCAATTCATTTATGTTAATGCTATATTATCATGTATTATATGTTATTAGAACCCAAACGTTAGTTTAATTCAGTTTCAGGAGCACGGTACCGTAGTTATATAGATTAGAAATCTATGTTTAAATTGGTGCTAACCACCCCATAAGGGGGTTGGAGATGGATAGTCGATGTGGCTTTCAGTGTAGAGTTGTAGACGTCCACTTGGCAGTTTGGACCAGGGTGTGGCCGGGCCCATTGTACTTACGGACACTTTTAACTCGGCAGTGGTTTGCTAGCCATTGTCGGGTCCCATCTTCGGGATGCACAACCTGTCATGAGGGGTAATACATGACATCAGCTAGTTATTCATCTTGGGTATGTTTTTAGTATTATTAGCTATACAAGACAGTTATGATTAGTATGATTTATTAAAAATATGAAGGTATACGTTTATGCAGTTGTTAAATAATTAATGTTTTCTAATATGAAGAATGTATTGTATATCTACATTATCATTAAATATTCATGTTGCCACACAACTGTATTTAATTTATTTTCCCTTACTGAGAAGTGTCTCACCCTAGAACATTAAATGATTTTCAAGAAACCCAGAAGGATTGGCGGGGCGTGACTGCCGTTGAATCTGTTGTGCTACCCTGTTAGGAGGGTAAGTCTTGTACTAGGATCAAGAGATTTTTGTTGTGGGATCCTAGATGTATTTTTGATATTTTGAGATTGCATATGAATACAGTATCACTGTGGATTGTAGTTGGCTCTGGTATTTTATATTTTGTGGTTATGAGAATGATGATTTACATTTACTACTGCCTAGGTACCACTGTGTATGACAGGTGTCCCCGCTACCCATGGGTTTTGGGTTGACTATTTTATGTGGTATGTTTATTAAATGATAAGATAAGCATGTCATTACATTTTGGTATCAGAGCCTAGGATACTAGGTTTTGTAGACTCTAAAATGCAGCAGTAATAATATTAAAGTATAAGATAAGGGAATTTGAGGTCTGATTTTGTAGTCTAGATGCAAGACTTTAGTGGTGGTTTGTGTGATTTTCCTAAGATGACGATTTTAAGAAAGTCATGGTAAACTATCGTCGGGTTGGGTATTTAGGTTGCAGGATTGAACCTTGAATTAAGATCTGGAGAGATGAATTAATTAGAAGTAAATATTATATTAGTTGGGTGATATGTATAGTGAAGGGGTTCTGAGATAAGTTATTTGTTTTTCAGGATGGACTCTGGTGGCAGTAGTGCTCATGCTAGTGGGAATGAGGGTGTTGGACCCTCAAGCTCTGCGGGTGGAGATTCAGATGCAGTTTTGCGCAGCGTGACACAACAAGTCATGGCTGAGATTGCCAGGAATTCCAGGGAGCTGGGTGGTTCGTCTGCAGGACACGGCAGCTTGATAGAGAAATTCATTAAGATGAATCCTCTGGCTTTCTTAGGAGGAATTGATCCTGTAATCGCTGAAAAGTGGGTGCAGGAGATGGAGAAAATATTTGCAGTGCTGCAGTATTTAGAGGAGCATAGGGTACTATTCGCTACATATAAACTGACTGGAGAGGCCGAGAGATGGTGGTCGGCGGTGAAACTCTTAGAGCAGCAAAAGACAGTACCTGTGGAGATGATGTGGGAGCGATTTAAGGAGATATTTTTAGATAGGTATCTCCTAGCCTCATTTGGGGAAGCGAAGATTAAGGAGTTACTGAATATGAAGTAGGGACAGCAGACAGTACAACAATACACAGTGAGGTTCATCGAACTATTTTGCTTCGCCCCGTACATTATACCAGATGAGGTAAAAAAGGTACGACAATTTGAAAAAGGCCTAAGGAGAAAAATACATAAGCAGGTGTTGATATTGAAGTTACAGGATTTTACTAAATTGGTGGATAGAGCCACTATACTAGAGAATAGAAAGTGGTTAGAGGCCAAGGAGCAGAGATAGAAGAAGAGATCCACACCTTCTGGTTCCCAACAGGGAGTCAACTGTGGTTCATGGAAGAGAGGTGGCTACTACAGAGATCAGAAGCTAGAGACTGAGAATCGCGGTTTCTAGTGTGTGCAGCCATCTACAGCTTGCCCGTCTTGCGGGAAGAGACACCTGGGGGAGTGTCATGCGGGGCGAGGTGTTTGCTACCGGTGTGGGGAGTTAGGGCATATGATGAGGGATTGTCAGGCACATATTGATGTTGCTCCTACTCCTAGACCTGCTTAAAGAGGTTATCAGGTGCCACGTGGAGGCCAGTAGAGGAATATGGCTCCAGCCAGGGTTTTCGCTCTGACGCCGGGTGATGCTAAGGTAGCCGACAACGTGGTGATAGGTACGGTTAGTATGTTTATATTTAAAGTTATTACATTATTTGATTCAGGTGCCACACACTTGTTCGTGTCTTTGGGGTGTGTTAAATTATGTGGGGTAGACACACAAATATTTGATGTTAAACTACTAGTGACTACACTGACTGGGTCAGCAGTGAGGTGTAGTAGAATGCTCCGTGGTTGTCTAGTAGATATTCAGGGGAGAATTTTATCTATTGATTCGGTAGTATTGGTAATGCATGGGTTTGATATCATTTTCGGTATGGATTGGCTAGCAGCTAATTTTGCCAATATTGATTGCCATGCAAAAGAAGTGATATTCAGACCTCCAGGAAGACTAGAATTCAGATTTACAGGGTCACGAGTGCAATCTCTACCTCAGATGGTCTCAGCTGTTCAGGTGAGGAGGCTACTTCTGAGTGGTTGTCAGGGATTTATGACCTTCGTGAAGGAAACCGCAAGGAATGAAGTGAAGCTCACTAGTACGCCAGTGGTAAAGGAGTTTACTGATGTGTTTCCGAATAAATTATCGGGTTTGCCATCGGATCATGAGGTAGATTTTACCATTGATCTACTTCCAGGTACGGCACCGATCTCTAAAGCACCGTATCGAATGGCGCCGATAGAGTTAGCAGAACTAAAAGATCAGTTGCAGGATTTGCTTGATAAGGTTTTCATATGACCTAGTGTATCTCCGTGGGGAGCTCTAGTATTTTTGTGAAGAAGAAGGACGGGTCTATGATGATGTGCATAGATTATAGGGAGATTAATAAAGTGACAATCAAGAACAAATATCTTCTACCCCGTATCGATAACTTGTTTGACCAGCTCTAGGGTACACGGGTATATTCTAAGATCGAACTCAAATCAGACTACCATCAAGTAAAGGTAAGGGTAGAAGATGTAACAAAAACGGCCTTCAAAACCAGATATGGACATTACGAGTTCCTTATTATGCCATTTGATCTGACGAATGCTCCTACAATTTATGGATTTGATGAATAGGATTTTTCATCCATATTTAGATCAGTTTGTTGTTGTTTTATTGATGATGTACTGGTATATTCGAGGAACTATGAGGAGCACGAGATACATTTAAGGCGAGTTTTGCAGATGCTTAGGGAGAAGAAGCTGTATGTAAAGTTCAGTAAATGTGATTTCGAGCTCGAGAAAGTTGCGTTTTTGGGGCATGTTATCTCAAGAGACAGAATTTCTGTGGATCCCAATAAGATTGAGGCAGTGGTGAATTGGGTTAGACCGAGGAACATCTAGGAGATCAGGAGTTTCTTGGGGTTAGCTGGTAATTACCGTCGTTTCGTTGATTCTTTGCTTTATCAGAGCCTCTGACACGATTGACCAGGAAAAATGCCATATTTGAGTGGGACGACAGTTGTGAGCAGAGTTTTCAAGAATTGAAGCAGAGGCTAGTTATAGCACCAGTACTGATCATCCCGTTAGGGGGTGAAGGTTATGTCATTTACAGTGATGCGTCTTTGAAGGGACTTGGCTATGTATTGATGCAGCATGGTAGGGTGGTGGCGTATGCGTCTAGACAGTTGAAAGAGTATAAGAAGAACTACCCTACCCATGATCTTGAATTAGCTGCAGTGGTACACGCATTGAAGATTTGGAGGCATTACTCATATGGCGAGAGGTGTGAGATTTTCTCCGACCATAAGAGTTTAAAGTATTTCTTCACCCAAAAGGAATTGAATATGATACAGAGAAGATGGTTGGAGCTTATTAAGGATTTTGATTGTACTATCAGTTACCACCCAGGGAAAGCAAATAAGAATTAAAGTTGCTCATAAGGAAGATCCAGAATTAGCAGAGGTGATAGATAGAGTGCAGACTGGTTAGGGAGAGGAATTCTGTATTTCAGATGATTGAGCTTTACTGTTCCATTCCAAACTGTGTGTTCCTGCTGATGTTGATATCAGGAAGACTATTTTGGAGGAGGCTCACAAATCTTTGTATACAGTTCATCCTAGAAGTACGAAAATGTATAGGGATCTACAAGGGCTTTACTGGTGGAGTGGTATGAAGAAGGACATTGCAAAGTATGTAGCCTAGTGTCTGACGTGCCAGCAGGTAAAAGCTGAGCACTAGAGGTCAGCGGATCAGTTGCAGTTGCTATTTATCCTAGAGTGGAAGTGGGATCATATATCTATGGATTTTGTCTTAGGGCTGCCGTCGACATCACATGGCTAGAATGCAATTTGGGTGATAGTAGATCGATTAACTAAAATCGCCCATTTTCTCCCTATCAAGATCAGTTATTCCCTCAACCGTTTGGAGAAAATTTATATTCAAGATATAGTTCATTCTCATGGGATGCCAATATCTATTGTGTCAGATCGAGACCCGCGTTTCACGTTACGTCTTTGGAGAAGCTTGTAGGAAGCCTTAGGGTCTCAGCTATCGTTTAGCATGACATTACATCCTCAGTCAGGTGGGTAGGCTAAGAGGGCGATACAAATACTAGAAGATATGTTCTAAGCATATGTATTAGATTTTGGGGGTAGTTGGACTCAGTTCATGCCACTAGTGGAGTTCGCGTATAATAATAGTTACTAGTCCAGTATTGGCATGACACCGTTTGAGGCTTTATACGGTAGGATATGCTAATCTCCTTTGTATTGGGATGAGATGGGTGAGCGGCGAGTTGTGGGACCAAAGCTTGTGCAGCAGGCGTATGATAAAGTTCGGCTTATCAGGGATAGATTCAGTGCAGCTCAGAGCTGACAGAAGAGTTATGCCGATAATCACCGCAGAAAGTTAGAATTTGATGTTGGTGATCATGTATTTTTGAAGATAGCTCCGTTAAAGGGAGTTATGAGGTTTGGAAGGAAGGGTAAACTTAGCCCAAGGTTCATTGGTCCATTTGAGATTTTAGAGAAAATGGGACCGATTGCCTATAGGTTAACTTTACCGGCCATGTTATCTAAGATGCACGACGTATTCCACGTTTCTATATTGAGGAAATATGTCCCAAACCCTTCTCATATTATCAATTATGGTGAATTAGAGCTCAGTGATTCGTTAGTTTATGAGGAGGTACCCGTGTAGATTCTGGATAGAAGAGAACAAGAATTACGTAATAAGAAGATTCCTCTAGTAAAGGTTCTATGGAGGAATCATGCAATAGAAGAGGCTTCTTGGGAGCTCGAGGAATAGATCAGACAAAAATACCCGCAATTGTTCCAAGAAGTTTAGGTGTAATTAGGAATTGTAAATAAATATGTAGTATTTCTTTTGCAGGTACATGTAATACTTTAGTTAGTAAATGATATTTTAGTTTTGGGGAAAATTTTCTTTTGGTATATGTAATCTCCCAGGACTTGAAGTGTAACCACAGTATTCCTCCGCCATAAGTGAGGGTAAGTAATAAAATAAGTAAATTGTTTTACTTTAAGGGATGATGAGTTATATGAATAGTAACTTTCGAGGAAGAAATTTTATAAAGAGGGGAGAATGTAATGACCTGAAGAATAATGACATTTAAATAATTAAGAGAGTAGAAAATGGAAACAGAAAAGAAAAGGGGGCAGCAGGCTTTGTTCGTCGATGACGTTGCGTTATGAGCTCGTCGATGAAGGTGCGTTTCGTCGACGAGAAAATACTGAAAAGATGTTTTTAGGCGACTTTGAATTTCATTAACGAAGGGGGAGTTCATCGACGAATTTCTTCATGACCTCGTCGATGAGGTGACGTGGCTCATCTATGAAGCCCATAGTATAAATTGCTTAAACTTCATTTTCAGACTGAAATTTGACGCGCAGACTTCTCTCTTTCTCTCTCTCTCTCTCTCCTCTATGTCCCTCCTACCTTCTCTTTACGAGCTCGGGTCGGATTTATGTTGGTTCGACGATCTGAAGCCACCACGACGCTCCTGGAGAAGTTCTTTGCATATCTGCCAGAGCGGATCGTTGGTGGGTTTGAGTTGAAGTTCATCCCTGATTCAAGGTAAGGCTAAATATTCAGAATTTGGTCTTCCCGTAGTTATAGGAAAGGTTATTCATGGAGAAATACTAAAGTTTAGTTCTAAGAGTTGTTATTTTTAGGGTGTTGAACGGGGAACCCTGCGGGTGCAAGATGAACACGTTTTAGGGGGTTTCTTTTTAGTGTCAGGTAAGGGAATAAACTAAAGCAGTTATTTTCCATGTAAATTATTATTATATATCAGCAGATTAATTTTCAGGGAAGCATGTATTATATTTGAATATTATTGAGAAAATGCACATTTGGGAAAATACTGTTGTTATATAGAAGATATGATTTTAGAATGAAATGTATGATTTTACTCAGCAGTGTGTGACATGAATATTATTTTACATGATATGTATTATACTATGGAAAATTTTACGAGTAAAGCATATTTTCAAGAATTATGAAATAATATAGTATATTATGATTTTGAAAATAAATGATAATTGATTTATTTATTCAGAATGATATGTATGAGATATTTGGCGCAAGACCGTGATTGATAGCTGGCGCAAGACCGTGTTTTATGTATAATTTCGACGCAAGGCTGTATTTATGAAATTATAGAAAATGCTATCAATCCATTTGTGTTAGATGCTATATTATCATGTATTATATGTTATCAGAACCCGGATGTTAGTGTATTTCAGTTTCAGGAGCACGGTACCGTAGCTATATAGATTATATATCTATGTTCAGATTGTTGCTAACCACCCCACGAGGGGGTGGGAGATGGACAATCGATGTGACTTTCAGTGTAGAGTTGTAGGCGTTCACCTGGCAGTTCAGACCAGGGTGTGGCGGACCCATTGTACTTACAGACATTTTTAACTCAGCAGTGGTCGGCTAGCCATTGTTGGGTCCCACCTTCGGGTTGCACAACCCGTGATGGGGGGTATACATGACATTAGCTAGCTATTAATATTATTAGTTATACCAGACAGTTATGATTAGTATGATTTATTAAAAATATGAAGGTATATGTTTATGCAGTTGTTAAATGATTAATGTTTTCTGATATGAAGAATATACTATATATCTATATTATCATTAAATATTCATGTTGTCACGCAACTGTATTTAGTTTATTTTCCCTTACTGAGAAGTGTCTCACCCCCGCACATTAAATGATTTTCAGGAAACCTAGAAGGACCCGCGGGTCGTGACCGCCATTGAATCTGTTGTGCTACCTCGTTAGGAGGGTAAGTCTTGTACTAGGATCAGGAGATTTTTGTTGTGGGATCCTAGATGTATTTTTGATATTTTGAGGTTGTATATGAATACAGTATCACTGTGGATTGTAGTTGGCTCTGGTATTTTATATTTTATAGTTATGAGAATGATGATTTACATTTACTGCTGACTAGGTTCCGCTGTGTATGATAGGTGTCCCCGCTACCCACGGGTTTCGAGTTGACTATTTTATTTGATATGTTTATTAAATGATAAGATAAGTAGGTCGTTACAAAGTGTCCTTATCGCATCCTTATCGCATCGAAAGTGCCTCAGTCGTGTTCATAAATAAAAATAAATTAATAAAATTTTTATACATGTTGAATATATATTAGGGTGTGTTGGGTCAGTTCAACATTTGATACAACACCGACATTTTAGACTTTCAAAAGTGCCCTTGGAAGATACAACACTACAACAGTAAAAAACAAATAAAATATTTTGTTACCTGCACTTTTAAGATTGACATCCAGTAGCCCTTCTAATTGTAACCTTAGTGTTAAGTTCAGTATTTGTCCCAGTAGCCCAAATGGACTGGTTAGGAGTATGAAGTTAGGGTGCACTAGGGCTTGCAACCAAGGGAAGTCAGTTGCTAGCTTATTAAATAATTTCACAGAAAGGCTATGTTGGTTCTGTTAGAAAATGACAAATTACAATTAGTCCACATAAATATCATTGTTCTTAGTGAGGAGCGACTGATGACAACATTAAGAACATATAGCAGCTTGTAGTTGGGTGGTACCGACTCAAACTCACTAACATGCTCTTTGAGAAAAGAAAAAAAAAAAAAAACCATTAACACGCTGTGGGGATGATGTTTCAGAGTTTAGAAATAGTCCATGTTACAAATTGTTGTTAAAAAAATAAAAAGAAAATGGAATACTTAAGATTTCTTAAAAATAAAAAAAAATTGCATGCATAATAAATCTCGCTGTTTGGTCTTGGTCCAACAAGATTTAAATAATAGCTTAATCGATTGAGTGATGTGTGACAAATAAATTTCGCTGAATGATATAATAAGATTTACTTTGAAAATAAGTTGGTACTTACATGTGGCAAATTTCGTTGGTTGATTCAACACAATTTATTCAAATCTTACTAGACTAAATAGTAAGATTACGCCAGCATCGGGGAAATTTTCCCCAAACATAGTATTATTTTATATATTATTATAAAATGATAATAAACTGGAAAACACTTCCTTCCTTTTCTCCCCTGCAGTGCCACACCTGAAATCGTAATCGCGTTCGCTCTCCCCCCCTCTCTTTCTCTCTCTCGATGCTAATGCCAATCTCCAAGGAGTCCCCGTCGAAGCCTCCGCCGGTGATCGGCAAAATCGGCCCGTACACGGTCTTCATCACTCCTCCCCACACTCCTAAATCCCCGGAAGCAGACCACCCTCAGCCGCAGAAGATCGTCCCCCCTCCCGTCCGCCCTCCGCCTCTTCAGTTCGACAACGTATCTCATGTCTCTCAATCTCCCTCCGGTGGTGGTGCTTTGAAGCCTGGCTTCTTCTGGAACGCCGTCTCCAAAATCCAAAATGGTACCGTTTCTGACCCGCCTCTTCTGTAACCGTTGTTTTGTTCTGTTTTCTGGCTTGTTGGTAGGAATTTAGAAGCGCAATTCATTTTGCTTGGTTGGGCCAAAGGGGGGGGGGGGGGTTTATATTGTCGAGTCAATTTGTTTGACTTTTATCATTTGCGTACTACTAGAGGTGAGACATTTTAACCTCCTTCCTTCTCATCCTAAAACCCTATCCCTACAAACACGTACAATCTTTAATCCATTTCTTCCGCCCCACAAAACCCCTCTTAATCATTGTCCTATCCAGGAAAACCTTAGTTCACCACGCCACAAGCTTTTTCTCAATCCAATTTGAAAATTGCAGCACTGCATTAGCAACCAGCACTGCATCTAAAATCTGTCCATCCTAATGAAAGCACTCTCTGTTGAACTTAGGTAAAATCTTTCTCATCAATTTATTTTGGCAATCCTTGGTATATATGTTCCTACAAAATCCGTAATGGCTTCACCTAATTGCTTGTTATCTAGTACTAACCAATCCGAATCTGGTTCCAACTCCTTAATGAAACTTGCACTCCTTCCCCCATTAGTCACCATAAGAAACAATCAAGCGTTACAGTCCTTAATGAAACTTGCACTCCTTCCCCCATTAGTCACCATAAGAAACAATCAAGCCTTACAGTCCCCCTCCTTCACCCATTTTATCCTGGAATTTGGTCTCCAACTGATATCCTCTGAACCCTTCTAGTCTTATCCTCCTCTGCCAACAACCCAGACTCCACCAATATTTCCAGGCCTTCAATCACAGAAAGAAATATCATTTTTCCGCTCTTTTAAGCTATAACCTCCCTTCCCGCCCTATTCTACATTATAAATTTGTTCATAATTTTCTCAAACTTCAATTTTTTCATCAATTTTGAATCCTCTCACCCTTGAAACTGACCTTCTATCCCTCCAAGTCTTAACATACTCTCTAAAAGAAGGGTGCATCAGCCACATTCTTTAGTCTAAATGGAGTGGGTCCTCAACTAGGAAACACAGACACTTCTAGAATCCTGAAGCGTCGGTGTGCGACACATATGGCCAACACTCCTCAACATTTATCCAATACGTATTGGTAATTAATTAATTAATTATTTTTTTGGACATGACCGAGACACTTCTTGACACAGCAAGGATGCTGCTGAGACACTTCTTGCACTGAAATGTCGCTTTTATGTTGCCTTATAATTCTGTTAATAAAACCTAAAAAAGAAAATAAGAATAGATAAAGAGTCAGATTTAGTTGGACCTTGGAGCGCTAGCGCAACTACACCAGCTCTGTAGACTACCGTTGGACTAGGAAATTCCTGCCCCCCTGGGCCCGCTGCGGCTTAAAGTCATTGCCATTTTGCCACTCTTTGTTAATATGTTATTTTTTTTTTAATTTCTTTGCAAGTGACGCCAATTGCTCACAATCAGCCATGCCCTTGAATTGGTTTTTTTTTTTTTTTGTTTTGTTTTGTTGTTCAAGCAATATTCTATAATATGAACATATTGTATAAGTGTAGTTTGTAAAATGTGTAATTGATAATTTTATTTTAAATCAAAGTTTCCACATATTTGTAACATGCCTGAATATATATATATACACACCGTGGCAGATGCAAAGGGGGCTGGAGGGGGCGGCTGTCCCCCCCCCCAAAGATCCCCAGATGTTTCTCATTTTTTTGGTTCAATTTGAAAAAATATATATTGAATGCATCTTTAAGGCTCCTCTACCCCTTCCAATTAATTCCCCCCACCCTCAGCTGAAGGACACGTTATACATACATACATATGTATGGCTTCCATCATCTATATATATATGTATATGGCTTCCATCATACCTTTTCCATAGAATAAAAAAGAAAAAATCACCAAGATCATATGAAGGATTAAATCATAAAGAGAATAATGATATTTCCACTATTATTTTATTTTATGTTATACCAAATATATTTATATACATATTTAAAAAAAAGCAAGGACATGCACCTAAATTTTTTATGTCATAATTTAAAAATTGGTAATTGCATTTATTAAAAGTAATATACAATGCAAAATTTCTTGCCCAATAGTATAAAAATTAACGTTAGAAGGGTTAAAAACTAAGGATTACTAATACCAATGCATAAATTACTTATGCATATGGATACAACAATTTGATAATTTTTAAAAGAAAATTTCTAAAGAATAAAAAATGACAGAAATATTCATCATAAAAATATGTTATTTTATTCCAAAGACTTTACTAAAAAGAGAAGTTTTCAGACATAAATTACAACATTATCAACTCGATGTTTGTCAGTGTCTAAAATTTTTAAGAAGTGTCAATCATTTTAAAATTATGTTGAGAGTTGGTGGAAACAATAAAATTAGTAATTTATCCTCTTGTTGCTAGATTGACTCAATTTATTTTAATTATCCCTATTTCTAAAATTGTAATCAGGTGTGTTTCTTCTTCTCAGTAATGAATTTTCTCAAAACCAAACTTGCAATAAATGAAAGATGACTATCTTGTGAATTACTTTATTATATATAGTAAGAAAGAAATTGTGCCAAATTTTTATACTATTCAATGATTGATGACTTTTGTACTATGAAAGAAGTAGCAAACACAACCATAAGGTCATTACTCAAGTTAAATTATTTGTGCATATTTGATGTTTTGAATTTTTTTTTTTGTATAGGCCATACTCATGGTGGCATATATATTATTTTATTTTTTATAGTTAAAATATTCACGATTCTAATTAATATATATATTTTTTAATTTTTACATGTAGGTAATTTAGTTAAAAATTAATAAAAGTCATAATAATTACAAACATATTAAAGCAATCTGTATAAAATTTTTATATATAATACTTTGGCCCCCCCTAAATGTAATTTTTGGATCCTCCATTGTGTATATATATATATTTACACACACACACACACACACACACACACACACACACACACACACATATATATATATATATATTTATGTATTTATATTATTTAAGGAACATATCCCTACTGAGTCGTATCTTTATTTTTTCCGAAATTGTCATATTACGGTGTCAGTGTCGCGTCGTATCCATGTATCATGTCGGTATCAATGCTTCCTAGGGCCACACTAGAATGGGTTAGAATTTAAAAGCACCAGATAATGATGAGAAGTAGGCCTAACTAGAACATCCTGAACAACATTTTGGAAAATATCTTCCCAATCATTGGCAAACAAAAATTTATCTACACAAGAGGAATCTTGTCTATCTTTTAATGTTACCTAACTGAAATGACATATCAAAGGAACATCCTTGGGACTACAATCTTGAATGAAAAGAATCAAACTTCCTCCACACTACTAGTCACCATAGTCCCCTCGGCTTATCAATCTTGAAACTAGAATCCCAAATACTGTAATTGAAGAAGCATCCACTTTGCCCATTTTAGATTCTTGAAGAAGCAGAGTGCTAGCACCAACCTTATTGATCAACTGCTTACTCACCTTTATCCTTTTACCTTCCCCTAACCCCTGTACATTCCAAGATGGAATCCTCATTTAATCACACTATTAGCACTTGAATATTTGCCTCCTTCATCATAATTAACAAAGGAAGAAAGTCTCGCAAACTTTCTAAACAATTTCTTAACCCTCTTTCTATTCTCTATAGACTTTTTACCAAGCCTAGCAACTTCCTCACTAGGGCTCCCCTGATTGAGGCCGAACTCATCAAGGAGGTTTTTAGCGGCTTGGTTGTTCTGCTCAAGTCCTTTGAAGACCAGGAATTTTGAAAATTCCCTATAGCAACAAACCCCATGGTGTAATGGTGACTCAAAGTTTGTATTTTGCATCGAAATTCGAGATACATATGAAAGCTGCAATATTTTTTCTATTGATTCCTTAATTAATCAATTTCAAGGTTTAGTGCCAAGGTAATTAGAAGGGGTTTAGGTATAATTATCCAAAAAAGTCAATGTGATCAAACTCTAAAGAATTGGGCTAAGCCTTTCGAAGATCCAAGCCTCACATCCACTATGTTTTGGATTAATACAACATTCATTAGATAATGGGGATTTTGAATTCAATGACTCTACAGTTGCACCTTTTCTTGTTGTAGCCCCTCAAATTTTCACAAATCTATCATCCATTGTTACCCCTTCTATGTTATGTACTACTCCCTCCTCCTCCTGAAGTTGTTTGAGCAACTAATCATCCTTTTAAGTCATAAGAGGATAGAGAGTTGATATACCTGGCTTCTTAGTTTTGACATTCATGCTTCTTTCCTTTTTTAATACAACCCCAAATTCATCTTCATTTTCATCCTAGGAAACACAGAAACTTTGGAAGCCTGAAATGTCGGTGTTCAGCATGTATCAGATACCAACACTTCTCGACACCAAATTAATTAATTAATTTTTATTTTTGGACATGACTGAGACTCCTCTTGACACAACAACAACGCTTCTGAGACACTTCTTGCACTTCACATTGCATTTATGTTGCCTTATTAATTCTGTTAACAAAACCCAAAAAAAGAAAATAAGGATTGGTCAAGAAATCAAGAGTCAGGTTCTCTGAGATTAGAGTGGTTGGACTTTGGAGTGCTAGCGCCACTACACTAGTCTTGTAGACTACCGTTGGACCTCCTAGGTCCCAAAATTTCATACCACCCCCCCGGGGCGCTATAAAGTCATTGTGGGTTCGCCACTCTGTGTTAATATGTTATTGTTATTATTATTATTTTTAATTTCTTGATAAGTGTCGCCCTTTGTCCACAATCAGCCATGCCCTTGAATTGTTTCTTTTTCGTTGTTCAACCAATATTCTATAATATGAACGTAGTTGATGATTGTATAATTGTAGTTTGTAAAATGTGTAATTGATAATTTTGCGCGAATTTTGCTTAATTTTAAATCAAAATTTCCACATATTTGTAACATGCCTATTTATATTAATTAATCAACGTATCTCTGCCGAGTCGTGTCCTTATTTTTTTTGAAATTGTTGTATTACTGTGTCAGTATCGTGTCATATTTATGTCTCGTGTCGGTATCAATGCTTCCTAGTTTCATTTGATATTAAACCTCTGACAACCTTCGTAAGGCTTGCTGCTGTTGATTGAGTCCATCTCCTCCAAATGGTGTTGCTGCTGCAATATGCTTTGCACTTAGGTATTGTGTTCTACTCTCAGAACCCTTTCTTTCCTGTTTTCTTCTATGGCTTCTTTAGGTACCAATGGTTTTCTCATTTCTTGTTGATTCATTGGAGAGTTATAAGATTCAAGTATCAAGTTGTGCTTGGTTGTCTAGTTGAGGGCTAACATCCATAAACAAATTCAGCTAAGAGCTCACTCAATTCTTGTGAGCCCAAGTGAATCAAGCCCATGAAGAAGAGGGCTCGTTCAGTTTAGCTTTGACAGGAATGTTCAAGCCAATTTTGGGCCAATATTTGAGTTTTGGGCCTCCACAAAGTAACCTTCCTTAGGCCCAAGACTTTAAATTAGTGATGTGCCTTGTGTCACGGGCCGACTATTTTCACACCATTGTGAAATGGCTGTGCGGCGCTAGCTAAAGCACTCTTGCTTAACTAGCTAGCCTATCGTTTACCAACATTTATCCACGAAACACTTTCATTAGCTTTCAATCAAATGGCAGCAGAAACAGTTAGCAATCATGAAGGCAGTGGCAAGCAAGCAGTAAACATTGAAGTAACACAATTCATTAATAACACCTCCGTTGACATTGTTTGTTTAGGGAGAGAGGAAAGTAGGCTAAACATGTTGACAATAGCTAGTGAGTTTTACAAGACTGATGAACACTCACCCTCCCATAATGAGGTTTTTATGTAATTATCATCCTGGCACTAGGAAACATCAAAGTGACCGAAGAGTCATATAGTCTTATTTGGCATACAAAGAAACTACTAGCAGAAAATAATCCTACACTAGTATTTACATGATGACAACCCATCCCAAGCACACGAGACAAGCGGTCACATGCAAGCATAATGCCATGAACAAGCTTAGCTCGTGACACTCGACCACTTATGCGGTTGACGTCCTCGTAGACTTTAGCGCTAGGTACACTTCAACTTTGTCCACGAACGGTTGCATATCTTCTGTAGAAATCTAGCTGATTTCTTCATCATCAAGGCCTTTCCACTTCACTAAGAACTCCTGCTGCTTCTTCCTTGAAGATATGAACTCTCTGTTTGCAATGATATCTTCAACTTCACGTTTGTCAAGTGGCACTATCTTCAACTTTGCTTTGTTTGACTTACTTCTGTTTAGATCATCGGTGTCGACGTTGAACGGCTTGAGGCAGCTGACATGAAACACATGGTGCACTTTCATCTAGTTGAAGTGCTGCAATCTTCTCCCTTGATATGCCCACTTCTTCATCTACTTAGAAGCTTTCTCCATATAAGCTCGGGCAAACTCTGCATTCTGTCTTTATTCTTTGGTAGACGTACGCCCCGGGACTTTTTCCTTTATACGGCTTGCCCATTGTGTGAGGTAACAACAACTACTGGCCTGTAACAAGCCCAAAAGGGCTTTTGTTGGTTGTTGAACTCCTTTGGGCATTGCAACAGAACAGAGCCACATCAAGTAGTTGCTTGCCATTCTTCTGGTTGTCGTTGACGAGTTGGCACAAGTACTCTTCTAGTAGCTCTCTGAATCTCTCTGTCTGTCTGTCGGTGATAACTCGAAGAGATGTCAAGATGTGAACTAAGGATCCTGAAAAGTTCTGTTAAGAAATTGTCAGTGAATAATAAGTCTCTATCACAACCAGTGTCTTGGGGAACACCCCAATATCTCACAACATTCACAAGGAACAATTGTGTCGTATCTTCTGCTGAACAGTACTTCGGTGCGGCTATGAACGTATCATACTTCGAAAACCTGTCTGACCACAATCATAGACCTTGTATCTCCCACCCTGGGTAGGTTGGTGACGAAGTCTTGTGAGACACTTGCCCACGGTTTGGATGGTAATGATAAGAACTCCTGTAGCCCTACAATATTCCTCCGCTCCACCTTGTCTTGCTGGCAAGTGAGACAAGTTTGGGTATAATCAATCACATCATCCCACATGTGCGGCCAATAATACCTCTGCTTCAGTAGTCTTGTCATTGGAATCATTCCCCGCAAATACCCCTCAACGAACTTCCTGTAATAGCTAGTAAGGTCAAGAAAGGAACACAACTCCTTCACTGTCGTGGGGATCTTTCATTCTTGAATTATCCTTACCTTCTCCATATCCCTCCGGATACGACCGTGTTCAACTATATGACCAAGGAATTTGTTGCCCCGTTGAGCGAAAGAGCACTTCTATTTCTTCATATACAATTGTTTCCTCTCAGCTTGTCGAACACCTTCCGTAGATGCTCTTCATGTTTCCTATGAAACAACACCAATGCCCCCAACGGTGCTTTGGAAGGGCGAATACATCCTGCTTCCAATTCATCAAACTGTTTCCCCAACTCTACTATCTCTAGAGGTGCCATCCGACATTGCCCTTTAGCAGGCGGTTTCACTCCTAGCAACAACTCGATCTCATGCTTCACAGTCCATCGTGAAGGCCAATTGTGAGGTAGCTTATTTGGTAACACCTCCTTGTACTCATCCAATACCACTTGGATGGTTGCAGGCACTAGCTCTTTGTCTACTTGTTCATCTACCACCACCATGGCTAGATGCATCTGTTCATTGTTTCTCAATCTCTCATTGAGTTGTATGGCTGAAAGGGACTTCCCATCGTCTCCTTTCGTTGCAACGACTTGCACCATGCACGAGTAATCTCCCATTAGACATAAGGAACCAATCGAAAGCATCAACACTGCCTTCGTCCCCCTTGGGAACTCCATTCCTAGAATGATTGGAAAGTCATCCAATGGCACCGCTGTGAAATTCACATGACCTTTCCACTGTCCAAGCTTCACATTCACTTGCTTGGCTATTCCCAGAGTAGGTTGGGCTACAGAATTAAATGTTTTCATACGTCCTGTATCCTTCTTTAAGGATAAGTTGAGTCTCCATGCTTTCAGATGCAAAACAAAATTATGAGTAGCCCCCGTATCCACCATAGCGCAAGTACTCTTCCCATTGATCCTCAAGTCCACAAACATTAATCCTTTTGCTCGTGTAACTTTCGGTGCTTTTGCCTGCTTTTCCAATGCGTTCACCTGCCGCATTGCACCCACCCTCGGGGCATCATCCTCTTCCCCCTTGCTTTCCACCACTTGTTTTGAAGTGGAAGCTTGTAAGGCATTGAGTAATCCCTTGTGTGGACACTCATTCACTCTGTGAGGCCCTCAACACAAGAAACATGAAAATTTCCCCTTTCCATTAGGTGTGTTGATTCCTTTAGACGATGAAGCTTCCTTTGAGGTTGATGCTCTATAGTCAGCTCCCCCACTCTTGGGTTTGCCTTTCTTGAAAGATTTTCCACTGTTTCCCTCTCCGCAAATCCCTTTGGACGAAGCGGTATTATCACCAGCGTAGTTAGTCAAGCGTTCTACAGCAGCTTGTGCAGTAGACAAGTCTTGAACTCTTTGTCTATGAAGTTCAGTTCTTGCCCACGGTTTCATCCCCTCTAGAAAATAGAACAACTTCTCCTTCTCCTTCTCCGACATGTCCCTGATATCCAACATCAAAGCATAAAATTGTTTCACGTATTCCCTGATTGACCCAGTATGCTTGAGGTTTCTTAGCTTTTTCTTTGCATTATACTCAACATTCTCAGGAAAGAATTGGGCCTTGAGCTCTCTCTTCAAGTTTGCCCAATTATCCACTACACAACTTCTATTTTCAATTTCTTTATACTTAGTACGCCAACACAGTTTGGTGTCACCAACCAAGTACATGGCCGCAGTGTCCACTTTTTCCAGTTCTGAGGCCATCCTCACAGCGCGAAAGTACTGCTCCGCATCAAACAAGAAGTTCTCTAACTCCTTGGCATCACGGGCACCCCCATACGTCTTGGGTTTTGGTATCTTGGTCCTACTAGCTCCTGGAGTGTTGGGGTTCCCCATAGCAAGAACCATCAAATTCATCTTTGCATCTAGATCAACCATCCGAGACTGTAAAGTTCCCACTGTGTGGAGAAAGTCCTCTGGCATGTCGCCTATCAAACTTGCTTGATGCTTTTGTGATCCCATCACTTCATCAACAAGTTCCCTCATTTGGGCCACCTCTGCGGCCACAGTGTTGGCTGTTGGCTCAGCCTGTGCTTCCAGCACACTGATCCTCTTAGTATTGTTTGGTGCCGTGGTCACTTACCAAAGCTTTTCAAATCCCACAACGAAGGTAATTGAATTTCCGTAGCAATTGAACCTTTGCTCTGATACCAGGTGTTAGGGGCCGACTATTTTCACACCTTTGTGAAAGGGCTGTGCGGCACTAGCTAAAGCGCTCTTGCTTAACTAGCGAGCCTATCTTTTACCAACATTCATCCACGAAACACTTTCATTAGCATTCAATCAAATGGCAAGGGAAACAGTAAGCAATTATGAAAGCAGTGGCAAGCAAGCAGTAAACATTGAAGCAACGCAATTCATTAACAACACCTCCGTTGACATTGTGTGTTTAGCGAGGGAGGCGAGTAGGGTAAACACATTGACAATAGCTAGTGAGATTTACAAGACTGATGAACACTCACCCTCCCCTAAAGAGGTTTTTATGTAATTATCATCCTGGCACTAGGAAATATCAAAGTGACCAAGGGTTCATACTATCTTATTTGGCATACAAAGAAACTACTAGCAGAAAATAACCCTACACTAGTATTTACATGATGGAAACCTATCGCAAGCACACAAGACAAGCGGTCACAGGCAAGCATAATGCCTTGAACAAGCTTAGCTCATGACACCATTCAGGTCCTGTTTAGAGTTGGGCTGAGATGGGTGGTTGATTGATTTAATGCCTTGGCTGGAATTTCATTGTGCCCAGCTTCTTAAATTGGAAGTGAAATTTAAATTGATTTCCTTTGAAAAGATGGGCATCAGACCATGATTTCTTGATTTCTTTCCTTGACTGAAGTTTCCATAAATGAACTATTTCCTATCCTGTCTCCAATCATCAGAATTCTGCCATTGCCGGTGATATGGAAATTGTAATCTTGAGAACATCAACTTCTGATGGCATGTGTTGGGGGTGTCCAGCTGTAATACTCCTTATCTCACATTCTTGGAGACGCAGTCTAGTCATCGCAGCATCTTTTCACGTTCGATATCACAGTCCTTAGGCTTGATTCCAGAAGGACCACTACGCTCTGTGCAACCATTCAGCAACTCAAAAAACATTTCCAACCCGAAGTCTTGTTGTCATATGGGATGCATATACTTTGAATTGCATGTGTGTGGATTCTTCTCCAGTGAAAGAAAATATTTGTAGTTATTATCTCTCAAACAAAACAAGGATAAATGGTTGGGTGCCCTAGAATTTTCACCCAAGGATTTGTCTTCTTTGTGAAAAGAAATAAACTCGACTGCGTTGCTACCAAGGTCTTAAATTTCGATTTCGACTCAAATTTCGAAGCTCCAAAAGTAAACTCGACAGAAATTTTTATTTTGATGTCAATTTCGATTTCGATTTGAAAAAATAATGAAAATAAGTGGTAAAACTTGGACTTCTTTTACAAAGCTTTAGAAATGATTAATAGACATACAATGTAAGTTTTAGGACTAATATATTACAAGTAAATACATCTATGCTTTGTATGAGGTGGAGAAGGTGTAATATAATATGTGCATCAAACATATTTGTAAGATAATGTCCATTAAACATATTTAGTGAATCAGTTAATACAAATGAAATTCATAAATCATTTAAATATTATTTATTATGCAAATAATGATAAATACATGAATGGTTAAATAAAATGTTGCTGTAAGTTTACTTCTTCATAAATTTCAAAAGCACTTGTAATAATCTTTTATTTCGATAAAAAATAAATAAAATAAATTAAAAGAGAAATTTCTCTTCACTCCTAAATCTCTCATTTGCATTCCAGGAAAATTTCATTGCATAGTTCAAATTTCGATAAGTTTCGCTAAAATTTCGAGATTTTGATAAATTTCGGATGATTCATTGAATTTTCGACAGAAATTATGAAATACGGAAATCAACTGCCATTTCGATTTTGAGGGTGACGGAAACCAAAAATTTCGACGGAAATTTCGACAATTTCATGGAAATTTAAGACCATGGTTGCTACATATTGTATTTCTTCAATTGTTGAAGCAATTTTGTGATGTTTAAAAATTAACCCTTTTCCAAAGCTGAAAACTATTTTTTATGAGTAGTAGTGGGGATCTCCTCTGTGAACCCATAAGAGGACGACGTTGCATGAAACCCTAAGGAGCTATATGGTTACACCATCAAATTATGAAAATGAAAACCAAAAACAAAAAGTTAAAAACCAAAAACTAGCATCCTCTTTGGTTAATATTTCTAAAACTAAAACAAAAAAAACTTGATTGAACAAATACTCATTTTTGTCTTTGAATCAAATAACAATTAAAAAAATATGATCAAAAAAATAACATTACAAAAAAAATACAAATTAAAAAAAAAAAATAATAAAGATAGAAATTATTACAACTATTTTACTTAATTATTATTTTTCTAAACTCATGTTTTAGCGCTCCTATAACAACCTTATTGTACATGACAATAGAACTAGTAAAAATATTTTTAAAATGACATTATATTTTTTTCCAAATTTTTAGAAATTTATGGATATTTTTATTTCAATTATATTTGAAATTAGATATTTTTATTTCACTTATATTTGAAATTCGCATGGTCATTTTATTTTAATTTTAATAAAAAGTATTTATAAAATGAATGTTTAATCCACTAGAATTAATTCTAGATATTAAGTATTTTGGTAGGTTGCCGAAACAACTAAAATAAAAAATCTGGTTTTCAGTATTTTTGAAAACGAAGATTGACAATAAAAATAGAAAACTAGCAGCGTAAACAAATGTGTTGTTAGAATCATTTTCTCCACTGTACATAAACTAAAATAGAAAATAAATAATAAGAAACAGAAATGATACCAAACGGATTCTGAACTGTGTGAAATTGAGTGCTGAGATTGAAAATCATATACCATAGCAAAAGAAATCATCCCCTTAAATCACAGGAAAGGAAATGGTGACCGGAAGTGGTGTCGCCAATTTGTACCCATTTCCTATATTGTCAATTATGCATTCAAATTTTACTAATGTAATGCAAAGGACATGATAGATTGTACACAAAAGTTTTGCTACATCCTGAGTTGTTGTATCTGTACTTCCAGAGACTTCATCTCATCTGTACCATACTGAAATTTCAAGTATATCTCCTAAGTGCTCAACCACTGCCCTCCCTGCACCATATGATGATTTTATAATGCTAAAATCAAAACGTCAGCTTAAAATTCTTTCCCTTGCGTCTTCCAACATAAATCCTTGTAGCTGTATTAGATATTAACAAATTTTCATTGGCTGCTGTTGCTTTGGCAGTTTTTTTTTAATGGGAAAAGAATCTCTATGTATATTAAGAAAAGGAAGAACATGCAAGGAAGATAAGTCATCCTCCAAACGCAAAACAAAAAAGAAACAGGCCCAATTCAAGCCAGCAGGGCCAACCAATCGAGCTGAATATCGAACAAATTCACACTCCCAAAGAAGATCCCAATGAAAAACCCACAATAAAGCTAAAAAAAAATAAGATCACATATCAAATAAACAATGCTTGATCTCAAAAAATACAGGCATTCTTCTCTAGTCAAAGCCCCCGGAAAGCAGCAAAATCTGCACATCGCTATAAAATCCTCACATCTTTGCACCTCCCAATCCCTGTGTTGTCTTTCAACAAAAATCCTCCGATGTGCTATGACACACCCAACACTCTCCAAATAGTAGGGGTGTAATCTGACTGAAACCGAAAACCAAACTGAAAAATTTGGTTTTATAAAACTACAAACCAGTACCAAACCAAATCCGATGGATTTATTACCAAAAAAGTTAGTGGTTTAATGGTTTGGTGTTTCAACCAATTGCCAAACACCACAGGAAATTTTCACCAAAAACCTTTTTTCCTCTTATTAGTAAAGATGAGCTCAGCAGTTGGCTCGTAAACAAGTGCATGCAGGCGGAAGAGTGAGGTGCAAGGAATTGTTTGTAAGGGCAGTGGTCATTTATAACACGCTGGGAGCCAGAAGTTTTTTTCTCTGATGTTGGGATTGAAATAGGGGGTTGGGGTGGGGAATTGCAACTTTGCAAGCAGGTGGCAATTGAATTGAGCCTCCATGTCTCATAGCGAAAAGTTGAAAATTGGGAGAGCCTTCCGGACTCTAAAAGGCACCCCGTCCCTTCTGTTCTGTAATTATCTAATTGAAAATTGAAATATATTTTAAAAATTCAGATTTTAAAAGAATATAATAATAAATGGTCTTGTTTTAGGCTCTCGGCTGGAAGCTCCCGCAAGGGTTTCAAAGTGCCATCGATTATTCTGCATTGCTTGAAGCTGTACAGTAGGGTTTAAAGTTCCATTTTCGTCCAGGCAATCTCTCTTTTTATGTGAAGTTACACTGACCTCTCTAGGGTTCTTCGCATGATGGGAGAATTGAGGTTTTTCATGTTGCTCTGCTCCTAGCAGCTCCTCTCTCCTAGACTGAAAGCATGTGATATTTCTTCCCCCCTTCCTTTGAGAACCCTATCCCCCCAAGTGTCTTCCCTGTGATGCATTGCCGCACCCTAATACCTCCATGATGTAGGACAAGAAGCAAGACTTTGGGAAGATCCATGTTGGAGACTACTAAAGAAGAATTGTATCAAGAATTATTGGGTTTAATTAGTAGTTTACTATGTGTTTAGTTTAATTAAGATAGTATTATGTGTATCTTGGGGCTTGTTTGTAGTATGTGTATTCTAGAGGTTTGTTTGTAATTCATGTTGTTTTAGGGGTATATGTGTAATTTCTTGTGTTTAGAGACTTTCTTATAAATGGTGTATGAAAACCATGTTGTAGGTAGTTGTTGATGAATTTGAATTGAATTGTACGTGAGCTTTTCCCTTGGTATCTCTTCTCTCCTCCCTTTTCCTTCCTCTCTTCTAATTTCTTAATGGCTGCAGAACCTTGATGCTTCCCCTGCATCATAGTCACCCATTTGGATAGGAATCAAACATTTTTCACAAACATATATGGTAGTGTGATCAACCCAAGATATGTCATGAGGATTTGGATGGGGTTCCAGATGAAGTTGCGTAAGGATGACTCTGTTTCTAGAAATGACATTCATAGGACATCTACCATAAAAAATGAATTTGCATATTTTCCCCTGTAAGAAAGGTATGGAATTGCTTGATATTATGCTCAGAGTATGACAAAAGCTTTTCATTTTTCCAGTAAGCTGTCACCATGTTGCTGGATTTTTATTCATATATATTGCAACTATATATCACTGAAAGCCTTAACTAAATTTGCCCCAAACCTATGTTCTAATTTCTCCAATACTATCTTCAATTCACTTCTGATATTGATTGTCGTGCTGAAATGAAACAAAGTCACAAAGAAAACTTGCAAAAACAGTGATGCAAACTGATTTGTTATTGCTGGCAGTGGCCAATCCACACTCGAAAGTGCTGATGTGCAATAAATCTTCAATTCCTAGTGTTTTGTGTCAAATTATTGCACTTGCTTGCATTATGTTGTGTCCACGATCAAAATACCATGCGGCAGATCAAAATATTGTGGAGAAACCTAAAATCTCGTGGCTGAAGAAATTTTTAGTGAGACTGGAAAGTGCAAAAAAATGTGGAAGTTTCCCAGTTGCTGGTCGCTGGCGCGTGGGGTGCATGCGCTGCCAGTGAGGCTCCTCCGGCAATGAAACTCCAGGCGAGGGTGGATCAGAGAGTGTGAGGATTGCAGTGATGGTTGTGTGATGAGAAAGATCAGGAAGTTAGAGTTTTGAAGGGCCGACAGCTAGGAATATTTTGCTGGCGTATGGGAGTCCTCCAGTGGTCAGATGGCGAAGAAACTTCAGGGTCTAGGGTTTCGGGGGGTTCTGTTTTTGTTGGTGTGGGTGGTGTTGTAAAATATATAATATAAATTAGGGTTTTGAAAAATAGGAGATGAGTCAGATGACTGGAATTTTGGAATTTGTTCAGAAACTGCAGAACTGCTTTTGTGTTTGTTTTTTTTAACTGAAATTTATGAACAGAGAAGAATCAGAGAGAATGTTGGAAGGGAAACAGAGAGAGAAGAAGACAAGAAGGAAGAATGAAGAAGAAGAAAAGAAGAAGATGGAAGATTGGAGGAATTGCTGGACAGAGACTGCTGCAAGTAGAGGAGACAGCAACAGAATTTAGAAATCAGAGAGTTGAGAATGCTATGGGAGAGAATTAAGAGAAGAAGAAGAGAAGGAGAAGAGAAACAGACAAGAAAAAGAGGGCAGAATGCTGCTAGGCAGCAAGGGATTATGGATGGAACAGGAGATCAGAACAGAGAAGAAAGAAGAAGAAGAGAAGGAAGAAGAAGAGGAGAGGAGATGAGTGAGGGAGAATGGGTGGAATGAAATGGAAGAATGGACATCGTGGACCCGTGGTTGGGCTCTGATACCAAATGATGTAGGGGCAGCATCAAGGTTCTGCAGCCATGGAGAAATTGGAAGAGAGGAAGGGGAAGGGAGGAGAGAGGAGATACCGGGGGAAAAACTCATGTTCAATTCAATTCAAATTCATCAACAGCTGCCTACGACAATGCTTTCATACACTATTTATAAGAAAGCCTCTAAACACAAGAAATTACACATATACCCCTAAAACAATATGAATTACAAACCAGCCTCTTGAATACACTAAATTACTAATACTACAAACAAGTCCCTGGATACATATAATACTTCTTAATTAAACTATACACAAAGTAAACTAGTAATTCAACCTAATAATTCTTGATACAATTGTTCTTAAGTAGTCTCCAACAGGGATCTTCCCAAAGTCTTTCTTCTTGTCCTATATCGCTCCATCAAGATCATTTTGTGAATATCAACAGTAACACCAGAAGCAGGCTCGCAATATACTAGAGCAGTTGCCTTTCATCTTATAGCCTTTTCCTGCCAGCTGAAATCAGTTGTACCATCCAGAATCTGTCTCGACCAGTAGAACTTGGCCGAAAGAAGCAGGATTGCAAACCCACAGGCATCCTGTCTTCTTCACCTAAACAAAAACCTAATTGTTTCCATTGTTTGTCACATTCAGAACCTTTCCTATTAAACTATTTCAATATGGCAACCTCTGGACCACCATCACAATCTTTTGCTACGCCCAGTAAACCATTATCCTACTCATTGAAATCTTTTTCCTGTCATTCTTCTGCTTGTCAAGGTATCACCATCCCTTCAATGTGAGCTCTAAGAATTATGGAGCAGGCTGGGAATATGTTTTCTTGCTGTGTTTTGCTAGGTAATGAGATTCAGAGGACCTAGGAACAATTTTCGGAAATTTGGACCCAAAATGCTGATTTCCTTGGATAAGAAAATAAAATTTTCAAGAGGATCATTGATTATCGGATTTGTGTCAAATTATTTCGGCAGGATGATTTTTGTTGAGAAATTGTTGTATTATGGGGGCAGATTTTCTTCGAGAATTCTAGAGGGTAAAGAAACATTAGGCTGGTCGGTCTTTTGTAATTCATTGAAAGGGGATGAAGTTAAAAGTCAGTAAAGAAATCAGAAAGCTTTGGGTCGGTCGTGCAAAAAGTTTGGTTCTATAGACATAGAGCAGTGAGATGTAGATAATGGGCTACCTAATGAGCCTAGTTATGCAGAGATGGTGAAGAAAGGAGCTGCACTCGGTCGGTTACGGGGAACCTCCGGCGGGTCTAGTCGAAATTTTTAGAAAGGCAAACTGCATATATAAAAAGAACACGGTTGTGGGAGAGAAACCCTTGGGCATTAATTAGGACTGATCCTCATTCAAACTCTAAAAAAGGTCCTGCCTACTACTATTACTGGAATGAATCTTGCGGCGAAGATAGTGAAAGTGGACAGGAAGCTGTATGTTGCTCGATTAGGAGCTGGAGGCTTAGTTTTGAAGTTTGATTTTTTGGGAGGCCCAAGAGATTTTAAATGAGCTGGATTAACAAGTCTAGCTTGGGTAGAAAAGGGGAAGTCCATTTCAAAAAGACACTCAGAAATGTATGGGGGACCTGACTCGATGAAGGTACCCAGTAAGGAGAATAGGGAAGTGGAGATGCCAGTGTTCTCTAAGGGGGAGGAAGATCATGTGAAGATGGATAGGTATAATCATTTAACCAACCTGGGAGAGCCACGGATAGCGCTGGAAGAAAGGAATGAAAAATGACACAGTAGAAAGAGGATTATTTTCATTCAAAAATTGGCTCTTAATATTCAATAGAAATTGAAGAGACTCAAGGGGAAAAGATTAGGGAAGATGAGGTGAGTTCAGATTAGAAGATGACTTGCAACTTTTGCGATTTTGACAATGGTTTGCTAGTTGACTAGTTGAGAGGTGAGTTAAATATGGAAGAAGAAGACAAATGGGCAGAACCTTCAAGAAATCTTTGTTTATATGAAAGACAGGGAGAAATGTCAGGAGTGAAATTCCCTTACATGTAAGTCAGCATATAGGAGAAGAGAGCTTTCTAATGTCCTTTGACATTGGGCAAGGGTTAGAAGATTTTGCTAAGCACAATTCAAATCAAAATACAGCTTTGTTTGATGGGGGGTACCCTTGTTCTCAAGCCTATTACTAATTAGGTGGATGTTGTTGCTATTCCTGCTAATATTGGAAAGGGTAATGATGAAGAGACCCTTCGAATGATATGAATTCGTCGGAAGCTGGAAAAGATATTCTTCCTCTTTGTATTCAACCCTTTTCTCATTTTGATGCTTTATGCAATAAAGAGGGATTTTCTGGGGCTAGTGCCTTTGATTTGGTCTAGGGAATAGTGAGAGGGACTACAAAGACCCAATAGAACTTCTGAATGACATGGGTTTGAAATTAGTGAGTCTCGCTGGGGCTGAGGTTAAGTTGAGGATGAGTCCTAAAACATATAAGCAGAAAAAAAAGGTGGTGCAAAAAGAATTAAATAATTTGGTCTCTTCCATCAATTATGGAGGCGTATGGGTATTGAGAAAGCAGGCAAATGTGTTAGGTTATGAAGATTATAAGTTGGAACATTAGGGGCCTAGGGGATGTTAGGAAGAGAAGTTTGGTTAGGGAGGTTTTTCTTAGGAATTCTCTTGATATTGGGTTAATCCAGGACATGAAGCCTGACTTTGCTGATGGGGAGGTTGGTAGAGGGATTTGGAATGGATGCAATGAGGATTGGGTTTATGTACACTCCTAGGGTTATCCTCCGAACCTTCCTTTTTAAACATATTTACTTACATGGTGAACAAACAATAGATTTATTGAACAAATAGAACATTTTCAATATGAACTTACAAAAAAAATTGATGAGATACCAATAAAGTAAGGTTCTATTATTATAGAAAGGATTTGCATCATATCGGATCTATAGAAATATATATACATTTATTGTATTGTGTCATCCAGGAAATCGAATGACAATAGGGGGAGTGCTCATTTTGTTACTAGAGTGGATAGTCTAGTGGGATTTTTTTCTCTTTTTGTCTTGCTAGAAGTTAGAGACAAGGGTCAAATAGTGGTTTTCCTCAGTGTATGGCCCTTCTAGATCGAGTCTTAGGGGTTCTTTATGGGATAATATTTATTTTGTCTCCAGTTTTTGTTTGCTTAGGTGCTTTATAGCTGGCGATTTTAATGCGGCGAGGTTCCCGAGGGAAAAGGAGGGGGGTGGAAGCATTATTGGCACTATGGAGAAGTTTGATTTGGTTATTAGGGAGTGTGGCTTGAGGGACCTTTCATTGGACAATGCTAATTTTACGTGGTTTGTGGGGGAAGCTAGGGAGGTGGCTAGTAGAATTGATAGGTTCTTGCGTACATTGGTGTGGGAGGAGGTGTTCCCTAATCTCTCCTAAGTTGTGCTATCTAGACCCACCTTCGATCATTTTCACATCTTATTAGAATCTAGGAAGGTGCCTTAGTGTTCCACTTCGTTTAGGTTTGAGAATGTTTGGTAAGATCATGGCTCCTTACATAATTTGGTAGGAAATTCGTGGTTTGAGGTTATGGAGAGGGGTTGTGAGGGGTTCAGAATTATGAAGAAGTTGAAGAGGCTTAAAGAAAAATTGAAAGATTGGAATAAGGTGGTGTTTGGAGATATTAGGATTATAAAGACTTGCATTTTAGGTGAATTGAATGAGATAGAAAGGAAGAAAGCATTTTTTTTTTAAGGGAGAAGGAGGCTAGAAGGGTTTCCTTGAAGAATGAGTTGGAAGATATGATTTACAAGGAAATAAGAAGTTGGAGGTAGAAGATGAAGTTTAAATAGGTAAGAGAGGGTGATTGTAAATCTAGATTTTTTTCATAGTATAGCTAGTGAAAAAATGAGAAAGAATTTAATTAGGAGTTGGAGGTGGGCAAGAGGGTGTGATTATCTCGGATACTACCAGGATTAGCTCTAAGATCACTGATTTCTATCATAACTAGTTTTTTGAGGAGGATAAGAGTAGACCCAAGGAGGAATGGTTGGAGTTGGATCCTTTATCTGTTGACAAGATAGCCTAGTTAGAGAGACGTTTTGAGGAAAAGGAAGTTAGATCTATAGTTTTTGGAATGGAGAAGGACAAAGCTCCTAGGATGGATGGTTTAGTTTAGCTTTTTATCATGATTGTTGGCCAGTTGTGAAGAATGACTTGATGAGGGTTTTCAATGAATTTTAGTGGGAATAGGGTTTTAAGAGTATTAATTCTGCCTTCATTACTTTGGTGCCGAAGAAAGTAGGTTGATTAAACTTTTTATAATTATAGACCTATCAGTTTAGTATCTAGTGTTTATAAGATAATCATCAAAGTACTAGCTAATAGGTTGAGTAGGGCGCATGACAAGATTATTTCCAAGGCCCAAAGTGCTTTTTGTTGGGGGGGGGGGTGGGGGGGGGAGACAAATTATGGATGCCATTTTGGTTGCAAATGAAGTTGTTGAGGATATTAGAAGGAAGAAGAAGGGCTTCATGTTTAAGTTGGATTTTGAAAAGGCTTATAGCAGGGTGAGTTGGAGCTTTTTGGACAAGATTTTTATGAAGGAGGAGTTTGGAGAGAGATGGCGAAGACGGATGGAAGGCTGTATGTCTAACGTGTTTACTCGGCGATAGTAAATGGCAAACCTAAATCTTGGTTTAGGGCCACGAAAGGGATTAGACAAGGGGATCATCTTTCCCCATTTTTTTGTTTGTTTTAGTGGCGGACGTTTTGAATAGGTTCATTGATAGGGCGGTGGATAGAGGTTTAGTGAATGGTTTGGAAGTGGGAAGGGAGGAGATTACGGTCTCACACCTTTAGTTTGCTGATGGTACCATCTCTTTTGTGGAGGATCGTAGACCTTTTTTCTGAATATTATGGGGCTTCTCCATATTTTTGGAAGGATTTTGGGGCTTAAGATTAAAATGGGGAAGAATGGTATCATGGCAATTAACGTGCTTGTAGAGCGTGTTAGAGAGTTATCTTTGGAGATAGGGTGCATTGAGTTGGAGTGGCGGTTGTCTTATCTAGGGTTCTTTTGGGGGTAATCCTAGGTTAGTTAGCTTTTGGGACCCACTAGTTGAGAGAGTGTCCAAGTGTCTAGATGGGTGGAAGGGAGCTCTTTTTTCGTTGGGAGGTAGGATTACTCTAATCTAGGCTTGTATTTCTCGTATCTTGTTGAATTTTCTTTCTATTTTTAAAATTCCAGTGGGTGTTGCTAGTAAGATTGAGGGGATTATAAAAGATTTTTTTGGTTAGGGGTAGGGGGTTTAAGGAATCATTTGGTGAGTTGGGAGGTAGTTTGTAGGTCTAAATAGGAGGCCGGTTTGGGTCTTTGAAATTTGGTGTCTATTAACACGGCTCTCTTGGGCAAATAGCTTTGGTTGTTCCCTTTTGAGGATTCTTCTTTGTGGCTTAAAATTTATTAAAGGCAAGTTTGGACTTGGGGGGAATGGGTGGGTACCAATTTGGGCATAGATATTCTTTGAAAAGTCCATGGAAAGCTATTTTGTTTCTGGAAAGACCTTTGATTGGGGAATATTGTCTTCTCCACCTCTTTTCCTTGTCTATTTCGATTGAGCTGAAGAGGAAATGATCCCATTTACTCTTTCCTTGTTGATCCAGATGGTCCTTTACCTTCTTATAATTTTCATTTTAGGAGATCCTTGAATGATAGAGAAACAAATGAGTTATATTCATTGTTGGTCTTGTTGAATAATTGTCGGGTATCCTCGAAAGCTGATAACCAATCGTTGCTGTTACATCTCTTGGGGGTTGATTCTTGCAAATTTTTGTTTTTTGTGAATTCTTTGTTAGCACCGACTTTTCCTTCCCTCTCTTCAAAACTATTTGGAAGGCCAAAACTCCCTCCAAAATCAAAGCTTTTATTTGGTTGGTTGGTTCTTAATAAGATAAATACTAATAACTTGCTGCAGATTAGGAGGCCTTTAAAGACTCTCTCTCCAGATATATGCGTGCTTCGTTTTAACTGTTGAAAATCTGCACCGCATCTTTTCTTGCATTGTAATTTTGCATGGAAGGTTTGGAACAAGTTATTCAGATATTTTGGAGAAAGTTGGGTTTGTCTAGGGACAGTGGAGGAATTTTTGGTAATTTTTGTTGGGTTTGGTAGGAAGAAGGAAGGAAAAGCACTATGGATTAATGCTTTGTTTACAGTATTTTGGGGTTTGGGGAAGGAACGAAACTAGCTTTTATTTTCAGTGAAGAAATTAGTGTTTTTGTTAGTGTGGGAGAAGATTCATTTTTTGGCTTCTCTGTGGTGCATGTATAATGGTAATATCAAGGGTATATGCTTCTTAGATATTCAGCATTCTCTGTTGACTTCTTAGGCTGTACTGATTTCTTGAGGCTGTCTTTTACAATTTTTGGTTCTATTATTTTGTTTTCCTTGGGGTTGCCCAAACTTTCTTACGAAGATGTCTTTTCTCTTGATTGTACGTGCTTATTCCATCTAATGAATTTCTTTTGCTATAAAAAAAAGAAATATAATAATAAAATAATCAGATTTTAAAGAAATATATTTGTAAAATATACAATTAGACTTGAACATGAATATCATATATTAAAAGTCATATATTTTTATTATCAATTAGTTCGGTTTTTGGTTTTTTGGTATGATTTTGGGTTAAAAACTGAAACCGAAACTGAAACCAAAAATGTTCATTTCTAAGAACTAAAATCAAAATCAAAAATTGAAAAACCAAATTGTTACTTATTTTGGTTTGGTTTTGGGCCGGTTTTTGGTTTTTTGGTAATTTTTGTACACACCCCTACCAAATGGACCAAAAAGCCCATTCCATGATAATCAAGTCATGGAACATGGAGAAACAAATGATCATGTGTTTCACTGTCGGCATTACACTTCACATGCACATAAGGAGACAAAGCCTTATAAGGCCTTTTGGTTTGTAGCATATTGTTAGTGTTTTTGGTAGACATATTGTTGGCGTTAACTTTCTTAAGTATGACCATCCACACAAGAGCCTTAACATTAAAAGGGATCTTGGTTTAACACAAACAAATAGAAAAAGGAAAAAATATGGAATAAGTTAGATGGATAAAGGAGCTACAAGATAAATTTGGAAGCATCCAAATTCCAAATTCTAACTTCCCTTCTATAGGAATACCGAAACAAACCTTACAAAGAGATAAGAGAAGAAACCTCTACTTCCCTATGGTTAAAATTTCTATGAAAGTGAGATTGCTAAGAGACAACATCATCAACAACAGTCAAGAAAGACGAAATAGGAGCTTTATGATAGGAAGAAAAGCTAAAAAAGGGAGGAAAAGTGAGGGAGAAGAATTGTTCTCTCGAACAAGGTCTTAAATTTTGATTTCGACTAAAATTTCAAAGCTCCAAAATATCAAAATTTTGATTTCAATTTCAATTTGAAGAAAAACAATGGAAATTGGTGACAACATGGAATTCTCTTATGAAACCTTAAAAAATTAGTTAATAGGCATAATAATGTAAGTTTTATGACTAACATTATAGTTTAAACACATCTATGTTGTGTATAAGGTGCAACAGTTGTAATATAATGTGTATTAACTATTAAACACATTTGTAATATAATATGTGTATTAAAGATATTTAGTTAATATAAATGAAATTAGTAAATCAATTAAATATTTATTGTACAACAACAAACAAACAACAAAACCAAGCCTTAAGTCCCACTAGGTGGGGTTGGCTACCATTTCTTTTGACAGATTCAGGGATATTAAATCCTTACTATCTCCTTCCAAGTTATTTTAGATCTACTCCTACACTTTCTACTGCCCGCCACAGTAACTAACTCACTTGTCCTCACTGGCGCACTATGTGGCGTACGTTGCAAGGGTCCATACCATCTGAGTCGTCCCTCCCTTATCTTATCTTCTATAGGAGCTACACCTAACGTACCGCGAATATGTTCATTCCTTAATTTATCTTTCAATGTTATACCACTCATCTATCTAAGCATTCTCATCTCGGCAACTTTTACTTTTTGGATATTCTGTTTCTTCGTTGCCAAACATTCTGATCCATATAGCATAGCTGGTCTTATAGCTGTCCTATAAAACTTCCCTTTTAATTTTAAGGGTATTCTATGATCACAGAGCACACTTGAAGCACTTCTTCATTTTACCCAATCTGCTTTAACTCTATGCATTACATCATCTTTAATTTCTCCTTCAGCTTGCATAATAGATCCAAGGTATCAAAATCTACATGTGTTCTTTATTTCTTCATCATCAAGTTTAACTTTATCTCCAATATTCCTCCTACCATTACTAAAATTACATTTCATATATTTTGTCTTATTTCTACTTATCCTAAAGCCTTTAGATTCCAAAGCTTCTCTCCATAATTTTAATTCAGTCTCTACTTCATCCCTGGTTTCATCAATTAATACAATATCATTTGCAAACAACATACACCATGGAACCTCATTTTGAATACTCTTAGTCAATTGGTCCATCACAAAAGCAAAAAGATAAGGGCTCAAAGCAAATCCTTGATGTACACCTATGGTGATTGGAAATTCTCTAGTTTCTATATCTATAGTCCTTACACTAGTCATTACTCCATCGTACATATCCTTAATGACATCAGTATACCTACTGCATATACCTTTTTTTTTTTTTTTTTCTAAAACCCACCGTAGAACTTCCTTAGGTATCCCTATCATATGCTTTCTCTAGCTCAATAAATATCATATGCAAGTCCTTCTTCTTTTCCCTAAACTTTTCCATTAATCTTCTTAAAAGATATATAGCTTCTGTGGTAGATCTTCAAGGCATAAAACCAAATTGATTTTCTGAAACCTTCGTTTCTAACCTTAATCTTTGTTCAACTACTCTTTTCCATAGTTTCATTGTATGACTCGTAAGTTTAATTCCACGATAGTTATTACAATTTTGAATATCTCCTTTATTTTTGTATATAGGTATTCAAGTACTTTTCCTTCATTCATTTGACATTTTCTTAGTTTTTATAATTGTATTAAATAAATTAGTTAACCATATAATTCCATTATCACCTAAGTATTTCGAAACTTCAATTGGGATGTTATTTGGTCTTATAATTGCCCCATTTTTCATCTTTTTTAGTGCAAACTTAACTTTGTTAACTCTAATTTTGCGAATAAATCTCATAGTTTTAGTCTTTTATTCATTTGACAATTTTCAGCTTAAGCCTTCTATTTGGTTTTCATTACACAACTTACTAAAGTAATTTCGCCATCTTTCTTTAATGTCTTCGTCCTTAACCAAGACAATATCATCCTCACTTTTTATACATTTTACATTTCCTAAGTTTTTACTCTTCCTTTTTCTAGCTTTAGTAAGTTTAAATTTATCTCTTTCCCCTTTTTTTGTATCTAATCTATCATACAAACTATTAAATGATTTGTATTTAGCTTCACTAACGACCTTTTTTGCATATTTTCTCATCTCTTTATACTTTTAAAATTTATCCATGTTTCTACATTTTTGCCACGTTTTATGCCAAATTCTTTTTATCTTTACGACTTTTTGTACATCTTTACCCACCACCAACTTTCTTTGTTATTCGAGAATCTTCCCCTTGATTCACCTAAAATCTCTTTTGCTATCTTTATAATAGAGCTAACTAATCTACTTCAAAGAGTATTTGTATCTATCCCATCCTTTATAGTCCAATCCCCATCTTTGATTATTATCTTTAAATTTTATTATATTTTCTCCTTGTAGGTTCCACCACCTAGTTCTCTTACACTGATTTATTTTATCCTTTTTCTTCCATTTTTAATACATATATCTAACACTAAGACTCTATGTTGTGTGGTTAGGTTTTCACCTGGAATAACTTTACAATCCTTGCATGATAAATGATCTACCCTTCTAGTTAAAAAAAAATCTATTTGACTTCTATTTTGTCCACTTTTAAAGGTTATTAAGTGTTCTTCTTTCTTAAAACAAGTATTCAATATACTAAAATCATATGACATAGCGACGTCTAAGATCATCTTCCAAGCTCATTTTTATCTCCATATCCATATCCTCTTGTATCCTCTCATAATTTTTATTATCCCTTTCAACGTGTCTATTCAGATCTCCTTCTATAAATATTTTCTCAGTCCCTGGTATGCCTTGGTATAGCACTATCCATATCTTCCCAAAATTGTCTCTTAAGATTTTCTGCTAAGCCGACTTGAGGAGCATAAGCACTAATGATATTTATTATCTCTTGTCCTAATACCATCTTGATTTTTATAATTTTGTCTCCTACTCTATTTACATCAACAACGCTATTTTTAAGTTTTTGTCTATAATAATTCCTACTCCATTCTTATGTTTTTCTTTTCTAGTGTACCAAAGTTTAAATCTTGATTTATCAATTTCTCTAGCTTTCTCCCCCACTCACTTAGTTTCTTGTAGGCAAATTATATTAATTCTTCTTTTGATCATTGTGTACACAATTTGCATGCTTTTACCCGTAAGTGTCCCTATATTCCAAGTTGCTAATCTAATCCTAATTTTCTTGAACTGATGTCTATACCTGCCCACGTCCAAAATGATGTAGGAACCCTCGCATATTTGACATGAATGATTAAATAAATATTGTTTTAAGTCTAATTCTTCATATAATTTCAAATGCCATTGTAATGATCTTTTGTTTTAATAAGAAAATAAGATAAATTAAGAGAGGAATTTCATTTTGTGCCTAAATCTCACATTTGAATTCCAATGAAATTTCATTTTGTAGCTAAAGTTTCGACAAATTTCGCTGAAATTTTGAGATTTCTATAAATTTTGGATGATTTGTTGAAATTCTGACGGAAATTGTGCAAAACAGAAATCAACTGCAATTTTGATTTCGAGAGCGATGGAAAGTAGAATCTTTGATGGAAATGATGACAATTTTGCGGAAATTTAAGACCATGTTCTTAGCAAATGATCTTCCCAAAAATGAACTCTGCAACCATCCGACTTTAAACTTGGTACGAAAAGAGAAAAGAGAAAGTACTTATGATAAAAATATAGATCCATATAGAACTTATAACAAAAGTGAGTATCCAAACACCACTTATTTTATGAATACCTATAATTGACACTTATTTTAGACACCACCGAGCAGTACTTATGACTTTCAGTGCATTTTTGGTTTCAAACACTTACTATTGGTACTTTTTAAACTCAATATTTCTTGAGAGAAGCACTTCTTTGTAAGTGGTTCCAAATACTTCCTAAGTTCACAATTAACTGCTCATGCTTGTGGTTCAAATCCACAGAGACCCTTGCATGCTTTTGACCACAATCAAGAACCAGCTGTCTCAAATTCTCGATATTCTTCTAATTTTTTAAAATCATTGATCTTTCGTCTTGAGCCATAGGGAAGGACTAATATTTTCACTTTCAATTGGAATTTTGAGGGTATCAAATTATGGAGATTTTGATGGAAATTTTGCTTTTGATGGAGAATTCAATTTTGATTAAAGAAACAAACTTATAATGAAAATTTTGAATGAAACTTCAAGAAATATTAAAATAGATGATTGTATTAATTTAGAAACAAAATAAAATGCTTCAAATTTTTTTTTTTTTGTTTTGTTTTACTTTAAATACCCCCATTATTTTGCTTGATATATCTGAAATTTGTTTGAAATTTTGGACTTTTGTCAAAAATTTTGGAAATTTTGACATCTTCAAAAAAATAAATAAATAGAGCCTTGATTTGTTTTGAACCCTCGTGAAATCTCTGAGGGGCCGTTTGTTATCGCTGTAAAAACCTATGAAAATAAAAACCAAAAATGAAAACTAAAAACTATAAATCGAAACTAAAAACCGAAAATCGAGTACAAAATAATAAGAACTAAAGTTACTATAGTAAAAAAATTATTATAATTATTTTACCTAATTATTTTATTTCAAAATTCACTTTACAAGGACAATGTTATTGTGCATGACTGTTCAAAAATAGTAAAAAAAAATTTGTAATTACTTTTATCATCTTTTTATTTATTTATTTTTTGAAAATTTATGTATAATTTAATTATATTTTAAATTTATGCAACCATCTTATTTTAATTTAATTAAGAAGTACATGTAAAATGAATGATTTAATAAAAAAAGGTGAATTTTGGATATTAAATTATTTTAACAATACGTTGCGAAAACAACTAAAAATCATAAAATATTGTTTTCAGTTTTTTGACAAAACTGACATGGACAAATATGTTTTATAATTTGTTTCTTCACTGTACAAAAACAAAAATAGAAAATGGAAATAATGCCAATCAGATCCTGTAATTTTAACCAAAATTGCAGAAGCTGGTGAAATTTGAGACTATGACCATAGGTGCCATAATTGAGATATTTTACCATTTGTTACCTTCACTTATTCAATTTACAGTATTAGGGAAGATTAAAGAAAGGATTGAATGCTCATTTTACGTAGCTGCTTTATTTTGAACAGTTCTTCCTTTTATACAATCCCCTTATAGGTCACAACCTAACAAGCAAAGATTCAACTAGCTACTTCAACTTACTTCCTAACTTCCTCCATAAAAAGTGCTTGTATCATCTTTTTTTTTTGTTCAGAGTTTTAATATGTTCTGCTTTGCTTTACTTCAAAATTTTGATGATTGAACTGAGCATGAGGGCTTTATGGTTTGCAGCACATTCAAGTTTAGATGAGCATCTGGCGTGGTGGTTTGGGTTGAATCAATCCAAGTATCAGTGGGCATTGGATGATTATTTTGAAAGCAAGGGAGTGGTAAGCTTGATTATATATACATGGTTTGGTGTATTGTGAAAATCCGCATTTTTTGCTGTTGGATATTATGTTACTAGATTTATGAGAGCCTCCCTTTGTATTTTTGAGCATTTCTGATATTTTTTGATAGAAAGAGAAGAAATTTCAATAACAGGAAATGAAATACAAAAAAGAGGATAAAGAAGTACTCAAAAGAAAAGAGTAGAAGAAGCAAGAATAAAATTTATTAAATCAAAGAACAGAGTCTGCCAATCTCACTGTACATAAGAGAAACATAACCCTGTAAAACAACCGGTCGCAACAGACCAAAGCGGATGCCAAATAATGTTCTTGTTCTAGAGCAAGGAAAATGTCATCTTCTTTCCCTTAAACCCATGAAGATTCTGTTCCAACCAAATACCCACAACACTGCCAACAAAAAATAAAATAAAATAAAATAAAAGAAAGGAAAACCACATCTCCATAATGCTGATCCATCTCCCTATCCTGTCATTTGTGTCCTTTGTATGAGGAGTGGAGAGACTTGTGCACATCTGTTTCTTCATTGCCCTTTCATGTTGGCCATTTGGAATAAGTTGTTTGGTATATTTGGTGAAAATTGGGTCTGTCCATACACTTTGAAGGCGTTTTATATCATTACTTTTTAGGGGTTTTGGCGAAGGAAGAAATGTAAAGTTAGAGATGGAGGTGAGCAGAAGAAAAGAGGAAAAGAAGAGAAGAAAGAAAGAGAAAGGGGGGGGGGGGGGCGGCAGTTTCCTAGAGTTAAGTTCAACTTCAGGTCTGCTCTTTTATATATTAATAATAGAAAATCTTGAAAGATAAAAATACCCCTACTTACACCACATAATTACTAAAATAGCCTCTATTTCTTCTAGCACGCCCCCTCAAGCTGAGGTGTTTATAAATATCACGTAACTCCAGCTTGTTACAACCACTAGACAAGGCAGGCTTAAGGCCTTCATGAAAACAATGCCTACTTGATCCATAGATTTCACAAATGAAGCTTGTACAACCTTCTTCAGCACAACATTCTCATAAAATGATGGTCAACTTCAATGTGCTTTGTCCTCTCATGAAACACTAAGTTGCTAGCAATATAAATGGCAGCTTGATTATCAAAAAACATATCTAATGGGCTTCTTAACATGATTCCCATCTTTGACGTAAGAGACTTCAACCGCATAAACTCACTCACAGTATGAGCCATAGCTCCGTATTATGCTTCGGTACTAGATCTAGCTATAGTGGTTTGCTTCTTGCTATGTCATGTAACAAGATTATCTCTCATAAATGTGCAGTATCTAGTAGTAGACCTTCGACCATCAATTGAGCCAGCCTAATTTGCATCAAAATATCGCCCCCATCTCACTGTTTCTATTATATTTATATATTAAACCTTTACCAAGAGATCCTTTGAGATACCTTAGAATCTTACAAACAGCATCCTAGTGTGGTTGGTTGGGATTTTCCATAAAATGATTCACCACCCCAACAGCAAAGGATGTGTCGGATGTAGTGATAGTTAGGTTTATCAACTTGCCAACCAACAACCTATATTGATATTTATCTTCAAAGTTTGGTCCAACGTCCGTAGACAACTTCACATTGAGATCCATGCAGAATCAACTGGTTTAGCTCCCAACATACGAGACACACTAATCAAGTCCAAGGTATATTTTCACTAAGATAGATTCAACCCTTTGTTACACCTTACAATCTCAATACTAAGTAATGTGGAGTACCCAAGTCCTTGATTTGAAATTTTTCTTGAAGCCATTACTCGACATCTACAATCTCACTTTAGTTATTGCTAGTAATGATGATGTCATCAACATAAACTACTAGAAGTACCACACCTATCTCGTTTTGGCGAATGAAGACTGAATGATCGGAGTAGTACTAAATGAAACCGAATGCAGAGACCTCACTAAATTTGTCAAACTAGGCTACAGGAGGCTGCTTAAGACCATAAATGACTTTATGCAACCTATATAACTTACCATACTCTCTTGAGCATAGCTGCATATGTAGGAGGTTGCTCCATGTATACCTCTCTTCCTGCAGATCTCCATAAAAGAAGGCATTCTTTACATCCAATTGGTATAAGGGCCAATCAAAATTAACTGCCAATGAGATCAATACACGAACAAACTTGAGTCTAGCAAGAAGAGAGAAGGTCTCAAAATAATCAATGCCATATATTTGAGTGTACCCTTTGGCAGCCAATTGAGCCTTTGGCCGTTCAATAGAGCTGTTAGGAAGATATTTGATGGCGTAGACCCAATGAAAACTGACCAATTCCTTACTAGGAGGAAGATCCACCAAATCCTATGTCCCTTGAGTGGTCAAGGAATCCATTTCTACTTCCATTGCATGCTTCCGCCCAAGGTTTGCAAGTGCTTTAGCATGTGAAGAAGGGATAAGGATAGAGGTCATTGACAAGGCAAAAGAACGCATGGGACTAATAGGGTGTTGAATTTGAAACAAAATGAATAGTAGGATGAGCAATTAATGAATGTTGAGTACATGTTTTGAGTACCTTTTTATTGTGCAATTGACAAATCCAAATCACACTAGGATGGATCTCCAAAACTAGAATTTGAAACAATGTAGGGCAGAAGAGGTGGCTGCATAGTGATGTCTATGTTTGTTCTCTATTGTTTAAAAACCACTAATTGTTTCTTCGGATCAATAATTGATGGTTTTGGAGGGGATCAAGATTTTTCTCCAAAGGGATGAGGGTAGGGATTGTAGGATTGATGCACGAGGGGTAGGGCTGCAAATGAGCTGAGCCGCTTGTGGGCTACTTGGTGCTCGAGTCGATAATTGATCACTCAAACTTGGATTGTTAGGCTCGCGAGCTAGCTCGTTTAATAGCTCGGGATCCGACTCGTTTATTAGCTCGTTTACTAGTTTGTTAGTAACTTATGAACTAACTCGATATTAGGTTCATGAATGATCTTGATGTTAATCTCATTAAATATTTGATTTAAATTTTTTACTTTAAAATATATTTTTTCTAAAATTACATTTATTGAATATCAATTAATTTAATTAGCTTAGTGGCTTGACTCGTTTATTTGTTTGAAATGAGCTTCAATTGAGTTGTTTGAGCTCGAGCTTGAGCTCGACTCGTTTATTAATGTGAAATGAGGTTTAGTTGAGTTGAGCTCGAGTTATATATATGCTAAATGAGCCGAGCTCAAATAGAAATCTTTAAGCTTGAGTCGAGCTTGAGCTAAGCTTAAGCTCGCTTATAAATAAATGAGCTGAGCTCTAGCTGGCCACAATTCAGTTCGACTCAACTCCTTTGTAGCCAAAATGAGGGGGAGACAAAAATCACTAATGGACTCAAAATGTATTCATCCGATGAGGACCCAACACTAGAGAAATAAGGTGTCCTCTCAAAAAAGGTAACATATGCACTAACATATTTGTTGCGAGTGGGGTGGGGGGGGGATCATAACATCTATATCCTTTCTGAGTTCTTGAGTAGCCAACAAAGTCGCAATTAATAGCATGCGGAGGGAATTTGTCCTGACTTGTGTGTGGAACATGAGCAAAACATGTGCACCCAAAGCCACGAGGCACTACAGAGGGCATGGATGTTTTTAGATACATGATAGAGAAGGGAATTGTTCTCCTAGAACACCACAAGGCATCCTTTTAAGAAAAAAACAAGCAGTAAGAAGAAACATTGGTCCAAAGGATTTTAGGAATATGCATATGAAAGAGTAAAGACCTTGCTATGTCAAGTAAATGTCTATTTCTCCATTCAACTACTCCATTTTGTTGAGGGGTATGTACACATGATGTTTGATGAATAATTCCTTTGGCCAAGCAAAAATTAGGTCATTTTGAACAAATTAAAGTGGTTTATCAAATTGAAAAATTTGAATACTAATGCCAAGTTGGCTTTTATTTCCTCGTAGAACTAAGTAAATACATGAATAAATTTGGACCTGTCTTTTAACAACTAGATCTAGGTCATATGTGAAAAATCATCCACAAAAGACACAAAATATTTAGTAAAATTTTTGGCTCTACATGGACCCCAAATATCTGAATGAATAAAAGAAAATAATGATTTACTACAAGACTCAACTTTAGATGGAAAAGATGTCCTAGAATGTTTTCCTAATCGATACGCAAAACACTCGAAAATGGAGATAGACTTGAACATATTAAAAACTTGTTGCAATTTTTGAAGTGATGGATTACCCAAGCAAGCATGCCATTGATCCATAGAAATAGAAATTGAAGAAGTTGTATGACAAGAATTGGATCTACCACCACAACCATCAAAATAATACAGACCATCCTTCTGAAGCTCTCCCCCAATCCTCTTTTTTGTCTGAAGATCCTGAATAACACAATGAGAAAGTAAGAAGTTCACAGAACAATTATGAGATTTAGTTAATTTACTAATTGATAACAGGTTGAAGGGAAATTTAGGCACATCTAATATAAAAGATAAGGAACAAAAGGAAATGAAAAAATATTGCCACTGTTGCGACGTCCTGGGAGCGCGTGTGCCCGGGCGGCGAAATAAAAATAAATTTTAATATTTTCAGGAAAAATGGGAATATCGGAGTCGCCACTAACCTTTTAGTGTGGTTAGAATACATGATTACTACCCCGTTAGGAGTAGAATGGGTCTACGTTATCAGAGTTAGGCTCGGGAGTTCGGTTTTCGCGAGGGGAAGGTACAAGCACCCCCTACGCGCCCGTTCTTACGAACGGTACCTAATTAATTTGAAATTATCCCTAAGTTAATCTAATAAGTCTTTAAATTACTTATTTTTATGAATTTATAAATACATATGAAAAATAAATAAACAAACAAACAAATAAATATAATATATACATATATATTCCCTCAGAGCTTAAGGTACGTGATGCCCGAAGGCTCATACCCCCGCAATAAAATCATAGGGATACACCCACACAAAAATACTTATTAAAATAATACCAAAATACTATAAATAATGGATATCGCAATACAAAATATAAACATAGGATATAGTTGAAAATTCCAGAAATATGTGAAAATAATAGCCTTAATACATTATAATGATAATACAATACCTGTAATAATAATACTACTATAATAATAACACACATATATCTCATAATATTAATAACACATTAATACCAATACAAATATTATAATACCACTTTAATATATATACATCATAACACGTAAATATTAATATTATACCATAATAATACTACTAGACTAATAATACATATATATCATAATTTTAATAACTATACAATATGATAATATATCTTAACAAATATATGCAAAAAACCCTAACTATAAATAATCAAAACTTTAACATAACACTAATAAGACCCTAATGTTAACAATAAAGGAAACATTTGAGAACATGACAATAAATCAAACCCTAAAAGTTAAAGGTAATATAAACAAACATGGAAACAAATAAGACGAAATTATGGAATTAGACAAACCCTAAAATAAATATACAATGTTAATCAGACCCGCAATAATATATACAATAATATGGAAATAATCAAACGCGCAATAATATGGAAATAAATCAAAAATCCTAAAAAATATGTACTAACAATTTGGAAACATATTAGACCCTAAAGTTGAAATGTGATAATAATATGGAAACATTCATAACCCTAAAATTAATAAACAATCTATATAGAGGCAATTAAACCCTAAAAATATTAATAATGTGGAAAAAAAAAACCCTATAATACACATGCAATATGTACAACAATGGAAACTATCACACAAGTAATATTACGGGAAGCAATTTAAACCCTAAAGCTAACAAATAAAACACGCGACAGTAATTATGGAAATAATTTAAAACTTTACCATTAATATATCATGACAATATGAGAGACCAATCGAACCCTAAATAAAACATATAATGAACAAAACCCTAAATATACCATCAAAACCCTAAATACAAAATTTAGTAATTTAAACCCTAAATACACAATACATAAATAACATACCATAGGATAATATACAACAATAACATAGACACCCTAAATAATAAATGAATATATTACAATGATTACAAAAAAAAATACAACGATTATATAAGCACTTTAAACAAATATACAAACAATAACTATGGATAAAAAAAATTAAATAATATAATCCAAAACCTACAACAATAATATTAATATTTGTACATATATATATATATATATAATAAAAGCCTAAACATGAAAACTATATATTACAATAAAAAAAAAACATGAAATATTACACATACCTGTATAAATAAATAAAAACAAAAAAAAAAAACAAAACAAAAAAAAAAAACCGAATATTAGATATTGTTAATTACCAAAACTAGAAGAGAAATGAATAAAAATAAAATAAAACAAAATGACAAAAATAAAATGAAATTGCATGTGTGTGTATGTGTTCTGTGCATGTGCGCGCGCGCGCGCGCGTGTGTATATATATATGTACATATGTATAAATATATATGTATAAGCAAAGGGACTTACAGAGGGGGGTGCCGCCGGGACTGAGGAAGACAGGGGTTCGGTTTCTACTGTAGAGTTGAGGTCTTGCTAGGAGACGGTGACGACAATGGCGAGGGCGGCAAGAGCGAGCGACAGCGACGGCGTGGCTGGTTTTTGCGACTGTAGTTGTAGGCGGCGATGGAGTTGCAGAGGATCTTCGGGTGTGGCGGTTGTAGCAGGGCCGCTTGGGGTGGCCGAAGTCGCTGGGGGTGGCGTTGCTGTGCTGTGGAGGTTGGGTGTTGCAGAGGAGAACCGTTGGTGCTGTAGAGGTCCGGTGGTGCGGCAGCGCGTGGTTCTGTGGTGGAGTTGTAGAAAGGCAGAGGGAGGCAGGGGACTCACCGTGGGTTCTGCCGGAGAACGGAGCAGATGTGGCTGGACTGTGGGGCAGAAGGCGGAGCGGGGAGGCGGCTGCCGAGGCAGGGGGCTTCACGGTGGTGCTCAGGTTTCTGGTGGTTGGCTGCTGTGGCGGCAACGTGGAGAAAGAACAGAGATAGGGAGAATGGAGGGAGGGGTAGTCGGAGCTGGCAGAGAGCAGAGGGGATCAGGAAGGAGAAGAAGAAGAAGAAGCCGGACCCTTTTTTTTTATTTTTCTATTGCTTTTGTTCTCTTGGCCTCCGCCTCCTGCACGCAGCGCCCCCTGCCCTTATATAAAAATTTTTTTTGAAAATCCTAAAAAAAAACTTCCTTTTTTGATTTTATTTTTCTTTTTCTTTTTTTGTTTTTGCTTTTATTCTTATGGTAATAATGAAAATAGAAATAATAATAATAATAATTATTATAGTAATAATATAAGGATAATAATAATAATAACATCAATAAGGTAATAATAATAATAAATAATAATAATACTACTACTAATAGTAAATAATAATAATTATAGTAAAAATAAAAATAATAAAGATGCTATCAGTAAAATAATAATAATAATTATACTAATAAAAATAAAGTAACAATACTAATATTAAAAGTAAAAATTAATAATAATAATAATAATAATAATGATAACATTACTAATAAAAATGAAGATAATAAAAATAATAATAACCAAAATAAGATACTAATGCTAATAATAATAATAATAATAATAATAATAATAAGGTAAAATAAATAAATAAAAGTAATAGTAATAATAATCCAAAATAATTATAGTAAATTAATAATAATAATAATAATAAATAATAAAAATAATTATAAGAAAGTAATAATAAAATAATGATAATAAAAATACTAATAATAATAAAATAATAAAAGGGAACCCCTTGTTCTATTTGGCTAGGGCAAAAATAGGGTGTCTACAGCCACCACTAGAGAATGGTGTAATCGAACCATCGACAAGAGCAACCTTGGAGTGTAAAGTTGTGGGTTTTATGGACTGAAATAAATTAGGATCACTTGTCACATATGAGGAGGCACCAAAGTCAATAACCCATAGTGAGGAGGATGAGGCAAGAAGCTTGGTTGTGCCTGAATGGGCCATAGTAGCACTAGATGTGGAAGATTGGTATCCAAAAAATCCAGCTCACCTAAAATGCTCATCTTTTTCACCCTATAATTCCCAACAGCTTCAACATTTCACTTTCTCAACCTTTTTAAGACAATTCAACTTTTTCATGAATTAAAACCTTTAACCCCATGTCTTTTCAACCATTGGATAAAATGATTGATGGTCAGGCCACATTTTAAAATAAAAAGGAGTAGTTCCCACTTAACCTTTCTTGACTCTTAACAAAATAGGGAAATGATCTAACATAGGTCTAACATACCTTGAGAAAGATCAAGAAATTTATCCTCCCACTCGCTGCAAAACAAAAACCTATCTAGGCAACTAGCCACCTCCCTTTCTCCACCTATTAACGAAGAGAATAAAGCATTATCCTTTGATTATATCCCTTAAACTACACTTCCTAATAAAACTATCAAAATGCTGCATACTTGAAGTAATCCTACCCCCTTCTGTATTTTTGAAGCTTCGAGATTTTAGTTGAAATTGAAATTTAAGACCTTGCCCGAGCATGATTAAATACCTTTGATCACCAGAAATTTTTATTATGAATATATAGGAGGGCAGATCCAAAGTTGTACTCAAGTCTCTAGAAACTACGGCCTCATTCTTTTCCCCTTTCTTCTTCTTTTCTTCTCTTCCTATCTTCTCTTCTTCTCTTATCCATCTCTAACTTTACAACATGGTATCAGAGCATTAATCACCTCTAAATCTGATTTATCACAATTGTTTCCTTAGATACTCTATTTTTCATTTTTTCTCTTATCTTCTCCTAATTAATTCTCAAATTTGATTTTATGGTTGGTTTAAAGGCACTCCTTTTTCATTGTGGTTTGGCTTTGGAGCATCCTTGATACGATGTTGTCTGTTTGTGGTGCTTTGCCATTGTGAAACAGTTATGCTTTGTTTTGGGTATACAACTTGTGCTGTTTTGTTGTTCTAGCTGGTGTAGGCATGATGAAGCTATTTTAATTTGATAATTCATGATTGCTTCCTTTCTTGCAATCTTGTTTCAGTTGTTGGTGGTTCTGATTGGTGTTCAATGACTTTGCACCTTCTTCCAGTTGCTGCCAGCAACAGTTCATGTAGCAGCTGTGCTATCTTGTAGTTTATTAAGTGCCTGTTCTTCTTGTCTGTGCTGCCTGATTTTCCATAGTTGCTGTGTTCTTCATTTCCGACATTGGTGTGCGCTGATTGTAGTTTGCATCGATAATCATTTTTTACCTACAAGACAAAGACCAAGTTAAACATATGAAAAGGTAAAATATAAAAAGGAAGAAAAGATCAGCCAAGGCGGTCGACTGGCCTTGAAAAAATTTAAAAATTTGAGTTGCTTACTTGTGATTGGCTAGGGAAATGGGGCATGCCGTGTGTCCCATTGATGCCACACGTCAAGCAACGACATTGATAGTTGATGGTTAGTAGTTAATGGAAGTTATTTTCATATTTTGAATTTAAAAGGGGTTTTCCCTCCCTTCCATTGGAGTTCTATAAAAGAACCTCCTTAGGAAGAGAATTGGGTATGTCCAAGTGGGGGCAAGGAGAAATTTTTCAAGTGAGATAAGCGGGTTTGCATAGAGATTTGTTGGAAAGAAAATAGAAAGGAATTCATTGCTTATTGGTTTGCTTAGAGCATTTGGGGAGTTTTTTGAGAGAGAGGGGTCCTCCACTTGACCTATAGAGTGAAAATTTTCATCCAGGTCAGTGCCTATCCCTTCTCCTTTTAAAATTTCATTCATTTCCATAGATGTTAAAATGCATGATGTTTGAAGATTCTTCCATGTTTGTAATTAGATTTGTTGTGTCCTTGATATCATTTGATATTAATAATTGAATATGAGTAGTGCTAGGATGTTTCATTTCCAATTTCGTAAGTAAAAGCATGATAAAACGTTAAAAAATCACATCTATAGTGGTTTTTGTCCTATACGCAGTCGACTGGCCCATTCAGGCGGTCGACCAGCCCCCTGTCTTTTGAAAAAGTAGTCTTTGGGCTATTAGGCGGTCGACCGCCCCTCTGCAAGTGGTTGACCACCGAATCCCAAGAGTGCATTTTTTGCACTTTTCTCACGATTTCTTCTGGGATTCTTTGTGTTTTTTAGTCTTTACACTCGTTCAAGTGCAGATGGTCGAGTTTGCTTGCTGTTTAGATGAAGGTTTTTGTGGTTTTTCCATATATAAACCATCTTTTTCACTTCAAAAGAAAATTCACTCAAATGCTTTCAAAATTTTCAAGTTTTACTCAGTTTTTCAAACTTTCTTGGAATCATACATCCATGATGCGGCTTTTGGATGTTCTCCAAGTTTTTAAATATGATTTCAAGGTAGGTTTGTGGTTCTCCCACCAAAAATCCACATAGGTTTTTCAAGTTTTTACAATGAAAAATTATTTTTTCAAAGTAATCACCCATGAAGTGAATTGAGGGTGGAAAAAGGATTTCTTCATATTTAAACTTGGTTTCAATCTTGGTTTTATAGAGGATTCGTTGAAAAATCAGTTTTCTAGTTTTAGAATAATTGATTTTTCAATAAGGTTTCAAGTATTTTTAAAGAGTTTTCAAGTGATTTCAAAGGATTTCTTTCATCAAAAATATTTTCTAAACCCTTTTGTTTTTGAAGTGTTTTTGGAGCTAGAAGTGGCTTGATTCCTATAATGGAAGATATGTAGGCAATCTACTTTAGTAGATTCAGCCACAACCAAAAAACTTCTATGTTTTCTTTATTTCTTTCATTTTTTCTTTGTTTGTTTTGTTTTGTTTGAGGATTTGTTATGACATCAAGTATTGGGATTCCCATGGGGCTTATGCCTTTGTATGAATTTCATGAAAGCCTATTCAAATGAAGAAAAGGAGTGAGAATCTCGAAATTTGTAGCAAATGGGGAAAAAAAAAAAAAAAAAATCAACAAAGGCCAGTCGCCTGCTCTCTACAAGTGGTCAGCAGCGTAATGCTGCAAGCCTTATTTTGGGCTATTTTTCTCCCTTTTCTTCAAAATTCTCATTTATAAGTGGAACACAGACACAATCACATAGTGTAAGTGCTGCAACAGTTTTTAGAATGGGTGCTTTAGGATGTTAGGTCTTTAAATCTCAAATTCAAGGGATTTAAAAGTCTACCTTTCCCTATTCACAAGGGTGCTCCCAAATCGGATCTTTTGAAATAGATATGTTTTCCTTTATTTTACCTTTTGAAAAATAAAATAAAGTGGCAACTTCGTTTTAAATAAAATAAGGAAGATAACCTAAGGATGGTTATGTTTCTTTGATTTATACAAATAACCAAATGTTGGCAATCTAAAATGGGTTTTCAAAATTTGATGTCGATAGCTTTGGTGACTCTGCTGAGGACATTTTAGAGTCGGGCTGCCTCTTATGTATGTTTGTGTATGTGGGTCTTATGATAAGTGTGTTGCATGTGTTTCTTCCTCTATGTTATGTATTTGTATTGTGTTTGTGAAATGATATGCCATGATATGAGTACCTTGCCATGTTCATGCATTTTTTGTGTTTTAATAAGTGCTTTATTCACACACCTCTCTACACCACAGGAATCCTATACTAAGACTCCTTACCTTGTAGGATGGGAAGGAAGAAGCAGTGAGGTCGTTCGTGGGGCTTTCTCCTCTGTATAGGCCTTATGGAAATTCTTTCACTCGGTTTGTTCTCTTTGAAGACAATCTGGGAACCTTTAGAGTTTGTGATATGTAGAGCCTACTCATGCACTAGATAGTTTTGTCCTATACTTTAGGAGAAAGCTTTTATCTAGTGTTTGGAGATGAGCAAATGTTAAAGACACAAAGGGCTATAGACATGATCCCTAGGGGCATGCTAACATGTCATGTCATTGCATCTTGCCTTACTCGTTGTAGAATTAAATTGCATGGGCATACAATATGTTGGTGAGACCAATAAATATAATAGAAGAGGCTTACCTTTCGGGAAAAAAGAATATGCCATAGAAAGGTGTTGACTTTGGTGTGATCCCAAGAAGAGGGGGGGGGAGGGGTGAATTGGGTTTTAAAAACTTTTCGGCTAATTAAGCATTTACGCCGATTCACCACATATTATATCTTATTCAATGTACATGCGTGTATGTAAAATAATTTTAATAATGAAAGTAAACATGCACGTGTGCAGTATATCTTTTATAAATCAAATGTGTGTATGCAAATAATTATGACATTAAATGACCATTCATACACATGTTGAAATTAAAGTACAGGAATTAAATAAGATAGAGTGAGAGTGACACACAGATTTGTTATCGAGCTTCGGTTAAACCAGCCTACGTCCCCGCCTTGGGCACACTTCCCAAGGATTACACTATCATTGCTCACTTAAATGGGTGGAGCAAAAGCCGTTTACATCCTCTCCTTACGGGATGAGAAAAGCCCCAACTCAATTACCAGGCTGAGCCCAATTGGTCTCCCTTACGGGGCGGAGACACCTTAGTTCAATTTCCAGGATAAACCGAATCGGTCTCACTTACAGGGCTGACTCCCCAGTTCAATTCCGGGTTGAACCCAACCGATACATTAAAAAATATTTTTGTACATAATAATGCTTCTGAAAATACAAGCAAAGATGTACACGTTTAAGCTCTACAATGCACTCTCTTATGATATGCAATAATGCTCAGTGGAGAAAGGGTTTCAAAAATAATTTTTGTAATCTTTGAATATAATATGTATGATGAAGACCTCAAAGATTTAAACCCTAAATCAAATATTTCTCTGAAAATATTTGCAATAAGAAATAGGTGAGCTTAGGGTTTTACTTTCAAAAACTTTGCACACTCAAAACAAAATACAAGCATTTAAAACTTTATGTGCAAATCAAAGCAAGGATATATTTCTCCAACAAAATATTTACCATGGAAATATGTGGAGAAATCCCAAAGATTTACTCTCAAAAATGTTTCTCAAACATGCAAGCAAGAGAGAGTAAAACTCTTGAATGAAATGAATGCCCAAATAAAAATACTCTCTTGTAACAAATGATTTCCTGGAAAAAAATGAAAGAGAGTTTGGTGAGTATAAAAAAATGACCCCAAAATGATTTTTGCAATAAAAAGGTTGTTTGGGGGAACCTTGATTAAGAAAAAATTTGTGAGAATTTTAATGCTAATCAAAGTTACTAATCAAAGAAAATGAAGGGGTATATATAGGTTTTCAACAAATTATGACTGTTGGGGACATTGGAGGAATTTTAGAAAAAGTTAAACCATGTTTAATTGAAAATTACCCCCTAATTACCACGATAAAAATGCGCCAACCCGAGAGGTTTGGTCGAACGGCGGATAGGTTCGGTCGCCCGAGCACTCACACAAATTCAAAGCTACTTTTTGGGTTCGGTTGACTGTGGACATTCTCGGTCGGCTGAGCCAGACGATTTTCCAATCGTTCGTGCTTTCGGTCGCCCGGTGAGTGGTTTGGTCTGCCGAACCTTGAAGTTCGGTCGATTGTGCTTATTTTGAACTATTAATTCGATCGGCTGAGTCCGGTGGAAAAATATGAAATTAATGTTCAGTCGACCGGGAAAGATACGTTCAAAGACATTCGGTCGCCCAAGGCATAGTCAACATATTGACTTCAGCCCTGTTCGGTCGACCAGCCCCTTGAAGAATCAAGGTTATGCCTCCCTTTGACCCTAAAGATATTCCAAAAATCCTTGTTTAATTTTAACCTTTTAGAAAAGATTTTTGGTGCTATGGTTGGGTCCCTATGGTCAGCCTAAGGTCGTTTTGAGCTTTAAACATATCATTTAGATGTATGCATTATTATAGACCAAAGATATAGAAACTAAATGCAAATACAACTGAAATAAATAAATGAATTCTTTCTTCTTTGCTCTTCTACTTGGAATTCGCCTAAAAGGCATAATCTTTAAGTCCATTAGGCTTTCATTTTCTCGTATCTTATGTCCGTGCTAAAATGCAAACCTGTTGACACACTAACATAGTTGAACATAAGTAATTGCATGAGTTCTAGCTTCAAATTAGAAAGGAGTTCAAATTGCCAAGCCAAAGGCCCAAAAGCATCAACATAGTGGCTTAATGCAAGGTTATCTACAACTTGCCAAGAACAGGGCAGCCTGCCAACCACCAGCAAGTAGCATAAGCAAAATATTGAGCCCTGAGGAACACAAAGAAGAATAAGAAGAAAAACTAAAGAAGACGAAGAAGAAGTGAAAAACAAGAAGAAGACTTGCTAGTTTCAAGCAGCTTGACGAATAACAAAGATTGGCGATGACAACTTAATGGCTCGAAGCCTCCTACTTGTTTGATAGCTCTGGCGAAGGCTCTTTGGTTGGGGGAAGGTTTGAAGACTCAAAGAAAAAGGTCGTGTTGGTTCAAAGGCTTGAACCTCGAAGACGAAGAGCTTTTGCGAAGGCTTTCTTGTGGTGAAGGCTCGAAGACTTGCAGGCTTGAAGATGAAGGTGTTTCGTGCTGGTTCGGAGGCTCCAACCTCAAAGACGAAGGGCTCCTACGGCGGTTCTCTTGTTGGTGAAGGCTCTAAAGACTCAAAGACTTGAAGACGAAGCTTGGACTGCTGGTTTCGTGTTGGTTTGAAGGCTCGAAGATGAACCCTGGACGCCTGGACCTACTGGTTTGAGTTGAAGCCTCCAGATAAAGCTAGGGCTAGGGCTAGGGCTAATTCGAGTTTGGCTATGTTTTCTTTCTTAAAAGGTTGAAAAAAAAAATGAAGTTAAGAGGTCAAATATCTAAGTTGCGATTCATTGTGCATGGAGCCTTAGTGCACCTCACTGCGTGTCACGGGCTAAGCTTGTTCAGGGCATTATGCTTGCCTATGACCGCTTATCTCGTGTGTTTGGGATGGGTTTCCATCATGTAAATACTAGGGTAGGGTTATTTTCTAGTATTTATTTCATTGTAAGCCAAATAAGGCAGTATGACTCCTCGGTCACTTTGATGTTTCCTAGTGCTAGAGTGAGAATGGCCTAGAAAGCTCTTTAGGGGAGAGTGAGTGTTCATCAATCATTGTAAAACTCACTAGCAATTGTCAACGTGCTTAACCTACTTGCCTCCCTCGCTAAGTACAACATGTCAACGGAGGATTTGTTAATGAATTACGTTTGCTTCAATATTTACTGCTTGGTTGCCACGGCTTTCATGAATTGATTATTATTTCCGCTGCTATCTGATTGAATGTTAATGAAAGTGCTTCGTGGATGAATGTTGGTAAACAAAAGGCTGGCTAGTTAAGTAAGAGTGCTTTAGCTAGTGCCGCACGGCCCTTCACAACGGTGTGAAAAAGGCGGACCGTGACATTTGGTATCAGAGCCCAAGTCGGTGACACTTGGTGAGAGCCCAAGGTTGAGTTGCTACGTGAATTCGATTGCCTTCGTTGTTGGGTTTGGAAAGCTTTGGTAAGTGACCATGGCACCAAACAATGCTGAGAGGATCAGCGTGCTGGAAGCACAGGTTGAAGAGTCAACCAACACTATGGCCGCGGAGGTGGCCCAGATGAGAGAACTTGTTGATGAAGTGAGGGGATCACAAAAACATCAAGCAGGTTTGATAGGCGACATGTCAGAGGACTTTTGCCACATTGTGGAAACTTTGCAAGCCCGGATGGCAGATCTGGATGCAAAGGTAAATGTGATGGTTCTTGCTATGGGGAACTCCAACACTCCGGGAGTTAGCAAAACCAAGGTGCCAGAACCCAGGACGTATGGGGGTGCCCGAGATGCCAAGGAGTTAGAGAACTTCTTGTTTGATGTGGAGCAGTACTTTCGCGTTGTGAGGATGGCCTCAGAACAGGCAAAGGTGGATACTGCGACCATGTACTTGGTTGGTGATGCCAAACTGTGGTGGCGTACCAAGTACAGAGAAATTGAGAATGGAACTTGTGTGATTGATAGTTGGGCAGACTTGAGGAGAGAGCTCAAGGCCCAATTCTTTCCTGAGAACGTTGAGTATAATGCAAGGAGAAAACTGAGAGATCTCAAGCATACGGGGTCAATCAGTGACTATGTGAAACAATTTTCTGCTTTAATGTTGGATATTCGGGATATGTCGGAGAAGGACAAGTTGTTCTATTTTCTTGAGGGGATGAAACCGTGGGCAAGAACTGAACTTCATAGGCAAAGGGTTCAAGACTTGTCAACTGCACAAGCGGCTGCAGAGCGCTTGACAGACTACGCTGGTGATGAGACCTCTTCGTCCAAACGGTTTGGCGGAGAGGGAAACGGTGGAAAGTCTTTCAAGAATGGCAAACCCAAGAGTGGGGGAGCCGACCCTAATTCATCAACCTCACAGGAAGCTTCGTCGTCTCGAGGGTTCAACACACCCAATGGAAAGGGGAAGAGTAAAATTGAGTGTTTCTTGTGTCGAGGTCCTCATAGAGTTTTTGAGTGCCCTCACAAAGCATTACTTAATGCCTTACAGGCTTCTATTGCAGAACAGGCAGTGGAAGACGATGGGGAAGAGGATGATGCCCCGAGGGTGGGTTCAGTGCGGTTAGTGAACGCATTGGAAAAGCAGGCCAAAATACCGAAAGTTACACGAGCAAAAGGGTTAATGTTTGTGGACTTGAGGATAAATGGGAAGAGTACTCGCGCTATGGTGGATACGGGAGCTACTCATAATTTTGTTTCGCAGTTGGAAGCAGGAAGACTCAACTTATCCTTAGAGAAGGATACAGGACGCGTGAAAGCAGTTAACTCTGTAGCCTAGCCTACTCTGGGAGTAGCCAAGCAAGTGGTTGTAAAGCTTGGACAGTGGGAAGGTCATGCGAATTTCACAGCAGTGCCATTGGATGACTATCCAGTCATTCTAGGAACGGAGTTCCTAATGGGGACGAGGGCAGTGCTGATGCCTTCGGCTGGTTCCCTGTGTCTGATGGGAGATCACTCGTGCATGGTGCAAGTCGTTGCAACGAAAGGGGACAAAGGGAAGTCCCTTTCAGCCATACAACTCAATGAAGGATTGGGTCAGGGTGAGCAGACACGTCTAGCCACGGTGGTGGTAGACAAAGAAGTAGGCCAAGAGCTGGAGCCTACGACCATCCAAGCGGTGTTGGATGAGGATAAGGAGGTGTTGCCGGATAAGCTGCCTCAAAATTTGCCTTCACGACGGACTGTGGAGCAAGAGATCAAGTTGTTATCAGGAGTGAAACCACCTGCTAAAGGGCCATGTTGGATTGTGCCTAGAGAGATAGTAGAGTTGGGGAAACAGCTTGATGAAGTGGAAGCGGGATGTGTTCGCCCTTCCAAAACACCGTTGGGAGTATCGGTGTTGTTTCAGAGGAAACATGAAGAGCATCTACGGAAGGTGTTCGACAGGCTGAAGGGAAACAGTCTGAATTTGAAGAAGGAGAATTTCTCTTTCGCTCGGCGGAGCAACAAATTCCTTGGTCAAGTCGTTGAACAAGGTCGTATTTGGAGGGGTATGGAGAAGGTAAGGATGAATCAAGAACGGAAGATCCCCACGACAGTGAAGGAGTTGCGTTCCTTTCTTGGCCTTACTAGTTTCTACAGGAAGTTCGTTAAGGGGTATTCGCGGAGAATGACTCCAATGACAGGACTACTGGGGAGGTATTATTGGCCGCACACGCGGGATGATGTGGTTGATTATACCAAAACTTGTCTCACTTGCCAACAAGACAAAGGGGAGCGGAAGAAGTATGGTACTTTCATGGCCGCACCAAAGTACTGTTCGGCAGAGGGGACGACACAATTGTTCCATGTGACTGTTGTGAAACATTGGGGTGTTCCCCAAGTTATTATTTGTGACCAAGATTTAATGTTCACTGACAACTTCTTAACAGGGTTTTTCAGGATATTCAGGTCACATCTTGACATCTCTTCGAGTTATCATCGACAGATAGACGAACAGATGAAGAGATTCAGAGAGCTACTAGATGAGTACTTGTGCCATTGTGTCAACGACAACCAGAAGAATGGCGTGCAACTACTTGATGTGGCTCCATTCTGTGGCAACGCCCAAAGGCGCTCAACAACCAACAAGAGCCCTTTTGAGCTTGATACAGGCCAGCTGCCGCTGTTACCTCACACAGTGGGCGAGCCGTACAGACGAAAGAGTCCCAGGGCGTACATCTTCACCAGTGAAGGGAGAAAGAATGCAGAGTTTGCCCAAGCCTATTTGGAGAAAGCCTCTAAGCAGATGATGAAGTGGGCAGATCAGGAGAGGAGACCGCAATTTCATGTCAACCGCTTCAAGCCATTCAACGCCAACACTAAAGGCCTAAGAAGAAGTCAGTCAAATAGCGCAGATTTGAAGACAGTGCCACCTGACAGACATGATGTTGAAGAGATCCTTGCAGACAGAAAGTTCATATCCTCAAGGAAGAAGCGGCAGAAGTTCCTAGTGGAGTGGAAATGCCTTAATGACAAAGAAATCAGCTGGATTTCTGCGGAAGATATTCAACTGTTCGTGGACAAATTTGAAGTGTACCTACCGCCAAAAGTCTACGAGGACGTCGACCGCATAAGTGGGGGAGAATGTCACGGGCTAAGCTTGTTCAGGGCATTATGCTTGCCTATGACCGCTTATCTCGTGTGTTTGGGATGGGTTTCCATCATGTAAATACTAGTGTAGGGTTATTTTCTAGTATTTATTTCATTGTAAGCCAAATAAGGCAGTATGACTCCTCGGTCACTTTGATGTTTCCTAGTGCTAGAGTGAGAATGGCCTAGAAAGCTCTTTAGGGGAGGGTGAGTGTTCATCAATCATTGTAAAACTCACTAGCAATTGTCAACGTGCTTAGCCTACTTGCCTCCCTCGCTAAGTACAACATGTCAACGGAGGATTTGTTAATGAATTACGTTTGCTTCAATATTTACTGCTTGGTTGCCACGGCTTTCATGAATTGATTATTATTTCCGCTGCTATCTGATTGAATGTTAATGAAAGTGCTTCGTGGATGAATGTTGGTAAACAAAAGGCTGGCTAGTTAAGCAAGAGTGCTTTAGCTAGCGCCGCACAGCCCTTCACAACGGTGTGAAAAAGGCGGACCGTGACACTGCGCCTCGCACCTAGGCATGCCTCAGTTGCGCTTTCGACTACTATGTTTCAAAGAACACTACTGGACAAGATGAACCTCTAGGTGAAGAAACAAGATGTAGTCCAAATATTGGGGTGTTGGAATTTCTTATTAGAGGATGATAAAAGGAAATTCACTATGACATTTGGGCGCATCATGGATGTTCTTAGAGTGGATGTAGATTGGAAGGTCCTAGATGTCATAATCCAACATTGGGATCTATTGATGTTCGTTCAACTTGAACACGCGCAGCAGAAGCACACATTCGAATACGAATCAATTAGCAACACCAATGCAAACACTTGATAATGAAATATACTCAAGAAGCAATAAAAAACACAACTAGAATGTACAAGATATGCGTGGTTTGGCAATAGCCTACGTCTACGGGCGTAGCACTTCGGTTTTCACTATGAACAATTTCAAAGCTACAATCTTTAGGTTACAATATTGTTTAAGTATGAACCCAATGCGTATAGAAGTGTTCTAGTACCTAAACTACATCTGTAGCAACCCCTCGGAGGAAAATCCTCCAAATAAGCCCAATCTACAACCCCCTGATTTTAAATTACGTAATCTGCGCTGACGGTAACTGTTGACGGTTTAGCTAAATTGTCGACGGTTTGGTGCTGAGAAAAAAACCTCCTATGTACTGCCTGAAACCGTCGACGGTTGGCCCTCAGCCCTGCAAACTCCTCTCATGCAATTGTCCCTTGCTTCATGTAGCTTTCTCCAGTACATGTGATCCGCTCTGAATATGAGCCACATCCCCAACAGGATCCAATCTATCGATGCTTTACATTTGGACCAACCGATATGGTCCCTCTTATTGAAGAATATGAAGAGTTGCTACAAATTCCCAGGTTCGCTCTTGACAAGGTCTTCATATATGATCCTAATACCAATTTGGTCTGTGCACTAATGCGAGCCATAGGGGGAAAAGCAAAAGAGTTAGATGGGAAGACTCAAAAAAAAAGGTGAGATCGAGGATTGGTACAACAACAACAACAACAACAACAACAACAACAACAAAACCAAGCCTTAGTCCCACTAAGTGGGGTCGGCTATATGAATCCTTTTCCGCCAATTTATGCGATCATGGACCATTTCTTTTGATAGATTCAAGGATATTAATGCTTACTCACTATCTCCTCCCAATTTATTTTAGGTCTACCCCTACCCCTTCTACTGCCCCCCACAATAACTAAGTCACTCTTCCTCACAGGTGCACTATAAGGTCTACGTTGCAAGTGTCCATACCATCTGAGTCGTCCCTCCCTTATCTTATTTCTATAAGAGCTACACCTAACTTACCACGAAAATGTTCATTCCTTAATTTATCTTTCAATGTTATACCACTCATCCATCTAAGCATCCTCATCTTGGCAACTTTTACTTTTTGGATATTATGTTTCTTCGTCGCCCAACATTCTGATCCATATAGCATAGCTAGTCTTATAGCTATCCTATAAAACTTCCATTTCAATTTTAAGGGTATTCTATGATCACATAGAACACTTGAAGCACTTCTCCATTTTACCCAACCCGCTTTAACTCTATGCATTACATCATCTTCAATTTCTCCTTCAGCTTGCATATTGGGTTGAAATAAAGAAGCTCTTCAAGAACCATCTTGATGACCCGGATTTGAAGTTCAGACTCCAACTATTGGCCTTAGCAGTGTATGGACTTGCCCTCCTACCTTCAGCTGCACATATCATTGATCATGGAGCTGCTATGGTCTTTGCAGAGATTCAGCATAAGGGGCAAGCATTGGTTCTTGCCATCATTGATGAGACTTTGTCATCACTCAACTTTTTCAGGGAGAAAGGAAAGGGTGCTTTTCTATGCTGTACTTAGCTCTTGTATGTGTGGTTCCTTGATCATGTTGCTCCTCATCTATTCAAAAGTGCCTTCATGGGAGGAAGGAACCCATTGCTAGATTGTGCAATTAGACAGGAAAATGTATAGATGTAGTAGCTGCCCTTGAGAGTTTGGAAGGGAAGATGGTTCAATGGCTTGCAAAATGGATGCCCATACGGTCCATGCTTCTGCAATGTGGAGACATTCCTTGGATCCCATTATTCGGAGCTAGGGGGTGCATTAGCTATGCACCCACCTTACTTCTACATCAGTTCAGCCATTTTCAGTTCATACATCGGACTATGGGACTTCACCAATTTCATTGTCCATATCGGCATAGTATAACTATTCCCTCCATTGAGCAGACTAAAAGGGCTTGGCTAAATCCTAGGATCTTGGAGAAATAAGGAACCACCTTCCGTACCTCATTTGGTTATCCTACTTGGCAGCTGTGTAGAGGCACATGCTATAAGGGTCCGACGTGCTCAAGGATTGGATAGACGTATGCCTTGCCCCAATGAGTTGGAGGATTACTGTGAGTAGTTCTGGGCTGGGCAGCAGCATTATCACTAGGAATGGAAAGGAAAGGCGACCCGGTTGAAGGAATCAAAGAGGAGGATGACTGATATATCGAGGAAGGAAGCTAAAGTACAGAAGCTCTATAAGCTCGAGTCTTTGAGTTAGATATCATAGTTGATGGTTTGTAGAAAGATTGGAAGATAGCTGTGGGAAAGAAGATGAGATACAAGGCAGCTAAGGGGAAGCTTCAAGTCGAGGTGAATAAGTTATAACCGATGCAAATTAGGAGTTAAAGGGACAAAAGACTGAGTGGGAAGTAGAAAAGATTGAATTAGTAAAGAAGACATCAAAGATAGAAGACTCAAAAAGACAAATTCGCTGACTTCTAGCTTTGAGCCAAGTCTTAGAAAACAAGCTATGGGAAGCTAACACATACATACATGGACAACGACAGGAGATGGTAGCTTAGCAGATACACGTGCAGAAGCTGGAATGGGTCATCATGCATAAGGAGTAACTATCACAGTTTTTGGCATATGAGGAGTTGTCTTGGGGCAAGCTCCAAATCATTAGTCCAATTTATAATGCCATAAAGGAGAGGCTCCTTGCCTTAGACCCCATCCTTCAGTAAGTCAGCAAATTAGCTCAAGAGCTATGACTTGTGGTCAAAGATGCAGTGGATAGGATGATTCAGACTAGGACCTCAGATGCATATGATGTATTGACTCACATGTTAGCCTATTTCAAAAAGGCTAGTGATGTTTGTCAGGTGGAGAGGGCAAAATCTCTCCCCTACAATGAATAAATGTTGTACTTGAATTTCTAATTAAATAAAATGACATTTGCGTCTCACCAAAGCAAGGATCCACTTGACATGTTGTGTCTATTATGCAATTCAATTTTATGTGTTGTGTGCCTTATGTTATATTTTCTTTCTTTGCATATGTCTTAATTTATGTCATATGTTCAACAATGTCAATCAAAATTCAACGAAGGAAGAAAAATGATCAAACAACTTGTGACCCAATCATTACAAGAGCTCGATCACAAAACATGGAGATACTAGAATTTAGCCAACATTAAGAGTTTTAGATGGACAAAAGAATTGAGGCTTTGGGAAATTCGGTAGTGGACCTAGTCCAGCTCATCAAGGAAAAGTCACCCCTTGTTGATGAAACTCAACATGTAGCCGCACAACCAATTCCACAACAGCCAATATTCATTAACATAATCATATAAGGAACCTACATTGAACTAGCTAATTCAACTAAGACAAAGGAAGAAGAGAGCAAATAACAAGGAGACAAAGACTGCCCGACATATATTGATTAGCAATTGAGATCAAACCAAGGAATACAAGATAGGGGAGTAGGTGAGTTTGAAGATCTTTGTCTCTTCACGGATGTTGTACTTCCAGAGAAGTTCAACGTTCCAGACTTTGACAAGTATAATGGCACGGGTTGTTCCAAGATACATTTACAGGTGTATGCGAGGAAAATGGAACCACATGCAAAGAACCAAAAGTTACTCATGCACGTCTTCCATGAAAGCTTGACTGGACCTACATTGAGGTGGTACACTATGTTGGGTATAAGTAAAGTTCAGAAATGGAGGGATTTAGTTGACTTTTTTCTGAAACAAGACTGATTCAATGTTGATGTTGTGATAGACCAAATGAGTTTGTAGAATATGGAGAAGAAAAGTTTTGAAACCTTCAAAGACACACAGAGATGGAGAGGCTGTAGCACAAGTGAATCCACGATTACCTTTGTAGGGACACTGAAGGGAATGTATTATGATAAGTTAATCCTACAAAGCTTATCCAACTTCTTAACAATAGTGACAATTGGTGAGAGAATTGAAAGTGGTCTGAAATTAGGAAAGTTAACTGATCCTGCACTGAAATGGATGAGCAAGTCATTGTAAAGAAGGCATTCATCAAGAAAGAGAAGGAAGTGGAAGTTAGTCTGGTATCTCAAGGAAAGGCATAGAATCAAACTATCCAAACTGTTTGCACCTATGCAACTTAGCCCATCATCGGTCAACCAGCCAACATTGCAAAGCCATCAAACCTTAATCCTAACCAAAATAATTCCAATCCTCGACCCAGAAGAGAATTTACAACACTTGCAATACCCTTGGTCAATTTGTACGAACAATTGGTATCCTAAGGAATGATTGTTTTTGTACCCATGAAATCGGGGTAGAACATGAGGTTCCATAATCCAAATGTTTCATGTGAGTATCGCATGAATGCACCTCGGCATGGCACAAATGCCTACCTAGCTCCCAAACATAGAGTACACGATCTTATTGATGCCTATATTCTAAATTTCTAACTCATTGGAGATGCTGCTAATCCTAACATTATAACCAATCCATTGCCAGATCATGGATGTTCTTCCATTAATGCCTTGGAAGTCTGTGAACTCGAAAATCCTACACCATCTGTAACCATTACCTACACTAGTGTATATCTAATAAAATGTACCGTCTCCAACTAGTGTGGAATCCATCACCATCAAACAACCCATACCATTTCCATGTTCCTCAAACTAAGCTGTGCTGTGGAAATATGAAGCAAAGGTAACAAGTTTAGATGTGGAAGCTAATATAGCTAATTTGTTAGCTGTGGGAGGCATGACCAAAAGCGGATGATGTTAAACACCAGAAGAGCTGGAATGGAGGGAAGGAAAAGATAAGGATGTTGAAGACAAAGAAAAGGAACTTGAGAAGGAAAAGACTAAAGAAGTCAGTGATGAGGAAGTGGTCAAGTTCTTACAACAACTCAAGATCAGTGACTACAATATAGTGGAACAATTGAACAAGACTCCAGCCAAAATCTTCATACTCATTTTGATCATATCTTTTGAAAGTCACAGAAATACATTGATAAAGGTTTTAAATGAAGCTCATGTGCCTCAAAATATACCCTTTGAACAAGTTGAGGACTTGGTTAACTCCATATTAACGGTTAACAATATAGTATATAGTGATGATGAAATAATAGTAAAAGGAAGAGGTCATGTGAGTCCTTTATATATTGTAATAGAACATGGTTAGATAATCATACAGAAAGTGCTAGTTGATAATGGTTCAGCATTGAATGTGTGTCCATGCTCTACACTGTTAAAATTGGGAATTGATAAGTCAACAATGAAGAGCAGCAATCTAATGGTCAGAGCCTTTGATGGGCCCATGAGAGAGATAGTAGGAGAAATTGATTTCAATATTGAAATTGGACCTTGTACCTTTGAAGTAGCATTTCAAGTACTAGAGATCACACCTTCATTTAATATGTTGGGAAGGTCGTGGATCCATACAACTGGGATAGTCCCTTCATCTCTTTATCAGAAATTAAATTTTTTTTTAGAAAACCACTTGATTATAGTGAAAGGTGGAGAGAGCATTAAGATGGTTAAACCTGGGATAGTACTATATATTGGAACCGAAACAGATTGTCTTTTCAACATGGCTGAAATTACATCTCCAAAGACTGAAGGAGATCATGAATTGGCACCTAAACCTAAATTCGAAAAAGTTAACATGATGACTATGAGACAAATGATGAAGCAAGAATAAAAACTTGGAAAAGGATTAGGAAAACATCTATAAGGCATAATAGAATCAATTACATTGAAGAGCCACCAGGATACATTTGGATTAGGTATCCAGCTAGCCAGAAAGAACCAGACAAAAGCGTACTTTTGATGCAAAAAAGAAGACTGACCAAAATTAAAGGGAGAAATCCCAATGAGCCCAGACTAGTCATCCTACACATCCATTATACATTTTCAAAGCCATCATGCATGATGCACCATGGATTGGAGATGATTCTTGAGGAAGAGATTGAGCTAGCAGAGTTGTTTCAAGATCAGCTATCCATCAACATGGTTGATCGAGTGCATCAGTGCTGCTTGATAATTGGACCTCTGAGGTTCTACCAATGTATGCATAATTCATTGAACAAAACTTTTTTTTGGTTTGACCTGTGGCCATAGATAGATAATTCATTAACCTACTTATCTTTCTTACTTGATCTTTTAATAGTTCCTTTTATCCCCGCAGAATACCCATCTTGAACCTTGAGAACATAGTTGATTGCAATGAAAATGCCTTGTCAAACATTAGTGAAGGGGATGAGGAGTTGGGACCATTAGAAGAGCTTATAAGATTGTTGGAGCATGAAGAAAAGAAGATTAAGCCACACACAGATGGAATAGAAGTGGTGAATTTGGGAATAAAGAAAGGTTCGGAAGAAGTAAAAATTGGTACCCTGATGAGTCCACAAGACAAGTAGTGATTTGCCCCATGAATACAAGGACATGAAATATTCATGGTTATTAAAATCGCGATCCGGATCGTAGGATCGTATGATTCCACGATCCAAATTCACCCAAACGATCAAAGTCGCAACAAAAATCGAAATCAAGTAGAATCATGATAGAATTGTAAAAGAATCGGTAGAATTGTAGAATCGGAATTATAGAATCGTAAGTAGAATCGTACAAATCCTACTTTGTTACCTTGATTGGGATTTTTTTCCCCTTTTAGGCTTCAATAATGTGGTCCAATACATGTTTTTATTCACCCAAAGGCCCCAGAAGGTTTTTGTTTGGTCCAAATTCTTCTAAAACTAGGGCAAAATGGCTCCCGACCTCCCATCAATGAACTGATTTAGTAGAATCTGCACTTGACTTCTCTGGAGTTCGACACCTCAGTCCTCTACTCATTGAAATTTAGCAACCCAGCACCTGAATTACTCTCCTTTTGGACAACTAGAGAATCACCATTTGGTGACTAGTGTTTGATCAGCAGCAACTAGCATTCTTACTGTTTGATCAACAGTTCTTTGGTGTTCAACCAAAGTTCGTGGGGTTCGAGAAGAATTTAGTCCTTAGTCCTCAACCCTCTTCCTTCTTTGGTGTTCGACAAGAACACGTCAGTCCTCTTCAACACAGAGTTCTTGTTTGATTAGCAACAACTTAGAAAAGAGCCAAGCTAGCAAGCTCAACAGAGCTATAGAGGTATGCTTTGAAACAGATTTGCTTCTTGAAAAGACTCAATATTGAGCACTGTTTTTGTCCTTCTTCTCCTTTTCTTGCTCTTCTTCTTTTTCTTCATTTTATTGTTTGAACTTTTCATTGTATTTTCAACTTCTTATACTTGCTAAGTTACTAACCAAGTTTTTAGTCTTAAGGTGTGATAAAGTTCCACATATATAAGTTTTTAATATTTATTTTACATTGAAAGTAGAATCTTACGAATCTCGATCTGATTCTACGATTCGATCCTGCAGACCCCTCCAACGATCCCACTTAGAATCATGATTCTAACAACCTTGGACATATTTGCTTGGTATTACCAAGATATGCCAAGTTTGGATATCGATATGGTAACTTATCAGATACTGGTATGACCAAATTGTAAGCATGTGAAAAAAAAGTTCAGAAGAATGCGTCCAAAATGACAAGTGAAAATCAAAGAAGAGGTTAAGAAACAATTTGAAGGTTTCTTAGAAGTATGCACCTATTTGGAATGGGTAGCTAACATTGTTCTAGTTCTTGAAAATAATGGAAAAGTATGAATCTGTGTTGATTATCGGGATTTGAACAAAGCTGACCCAAAGGATGATTTTCCTTTACCCCACATTGACATGTTGGTGGATAATATAGGTGGACATAATTTATTTTTAATCGTGGATGGTTTCTCTAGATATAATCAAGTCAAAATGGTAGAAAAGGATAAAGCAAAAACTACATTCATTACTTAATGGAGCAAATTATGTTATAAAGTAATGCCTTTTGGGTTAAAGAATGTTGGTGCTACATATTAGAGAGTCATGGTTACGCTATTCTATGACATTATGTGCAAGGAAGTTGAAGTTTATGTAGATGACATGATTGCAAAGTCAAAGACCAACGAAGAACACCAGCAAGTGCTGAAAAAGTTATTTGAAAAATTAAGAAAGTACAAGCTGAAGTTAAATTTGGCTAACTGCACTTCTGGAGCAACTCTCAGAAAGCTACTGGGATTTGTAGTAAGTCAAAGGAAGGAAAATCCAGCTAAGGTCTCAACCATAGAGAAGTTGGAGCCTCCATCCTCTAGAAAGCAAGTATGAGGATTTCTAGAAAGACTAAACTACATTGCTTAGTTTATAGCTTAGTTAATAGCTAGTTGTGAACCAAACTTCAAGTTATTAAAGAAGGATAATCCTTGTATTTGAAATGAATAATGCCAACAAATATTGACAAAATCAAAGAATATTTAAAAAATCCACCAGTGTTGATGCCACTAGTACCTGGGAAACCGTTGATCCTCTATTTGACTCTCTCAGAGGAATCCATGGGATGCATGCTGTACCATTTGACTCTATTGATCTCTCGGATGAATCCATTGAAATATATCTTTAAAAAGGCAGCATTGTTATGAAGAATAGCTCGGTGGAGCATGCTACTGTCTAAGTATAACATTGTTTACAAATCAGAAAAGGCGAACAGGGGACAAGTGGTAGCTGACCATTTAGCCAACTATGCAATAGAAGAAGAGGGGATGTCTAATATGAGTTTCCCTGATAAAGATGTCTTAGCTGTGGAAGAAATAGAGAACAGATGGAAGATGTACTTTGACAGAGTAGCAAACACTTATGGATGTGGAGTGGGGGGCAATGTTGGTATCACCTCAAGGGGAACAATTTCCTATTGCAACAAAGCTAACTTTTCCTTATACTAACAATGTTATCGAATATGAGACTTGCATAACTAGATTGAAAGCTGCACAAGAAATGGGAATTTGAGATCTTGAAGTACATAGGGATTTGACTGTTATCATATGTCAAGCAGTGGGGTGTTGAAAAACCAAACACCGAAAGTTGATACCTTATCAATAGTTCATCGAGAAACTTGTCTAGTAGTTCAAATTCATATCCTTCGAACGCTGACTAAGGTTAGCGAACAGATTTATGGATGTACTAGAAACTTTGGCTTCTATGATAAGAATTACCGGTAAAGAAATAATCCAACCTTTGAGTATGGATGTACATGGTGATCTTGCACATTGTATGGTCATTAAAGAAGAAGCAGATGGGAAGCCATAGTACTATGATATCAAGCAATATCTACAAACTCAACATTATTTGTCGCATGCATCTAATAATGACCGAAGAACAATTCGAACACTATCCATGGGATTCTAACTCATTGTAGATACATTATACAATTAGATATGACTTTATTGAGATGTGTGGATGCCAAAGCAGCAACTCAGATTATGGAGGAAGTTCATGGAGGGTCATGCTCTACTCACCCATACAAACATATGTTGGCAAAAAGGATCCTAAAAGTTGGTTACTATCGGACCACTATGGAAATTGACTATATCGACCTCGTCAGTAGATGTTACTATTTGGACCACTATTGACTGCTTTACAAAATGAAGCTACATCGTATGCAAGCATAACAAGAAATGAGGTGGTCAAGTTCATCAAAAGAGAAATAATATGTTGATATGGTTTACCCGAATAGATTCTCTCAAACAATGCCAAGAATTTGAATAACAAGATGATGGAATTATGTGAGAGTAATTCAAGAACCAATATCACAACTCAATCCATTTATTGTTCCAAGATGAATGGAGCTGTTAAAACTGCAAATAAAAACATTAAGAAGACTTTGGAGAAAATGATAGTTACCTGCAAATATTGGCATGAGATGTCATTTGCACTACATGCTTATCGTATAGCCATCGGGACTTCAACAAGGGCAACTCCATACTCATTGGTATATGGGATGGATGTTGTCATTCCAATAGAGGTAGAAACATTATCTCTCAGAGTCCTTATAGAATATGAATTTGGAGGTAGAAATACCATCTCTCAGAATCCTTATAGAGTATAAATTGATTTAAGCTGAATGGGTTCAAAATAGATTGGAGCAGTTAAACTTCATTGATGAATAAAGGTTGAAAGCTATATATCATGGACAATTGTATAAGCAGAGGATTGCTAGAGCTTACAACTAGAAAGTTCGCCCTCGAAATTTCCAAGGGGACTTGGTGTTGAAGAAAATCCCTAATAACATAATTGACACCAAAGGAAAATCCTTGATAATAAAAATGACCCTAGAGACTCAGAACTACGAAGGGCCCTATATAGTGAAAAAAGTTTTCTCCGGAGGTGCAGTGATCTTAGCTGACATGGATAACGGGGTGATTGATCAACCGTGTAATTAAGATGTAATAAAGAAGTTTTATCCTTAAGTCCTGTATTGCACCCATGAAATAATGTAATAATTATTTTATTAATTAGTAAAGTGCAAGTTTCTTTATTTACTACCTTGTGACCTTATAAAAAGTCTCTTTGAAATTGCAGATGGATTTGATCCTAAAAAATGAGGTACGTAGGCAACCTTTCAAAAGAAATGAGAGGTTTAGTCCAAACAATCACAAGCTTGGGTTTAAGGGAAATGAGTTGCATAAAAATAAGGTTTTGGGATAATCAAGGACTAGGGAGGGATAAGGAAGGGCAAAAGGGTTTTTAAATGCAACCAATGATGATTTCATTTTCATTTTGATAATCCTTCACCTCTTTTCAAACCTTTCCCAAATCAAATACCCAATTTGTTTAGCAAAATGTGTTACAAAATGATGCAAATTTAAGAAAGAATATATTGGACGAAGGATTTTATGAAAGACATTTGTATATGCAGCTGAATTCCAGCTCAAGTAATGATTGGGACAAAAAATGACATTTCTATCTTTTACTAACATTTTTGGTATCTTTTCCTAGCATTTTATACCAAAAATGTTAGTAAAAGAGGGGTAGCTATTGATAGTCATTTTTTACCTTACAATACAAAGGCTAAGTTGAACATATGAAAAAGTTAAGGCAAAATGAAAAAGGAATAAAAAATCAGCTAAGATGGTTGACCGACTACTTTGGGCAGTCGACCAACCCCTTTTCCACCAAATTCAGCTTGGTGCTCTAATAGGCGGTCGACTGACTTCTTCAAGTGGTTGACTAGCCCCAAAAAAATTCAAATATTTGAGTTGTTTACTTGTGATTGGCTGGGGAATTTGGACATGCCACATGTATCATTGATGCCACATGTCAAGCAATGACATTGATAGTTGATGGTTGGTAGTTAATGGAAGTTATTTTAGAATTTGAATTTTCAAATTTCAAATTTAACAGGGGTTTTTCCTACTTACCATTAGAGGTCTATTAAAGGACTTCCTTATGGAGAGAAATGGGCATATTCAAGTGGGGGGCAAGGAGAGATTTTTGAAGTGAGATAAGGGGTTTTGCATAGGGATTTGTTGGAAAGAAAAGAGAAAGGAATTTATTGCCTATTGATTTGCTTAGAGCATTTGGGGAGTGATTTTAGAGAGAGGGGTCCTCCATTTGACCTACAGAGTGAAAATTTTCATCAAGTTCAATACTTATCCCTTCTTTTTTTAAATTTCATTCATTTTAATAAATGTTAGAATGCATGATGTATGAAGATTCTTCCATGTTTGTAATTAGATTTGTTGTGTTCTTGATATCATTTCATGTTAAGAATTGTATATTAGTAGTGTTAGGATGTTTATTTTCCAATTCCATAAATAAAAGCGTGATAGAATGTCAAAAAATTGCATGTATAGTGGTTTTTGCCCTGCAGGCGGTTAGCGGTCATTTAGGCTATTGACCGGCCCCCGGTTTTTTGAAAAATTGGGCTACCAAGTAATCATCCACCACTTTGCATGTGGTCAACCGCCGAATCCCGAGAGTGCATTTTTTACACTTTTCTCATGATTTCTTCCTGGATTCTTCATGTTTTGAGTCTCTACATTCATTGGATTGTAGTTGGTCAAGTTTGCTTGCTGTTTAAATGAAAGGTTTTATAGTTTTTCCATATAAAAATCATTTTTTCACTACAAAAGAAAATTTACTCAAATTTTTTCAATCATCAAGTTTCACTAAAGTTTTTCAAACTTCCTTGGAGTCATACATCCATGAAGCAACTTTTGGATGTCTTCCAAGTTTTTAAACATGTATTCAAAGCAGGTTCTGCCACCAAAAAATCATTAAGTCTTTTCAAGTTTTTACAGCCAAAAAATCATTTTTTGAAAGTAATCACTCATGAAGTGGCTTGAGTGTGGGAAAAAGGATTTCTTTAATGTTTAAACTTGATTTCAATCTCTATTTTACAGAGCATACATCGAAAAATTGGTTTTCTAATTAAGAATAAATGATTGTTCAATAAGGTTTCAAGTATTTTCAAAAAGTTTTCAAGTGATTTCAAATGATTTCTTTCATAAAAAATATTATCAAATTTTTTTTTTGAAATTGTTTTTGGAACTATAAGTGGATTTATTCTTCCAACCACAACTGAAAAAATTCCATGTTTTCTTTGTTTCTTTCATATTTTTTTCTTTCTTTTCTTTTGTTTGAGAATTTGTTAAGGTACCAAGTAGTGGGATTCCCATAGGGCTTATGCCTTTGTATGAATTCAATGAAAGCCTTTTCAAATGGGGAAAAGGAGTGAGAATCTCCAAATTTGGAGCGAATAGGAAAAAAAAAAAAAAAACCAACATAGGTCGGTTGACCACTCTCTCCAAGCGGTCAATCACCTAATGTTGCAAGCCTCATTTTGGGCTATTTTTCAACGTTTTCTTGAAAATTCTCATTTTTAAGTGGAACATAGACACACTCACATAGGGGTAAGTGTTGCAACCATTCTTCGAATGAGTGCTTTAGGGTGTTAGTTCTTTTAAATCTCAAATTTAAGAGATTTACAAGTCTAGCTTCTCTATTCACAATGGTACTCCTGAACCGAATCTTTTGGAAAACAAAGATTTTTCTTATTTTACCTTTTAAAAAATAAAACAAAGTGGTGACTCCGTTTTAAATAAAATAGGTAAGTAAGATAGCTTAAGGATGGTTATGTTACTTCGAATTATATAAGTCATTAAACGTTAGCAATTCGAAATAGGTCTTCAAAACCCGATGTCGATAGTTTGTAGGGGTGGTTTTGATGGCCTTTATAGAGAGATCTTTGGTTGATGCTGTTAACATACAGATCACAACCAATTAAATTGGTTGGATTCTCCAACTACTTGTGGTCTTAGGTGGTGCACGTGTATATTGAGTTACTAATGTGAAAGGGAAGTCCAAGTATTTGCTGCATTCTCCTCCGTCTCTAGACTTCAAGGATTATGATGATTGGATCAAAGAGAATGAAATATTGCTTGTGTGGTTGTGGAATGACATGGAGCCACAAATTGCTACAAACTTGATGTTTCATATAACAGCCAAGGTTGTATGGGATCATCCTCATGAAAATATAAGATCTATCAAACTCTAACTCACATTTTTGACTTATATGAGAAGTTTTTCAAATATGGCCAAGAAAAAGTAGGTCCATTAGTGAGTATTATAGCACTTTGAAGGGCATGTGGGAGGAACTAAAGATCTATCAACCAATTAGTTCCGACTATGAGATGATTAAGAGGCAAAGGGTAGAACTTTGGCTGCCAAATTTTTGTATGGGTCGAGTTCTAAGCTTCAACCCATCAATGATAAGATTCTTGCCATTGAATCCATTCCATTTCCATCCATGAATGAAGCAAACGCTAGAATCCAACATATCACCAAAGATGGCTCTCAATCGTCCCCTCAAGCTTCTTTCTGTGATAGTTCATCTATGTTTAGCATCACCTCCAACCATAGTGAGGGAAGTGTTGGACGATGAGGACGGGGTTTGGAAGGTAGAGACAGTATATTTGGCTAAGGAGCCCATGGTGGCAATTCTCGCATTTGCACACATTGGGGCAAGCAAAGCCATACTATTGATCGTTGTTGGGATCTCCTCGGGAAACCAACTTGGGCTAACAAGTTTGTTGATGAGAGTGACTCCATTTGAAAGTTTAAGTGCACCTAGCCACTCCACTGGGAGTTGGGTACATGATCAACTGTATTTTGAGGCGAGTATTATCTTGTCCACATGGTTTAATAACTCCAAACTCATTCTTCTACATCTAATGCTACTGTGGCCCATTTAGGTACAATTAGGCTTCTTGCCTCTTCATCTTCTTCACCCTAGGTTATTGATTATGGTGCCTCTTCAACTCTTCCTATATGATAGGTAGTCCTAATTTGTTTTAAGTTCTTGAAACCTGATACACTCTATGGATACTTATGTTGATGGTTCAGTGACCATTCTGATAATAGTCTCTCATTTCTTTCTTTGCCTTTTTTCCTTTGTCTTATATGCGCCAAAATTTCCTTTGAACCTTTTATCAGTTAGTCAACTAACAAAATCTCATAACTGTTTTGTGACCTTCTTCCCTTCTCATTGTGTTATTCAGGATCTCCAGATAAAGAAGAGGATTGGTGGAGGGCTTAAGAAGGATGGCTTGTACTATTTTAATGGTGGTGGTGGTTGATCAAATTCTTTTCATACTGCTTCCTCAATTTCTAGTCGTCGTGTTTCTCTTGATCAGTGGCATGCTTGTGTGGGTCATCCATCCCTTCAAAATCTACAAAAACTTGTTCTTATCTTCAAGTCTGTTTCTCATTTTGAGTGTATTGCGTGCAAGTTGGGAAAGCATGTTAGGACATTTGTTCTGTCTAGAATTGAGTCTCATAGTAAATCATAGCTTTCTTTTATACATTCAAATATTCATGATCCATGCAGAGTCAAGATTTGATTAATTATCAATATTTTGTGTTCTTTGCAAATGATTTTTCGAGTATGACCTAGTTTTATTTTGGTTAAAAGATAGATATGAAATTTCGAATGTATTTACTCAATTCTACCAAGAAATAAAAACTCGATTTGGCATTGGTATTCAAATTTTTTGATCTAATAATGCACTTGAATTTGTCCAAAATGAGTTTCAATCCTTTTGCTTGGCCAAAGGGATTATTCCTCAAACATCATGTATGCATACCCCTCTAAAGAATGGAGTAGCTGAAAGAAGAAACAGACATTTGCTCGACATAGCATGGTCTCTCCTCCTCCATATGCATGGTCCTAAAACTTTTGGACTAATACTATTCTTACAATTTTTTTTTTGCTCAACAAGATGCCCTATAGTGCTCTAGGGAGACAAATACCCTTCTCCATTGTGTATCCAAAAGCATCCATATTCTCTATTGTGCACCATGTCTTTGGTTGCACATGTTTTGTTCATGTTCCACATATTGGACAAGACAACTTCTATCCTTATGCTACTAAATGTGTCTTTGTTGGGTACTTGAGAACTCAGAAAGGTTATAGATGTTATGATCCTCACACTCGTAAGAAATATGATAGAGCAAATGTCACTTTTTCCTTTTGAAGGGATACCTTATTTCTCTAGCGCCGAATCCTTCTTGGATGAATCTATTTTGATTCCATCAACATTTTTTTGATTCCCCCTCATGTGCTGATCCTCCGATGGCTTTTGTTATCCCTCTTCAAAAATCTTCTGCACCTCCAAATCCATCATTTACAAGCAAAGATAAATATTAAGGGTTTATGAATGACGGTAAGCAAGCACATACATCATTACCACCATGCAGCCGCCTATTTTGCCCATCACTATTTCGACTTTTAGTTCTGGAGATACATCCCTATGTGACTTGGATTTGCCCATTGCTCATTAGAAAGGTACTTGAACATGTACACGATCCTTAGTTACTTATCCTATTGAACATGTATTCTTTTGCCTTGTCTATTTCCTCTGTTTCTATTCCTTCCTTGCATGTTGAAGCGCTTGCCAACCGTGGGTGGTAGCATGTGATGGATGTAGATATGGATGCTTTGACCACTTGAGGGACATGGGACTTGGTGGATCTTCCACCCAGTAAAGAGTTGGTAAGATGTATTTGGGTCTGTACTATTAAATATCTTATTGATGACTATTGAATGGCTTAAGGCTCGTTTGGTTGTCAAGGGGTACCCCCAAACATATGATATTGATTATTTTAAGACCTTCTCTCTTGTTGCTTAACTAAATTTTGTTCATGTGTTGATCTCATTGGTAGTTAATTCTAATTGGCCCTTATGCTAGTTGGATGTGAATTTTTTACATGGAGATTTTCAGGAGAAGGTATACATGGAGCAACCTCTGGGGTATGTTGCTCAGGGGGGAGGATGCTGAAGTATATAGGTTGCATAAGGCCATTTATGGTCTTAAGAAGTCGCCTTGAGCCTAGTTTGACAAAATTAGTGTGGTGGTCTTGACATTTGGCTTCATCCAGGGTTACTATGATCATTCAGTCTTTGTCCGCAAAATAAAGGTAGATGTGGTAGTTTATGTTGATGATATCTTCATTACTGGGAATGACTAGAGCAGAACTGTAGATGTTAAGCAGTGGTTTCAGGCTAAATTTCAAATCAAGGACTTGGGTACTTTGCGTTACTTTCTTGGTATTGAGATTGTACGGTGCAGGAAAGGATTGAGTCTTTTGTAGTGAAAATATACTTTGGACTTGCTAAGTAAAGTAGTTTGTTAGGAGTTAAACCAACTGACACTCCTATGGATCCTAACATGAAGCTATTTAAGGATGTTGTATCGGAATTTGAAAACAAGCGTCGATACAAGCAACTGGTTGGAAAGTTTATCTACTTGACTGTCATTAGACCTAACATATCTTTTGCAATAGGGTTGGTGAGTCAATTTATGGAAAATCCCAAGCAACCACATTGGGATGTTGTTTGTGGGATTTTGCGGTATCTCAAAGGCTCCATTGAGAAAGGTTTAATATATAAATGCAATAAAAATAGTGAGATCATTTAATATATAAATGCAATAAAAATAGTGAGATCATGGGATACTTTGACGCAGATTGGGCTGACCCTATTGATGATCGAATATCTACTACTAGATACTTAACATTTGTGGGAGTTAATCTTGTTATCTGGCGTAACAGAAAACAAACTACTGTAGCATGATCTAGTGTTGAAGCAGAATACCAAGCTATGGCTCATACTGTGAGGCAGCTTATTTTTTGGCTAAGATTTCTTATATCAAAGATAGGGTTTTCAGTAACAAAGCCAATGAATATGTTTTGTGATAATGAACCCGCCGCCAATTATATTGCTAGCAATCTAGTATTCCATAAGAGGATAAAGCACATTGAAGTTGATTGTCATTTTGTGAGGGATGTTGTATTGAAGAAGGTCGTGAGGAATCCTTTTGTGAAGTTTTCAGATCAGTTAGGCGATGTTTTCTCAAAGCCTTTATTTAAGCCTGCCTTTTCTAGTGGCTGTAACAAGCTGGGGATGGGTGATATTTAAGCACCTCCGACTGGAGGGGGAGTGTTAGAAGCGAGTAGGTTATTTCAGCAATTAGGTTGTGTGAGTGGGGTTATTTTTGTCCCAAAGACTTATATTACTATTAATATATAAATGAGAGGGAAGACCTAGGTCTACGTACGTCTCCAGAATTTGCTGCCTCATTCTTTTCCCGTGCTTACGAAAATCCCCTCCCTTGTGCAAAACTTTTACTCTGTTCCCCTCAGGCCCATTATTATTAGGCCAAAAACAATCAAGCCCTCCTCTTTAGAAATCAGGTTATTCAGTCCTCCAAACTTCAAACCCCTTGCATATTGCTGAAATGGAGGAGCCTCTTCTTTGTTTAACTGCTACCAAATCTCCATGGTTGTGGACCACCCCCTCCCCAATAGTCACTGAGTCGCTCGCCGGAAATTGACTGACACTGGTATACAAGCCCTTCAGCAATCTCCAAAACACACTGCACCATCCCTTCAATTCAGTCCTTCGTATATTTTTGACCCACAATTGCAGCAAAGGAGTCCATCCCCTATTCCCTTTGCATGGTCATCTTCCTTGATATTCAAAATTTCCTTCAAAGCCAAGTGCAACTTCCACCAACCTCAAGCCTCTCCGTCTCCAGAACTCGAATTGGACAGCTTCCACCATTTTAACTTACTTTGTTGAGGCATATGAATCGTCCCACTTATTGACAAAGCACCCTCACAGAGATGAAGCAACCTGCTACTCCCAATAATGAACCTCCACCTCCTGAACCCTTACCTAATTCACAAAGGCCTGGCCAGAATGACATAATCTTTTGTGATGTTCACTGCACTTCCTCATAGTTCAACAACATATAAGCAATGCGCCTTCCCTCAAATTTGGAAATGCAAAATAAAGTATTTTCCTGACAATCAATCCAGATTTATAACCTTTCTGTCAGCTTTGGAAGACTGTTGAAAGCCGATTTCTTACTTCCTGATCTCTCAGCTTCCCACCTAAAAGGGATAGCCCCATATTGTTTGTCATTGCCACTCAAAGAAGATGAGCAATTTTATGGAAACAATGGTGCATTTTGGGTCAGTTAACGTGCATTATCTTATGTTAGAAACAATGATGCATTTCAATTTATTGAAATCTTCTGTGTTTCTTGAAGTATAAATAGTGTCTGCTTATTATGACAGTGGTTGCTTTGGTTGCATGTAAATGCTAGCTAATGGTGTATTTTCTAGTTATGAGCCTTTTTTGTTATTACATGTGATGTAGTTTCTGACCAGTTGCTTTTCAATTATTTCCATTGTTGTACTTGTTTTCATAGTTGAACTTTAGAGAAAACCTTGCCTATTTTTAGTCTCAAATCTCAATAGCAGATTGGAACTTCAGAATATCTTTTGTTGTCTCTCGATGAAATTGCCTCTCTTGTTATGTTTCTGCTGGGCTTAAAAAGAAAAAAAAAATCCATAAATTATTTTAGTACCCTTAGGCTTTGTTTGGTTCTGTGCTTGATGAAAAGGTTAGTTGCAAAAATTGTCTAGCCCCTTTGACAAAAGAACTGCTAAAAAGGAGAAGTCATCTTTGAGTGTTTGTCAAATAAAGCTATAAACATGCTAAGATGTGCTAAAAATGTGTTCAGCTAGCCATTTGCCTTCTTTTCTTTTTAAAGATAATAGAAGAAAATGAAGATAAAGAGATTATGACCCAGGAGAAGAGGGGAAATCCTAAAAAGAGGAAAAATCAACAAAAGAAACAGGAAGAAAGAATCTAACAAAAAATTAAATAAGAAAACCCTTCTTGGAATTCTTTGCATCATAATTAACAGAGCACTACAAATTTGATAATTTATGTTGCCCTTTCTTCCCCTTTCTTTTCTGAACATCCAGGTAATGGAGAGGAAGTTGAGAGCATGAGAGAAGAATCAAGCAAAGCTCAACTGTTTCATGGTCCATGCAGGGATCTCAAGTGGTGTAACTTGTAAGGGTGGAGGTACAACATCTTTACTCCAAGGATGATGACGTAGCAGAAAGAAAGTACATAGGGGGTGTAAAGTTTTTAAAGAGAAAAGTTATGGGTTAGATGAAGAAAGCCTCGGGTGAAAATAATGGCAAAAAGCTTCCCAATGAGGTGAAAGAAGAGGTTGTTGGTGTTGAGACTTGAGAGCGGGACCATCTTACAATGGGAAAATGTCATGCAAGGCTCTAACAAATGGGAGTGTTTTACTTGGCAATTGACATAGTGACATGGATAATTTGGAAAAGAGGATCGATACATGTGGCAAATGGCATGTGTAAACCATTTGGCTTGGGTGTGTGATGTCCTGATGCAACTTTGATTCTGAGCAGGAACATTGTAAATTTGTAATTGCTAATCATCTGGTTAGACAGCTCAATGCACCAAAAGATGCTGCAGCTCTATGATTACTGTCTACCATATTAATTGGATCATGTGGTTGTATCTGTTGTGTGCTAACTACTGAAACAAACATGAATAACCTTCTAAGTGGTGCTGAATGTGTTTGGCCCTTTGACGACAGTTGCTTCTTTGCTTTGATATCATAAATGCTATCAGTAGTTTTAAAATTTCTTTTTGTTGCAGGCTTCACAGTGGCAGTTAGATGAAATCTGTGTCAACCTATTCCTGCTTGAGTGGTCTTTACCTTTTTTTTTTCCTGGCTGTCATGATAGCCTTTGCTGGATTTCATAACAATTTATCTTTTGATTTTGATTTGTATTTCATTTTTTATTGGATTTTATTTTAAGTTTCATCTTTTATTTATAAAATCTCTGGCAAAGTATTGTGGGCTGTAATATTGAATCCCCTCTAATTACATGGAAATCAGCTAGGCTTATTCAAGTGAACTTGTGTCTGTTGATAAAACAGGGCATAAATAATTGTTTTTCATGATCTGAACCTGGGCTTTGCCCCAGTGGTTCATGTCCTGGCCCCCTTTGGGGGAGGTCCAGGGTTCAAGTCCCCTCGGGTGAGTATTCCTCGCAATTTTCGAAAAGGGAGGAGGGGACTTGGGGTAGGGATAGTGGGGTTTCATATGGGTATGCCTCAGTTTTCTATACTACCAAAAAAAGAATTGTTTTCCATGATCTGATGATTTAGTCTGTCTAAATGCCCATTTACTTTCTTGATGCTCATCGGAGTCGTGTAAATTCTTGTCATCCTTTGGTTTGGTTTTAACTCCAAATTCATCCAATGCAGGGAAAGGAAGATGCCAAAGCAAAAGAAATATCCAATAAAGCAGAGTGTGTTTAACTGGTTTCTTTCGGCAGGTGAAAATGGTAATTTTTTATTTTTTATTTTTTCATCCAGGTTTTATTTTGCTGAATAGTGTTCTATGTACTTAAAACTTGGAAATTGTTGGTACAGGTTCTTGAACAAGTGAAGCTGCCTGCAGTTGTCTTTTTGACTGTGTCTATGTATATGGCGGAACTATATGCATCCCAGCATGCGTGAAGATTTGGTGCAATCCTCTTTAGTTTTGCTTGTTGCTATTCTTTACCCGCAGCAGGTGTTGGAAAGGCTGGTTGTATAATTATGTAGTAGATTATCAGCCATATGATTACCATTTTTTCTTTTCTTTTTTAATTGGTAATCCCTTTTGGTGTTTTTGTTGTTTGGAATCTCCTTCAATGTACTACCACTTGACTTGGATTAATGTTACAATCCTGGTGTTGGGAAAGTCGCTGTGTAAAGCACAGCATCCGTTCCTAGTTAACTCTTTGGGGAAAAAGCCCGTCTCTATTGGGTCCTGCTTGTTTTATTTTATTGTCTCCATATACTCTTTTTGGGAGAAAACTTGAATATGGATTTATGTACAAAATATAATATAAAATTATATTAAAATTTGTTTAAATGCGTGAATCCCAACTGCATTTCCATGGGAGAAAAGCAGGGAGTCCTGGTGTGTAAAGGATAAGAGTATGCTATGCCTTTGAGCACCGTTGGATGTATAGGTTAGGATTCCATGAGCCACGAGAGCTTTCTTACCATTTGCCAGAGTTCATGCTTTGAGGGGGTGTTTGGCATCTCCTCAGTTCATGCTTTGAGGGGGTGTTTGGCATCTCCTCCCCCACCCCCCGCGGCGGAGCACCACGTTAGAAGTTGGGAGGGATTTTTATGCTGCAAGCTCGATGAATGGCAAGGGAGGTGGGTTATATTATGTTGTTTAGTTTGGATTTGGTGTGTTTTGATTACACAATAAAAATGATTCTGGAAAAGGGTTGTCTGGTGTACAAAATTATTGCGTATATGGAGTTTGGGCAAGGGGTTAACCATGATGGGTGTATAGTACGTAGATTTATTGAACTCATGACCTTTAGGTTATATAAAGACAACTTTACCAAAGAACCCTCTAAAATTTAATTTTATTGATAAAATGAATCTTCCTTTAGTTGAGTGTTAGTTAATCATTATGTATATGTGAAAAAAAAAATAATTTAAACCATAATAAAATGATATTTTTAAAATGACACCTATTTAATAAATTTAATTAAAAAATTGGCCTATATAATGTCTTGAAAACTAATTAAGCGACTCAAACATCTAATTGATTCTCAAATTAACTAGTTTATTTGGTTCAATTGTTTTAGATCAACCAATTGACGTCATTATAATAAAATAATTATTATTTTAATTTTTTTTTTCAACAGTATATGAAAAAATAAAAATAACTAATAAATCATAAAAATGCCTAGTATTTATAATATGAAAAAAATGCCTATTAGATGCAATTTTCATAAAATTTTTAAGTAGCCATTTACTAAGTTTAAGGGATGAGATAGCATACTAACCTAACTAGAAAGGAATGCAAAAGCATCTGCTCTAATGGGACATTGGACTCCACATAAATGCTAAAGATATCATTCCTCTAAAATGTCCAAAGTAAAGGTTAAGGGCTCAACTAACCGATTCGAGGATTTCAATAAGAAATTTTCTTTGGGAACCTTGTATTTCGGAGATGAATATCATATATCAACTACTCTTGAATAAAATCTCAGAAGCATGCTCTAGAAAATCCACTTCCAATGGACAAAGGTGTTTTTCTTACTTAGACATTTCTAAATGCTTTATGCATATTTAAATAGGAATTTCAAATGTTTAGCATATTCTGTCCATCACACAAAATTGAGTTTTAGGGGAATCAATCATAACAACATAAGTATTATGTACCATCCAACCCTAAACTCATATTGGAACTTTAATGATTAATCAAAATTCAAAGACATTCAAAAATGAAAATTCAGTCATCACTTATTATTTAGCATGTCAAACTCTTCCAGTAAAACCTTCTCAAACCTAGTCATAAGCACAAATTATCATTATCAATTCTTAATCTGTTAGTACTTATTAAAAGACATCCTATCATGATCAAATTAAAGGCTTCTGAGAAGGAATTCAAGTTGTAATAGAATATTCCCTCTGTGCTTAACATGTAAAAAATTCCCTAATTGTTGCTAATGTAAAAGCTTTCTCTTCCATAGGAAAACTTTACCAAATCACGATCAAATTCGGTAAAGAATCATCCATTCCATAGTTTCATATCCTTGCTCAAAGTTATGAACATATTTGTAGGATATCTTTCCATTAGTGGTAAATTAGGAGAAAATGCTTCCTATTACCAAGAGCATTGTTCATGAAAGATTCATATACTCTTAAATGCACATTGCCAAAATAGTTAGGACATATTTGTCATGCTTAATCCCCAAGCATGAAAACATTATGCTTATTATGAAAATGTTCACTTATAATTACTTTGGAATTACATACTAAATTGAAAAATAACACTCAGGCTATATTCGACCTATTGAGCATCCCTTGCCAAAGAATACATAACTTATCATTTGGATGCTAATTAGGAAAGTAATACCAAAGTAATTCAGAGAGAAGTTATCTTAACATAGGACCACCCTAAAGATCAAATATTTAGTAAATCTTTACATAGGGCAACTTCTCGCTCTTCATTGTAAAAATATATTTAATCATTCTGCACTCTTATTGCAAGAAGAGCCTCGTAATATTTTTGATAAAGATAAGTGTAGCTTTGAGATTCAAATATGAAACCTCATAGGATAGAAGGAAATCTTTTAAATCCTTATACTCATTCGTGTCAAACATTGAATAAACATAAGATTCATCAATATCTCAAAGCAATGATGGTTTCTCTAAATGAACAATCATGCTTATCTAAGAAACCCGCACTCAACCATGAAGTGTTAGGCCAATGCAATTGTTTTGAACACTTACAACATATGGTTGATTCAAAAAGAAAAATGCTTCTAAATACTCTTATGAACTTTTTATTAAGTGTGCCATTCATAATCCCTTAAAAGCTTTAAATGATTGATCATATGTTAGAAGCTTCTACTAAGGAATCAAAGGTTTCATTAACTCAAAGTAGAAGATTCTTCTTTACTCGATCTATAAAAATTCCTTAGTCATTGTTAATACAAGAGCATTGATTAAGAAAAATTTAGATACTCCTAAGTGCTCATTGCCTAAATGATTAGAACATGTTTTTTTTTTTTATTTTTATAAAAGTTCATACTCCCCACTCAGCCCTCAAATTTTTATCAAACACTTGGTAAATCTCTATATAGGGCAACTACTGGCTCTTCACTCTAAAACATAGATAATTATTCTGCCCTTAAAACCCAGAAAATTTATCTTGTGCAAGTCAAAGTTGAAATGGGTTAAGACAATCTTGGAGATTAGTTCCTAGGCCTATTGATGACAAAAGTATTGGAACTAAATGAATATGAAAATGACATTGTTGGATGCAACCAAGCAAGGTTGGATTGCACAAGGTTTCAATAAAGATGGTAGCATTGAATTCAAAGAAACCTATGCACTAATAGCTAATTTGGACAGCCATTTGAAATTTGGCCATTCATATGCAAAAAGGATGATTTTTTATTAAAAAAAAAAGAGAATTTGAAGTAAATCAAGCTTATCAAATGTTAAGGAAATTTTTTTAAAGATATTTGGTTCATTACCTTCAGTATTCCAAGCTAAATCTAAGTTATTGGAAAAGTTCAGGACATTCAGGTGACCGAATGACTCATCCAGTCGACCAAATCCATTATGACTTCAGAAGCAGGTCATTCTCTCTTTATCTCCTCAAATCCACCTGAATCACTCAAACACTCAAATCTTAATATTATGTTGCTAAATTTGAGGAAATTAGGCAAAGGAAAACAAAAGAGGTGGTTATATTTAAAAAGTCTTAAAAATGATGCATCATATTACAACATAGCAAGTCTCTCTTGCAAAGTTTGACCCGTATATAGGAATTGATTTAATTCCCATGAAACACACCAACTGATAAATGGGAAACCTAAAACCAAGGATTATAAGAGTTAGTTATTATTGGACTTACATGGAGACTGGTTGCATTGAAAGTGTTTTAGGCTTCAAACTTTTGGTTAAATGCAAATAATGATAAGACTCCTTTTAGTAATAGGAAGAACTGAATGCTAAATAAAGTTTGGAAAAATGGAGATCTTATTTTGAGATAAAAAAGGGGAGAAGTTTGAACAAAAATGCAAAATGAATGATCTAAGATCAAAAAGGGGGGAAAGTAAAGCAAAATGCAAAAAAGAATGAGAAATTAATCTTAGGGGGAAGAAACTTAATAGAATGATAAACATCATATATGGCTTGAAATTTTAAGAATTTATGAATATATATGGATTGTTATTAAAGATTGATGAAAACTATATATTTGACTTGGTATTAAGTGTTATATTCTATATCCATGATTATCTTGGATTGATTATACTTTTGACTTGATGAATGTTGGCAAAATCGTCTATGATGATTCATGTATGTTTGCAACCACTTTGCATTCTATGTTAGTAATGCTGACTGTTTGTGAACTGCATGCTAGTTGTTAGCAAACCTATGTTTGCTCTTGCTGTACGTTTGTAACCCTTGCTGGATGATACTTGAATATGCTTGCTAGTTGATGCTCTATTGGAAATGGTGTGATCCCAAGAGAAAGGGGGGGGGGGGTTGAATTGGTTTTAAAAACTTTTTGGCTAATTAAGCATTTTGCTGATTCACCACAAATCATATCTTATTCATAATGCAAATGTGTATGTAAAATAGTTGAATTGTGAGTAAAAGCATACACGTGTGTAGCATATCTCATTTAAAATAAAGGTGTGTATGCAAATAATATAATAGTAAATAAATAGGCATACACATACTGAATTTAAAGTGCAGTAATTTAAATGAGATAGGGAGAGAGCGACACAAAATATTTGTTATCGAGGTTTGGCCAAACCGACCTACGTCCCCGCCTTGGGCATACCCCCCAAGGATTACACTATCCCTGCTCACTTAAATGGGTAGAGCAGAAGCTGTTTACATCCTCTCCATACAGGGTGAGAAAAACTCCAGTTCAATTTTTCGAGTTGAACCGAACCGGTCTCACTTACAAGACTAAGACTCCCCAGTTAAATTTTCGGGTTGAACCAAAACCGGTCTCACTTGCGGGGTTGAGACTCCCCAGTTCAATTCTGAGCTGAATCCAACCGATACAATAAAAATATTTTTATACATGAAAATACTTCTGAAAAATACAAGCTGAAATGTACACATTTAAGCTCAAATGCACTCTCATATGATATGCAATAATCCTCAGTAGAGAAAGTGTGTAAAACAAATATTCCAATCTTTGATGAAGGACATATATGATAAAATGTATCAAATATTTGAACCCTAATAAAATACTTCTCCAAAAAATATTTTAAGTACTAAGCAGGAGAACCTAGGGTTTGGTTTTCAAATAGTTTTTACACAATTATAATATATGGGAAAATGAGTATTGTGTTCTCCAACAAAGATTTATGTAAATGAAAAATATTTGGAGAATCTAGGAGTTAAGTTCAAAGATATTTATGCTATGAATACACAAAAAAATGCCCAAACAAAATACTTTCTTAAAAATGATTTGCAAAAATAAATGAAAGGGAGTTTGGAGAGTATGAAAAATTTGACTCCAAAATGATTTTTCAAGTAAAAGAGTATATGGGGGAACTTTGATTAGGAAAAAGATTTGAGAGAAAAGTAAGGTTAATCAAAGTTGCTAATCAAAGCAAATGGGGGGGGGGGGGTATTTATAGATCTGGGAAAAATTATAGCCATTGGGGACACGCTAGGTATTTTGGAAAAATGATTAATTGAGTTTAATTAAAAATAATCCAGTTTACCTGCGGTAAAAAATTGACGAACCCGAGAGGTTCGATCAACCATATTCAAGGTTTGGTCGACCATATTATTGAGTTCGGTCGACCAGGGCATTTTTGAACTATAGGATCGGTCAACCGGGCCAAGTTCGGTTGATCGAATTTAGAGGTTTGGTTGACCAGGTCATATTATAACTAGAGGTTCGGTCGACCAGAGCGTTGGGATTTCCCACGTGCCAGTTTGGTCGACCAGAGTGTTGAAGTTCACTTCAAACTTGGTTGACCAAATGGTCAATTGTTGACCTTGGGGAGGTTCAGTTGACCGAAGGTCTATGTGTGTTCTAGTTCGGTTGACCAAATAGACTAACTTTATGCATTTAATTCCTAACTCTCTTTCAAATACACCATTTTTTACATAATTGTTACTTCTAAGTTATAGAGGGTTTTTTTATGCAATAATTTGGGACCTAAAGTCAGTCTATGGTCTTTTGAGCATTTAGATATATCATGCAAGATGTATGCATTATTACAGACCAAACAATAAAAACATAAATGCATTATACAAATAAAATCAAAATGTCTTCTTCTTGATGTTCTTTGCTCTTTAATCTTCGTGGAAAACCCCTGATCATATGAGCTTTATATGTCTTTTGTAGAGACCCAAACAGGAAAAATCAGGAAAATTAAATAAGAAAGGAAAATTTCAAAAGTAGAACAGCAGGCTTCATCGACGAGGTCCAGGTTCTCGTGGACGAAGGCCCTTTGATGTTTCGTCGCCGAAATTCAGAGTCTTGTTGACGAAGAGATCTAGAATGACAAAAAATTATCAAGTTTAGGGTTCGTCGACGAATCTTTTCTTTTGTTGATGAACGACCTTTTGTAGCTCGTTGATGAAGGCACCACTTCGTTGATGAATTTGACCGGGTCAAGAGTCTATAAATAGGATTTTTGTTTGGTTCTTCATTAAGGAAGCTAAATCTCTCTCTCTCTCTCTAGAACCACGAACCATACTCTCTTTCTCTTCGATTTCCTTGTCATTCGTTGCCCGAATCAACGATCAAAAGTTACCACAGGGATTAGGGAGCGAATATCTACAATTGTAGCAGAGTAGATTCTTGATTTTGGGAAAAATCTCGGATTTGGTTTTTGAGCGTCTTGGGTTGTTTCCAGAAAAAAGGTAAGGGGATTAAGTTAAGTCAGCTTTTTAATGAAATTGAACCGTTTAAAATGTTTATGAAGTAAGTATACTTATGTTTTTAGTTGAGATTTCTAAGACCAACCGTTCAAAGGATCTATTTTCAAACCTAGGATATATGTTATGATATTTTTAGTATAAACAAAAGGTGGGAAGCTAGGTTTTATGTTTTAAACTATATATGTTATGTTTTCTTGGTTGCCTACGGGCCCATATTCAAAGTATAGGAAATTGTGTAGCAGGAAAATGATATGTATGTATTCCTTTGTAACTGAAATGATGAATGTTTGTGAAATATTGGAACTGCTTATGAAAATACAGGATTATGTTTACGACCACGAGCGCCAAGATAATGTTTACAGCTGCGAGGGCTAGGATTATGTTTAACGGCTGTGAGCCGAGTTTTATATGATGACCGAGGGCTAGAGGTTTTAAATGACAGGTTTTATATGAAATGAGTATGAAATATGATTTTTTATTACTTAAATTGCACGATATGCTTTAGGAACCCTGAGGACCATTATGTTATGAGCATGGTACCGTTGGTAGGATTTATATATGTGGCTATGTGTGCCCACATTGTACTGCGAGAGTGGTGTGGGTGGTTTCAGCCGATTAGCCTTGGTAAAGGGTGTACCTGACCTAGAAGCCCAAACTTTCAGGACATGGTAGGGCAATCGGAGCACGCAAGAAATTTCGGATGTCTGCATGGACAGTGTTAGACACAGATGTATATTTAACTTTGTCTGAGTTGATCACCCTAGGCTTAGTCCAGCCTTCGGGCAGCACAACCCTAACCATGGGAGTTTATACATGGTGATTAGTCCCAGGAGGTGTCTTTTATGCATATCTGTATATATATGTAAATGACTGTAAAGACAATTATTTTTGTTTATATGAAGAATGGTTGTTTTCTGTAAATACTAATGCATGCTGCCCACACACTGATATTTACTTGATCACCCTTATTGAGAAGTGTCTCACCCCAATATATAAATTATCTTTTTGTATCGATCATGATAAATATGGAATATCTAAGTCGGTTTCTATCCTATCTTCAGGATGGATCCCAAGGGAAAGGAGGTTATGAATGGAGGGGACAATCATGTGAATACCTCCAGCAAAGATGACAATAAGGCCTCGGCTGTGCTGTGCAGTATAGCACGACAGGCTAAGAAAGAAGCTCAAATGAATTCTCGAGAACAGGGTCAATTAGTGGCTGATAAAGGTTGCATGTTCTAGTAGTTTTCTTGGATGAATCCATCTGCATTCTCAGAAGGACCGAACCTGATTGCGGCGGAAGATTGGATTTAGGAGATGGAGGAACTGTTGGGTGTGCTGGAATGCGCAAAGGAGCAGAAGGTTCGGTTTGTTGCCTTCAAACTAGTGGGGGAGGTAAAGAGGTGGTGGAGATCGGCTAGGTTGGTGGAAGAACAACGTCTAGGGTATGTGTTTGTCATCTGGAGCTGTTTCAGGGAGATATTCTTTAGCAGATACTTCCCTATAGCAACTCAGGAGGTAAAGGCTGAGGAGTTCTTACGTTTGATGCAAGGGTCCATGTTGGTGCCGCAGTATGCGGCCTGGTTTATGGAGCTATCCCGATTCGCTCCATATATGTACCAGATGAGTCAAAGAAGGCTAAGATGTTTGAGAAAGGACTGAGACAGGAAATATGTGTGCAGGTGGCAGCATTATTGGTCCAAAACTTTACTGAGCTAGTGGATAGAGCCATGGCGGTGGAGGCCAGTATTCAGGAAGGGGAGAGAGAGACGAACCAAAAGAAGAGGCCCTTGTCTCATGGGTCTCAGTCTAGCTCCAGCTATAGTACATGGAAGCGACCTAGTAATTTTACGAGTCAGTAGCAGGAGATGGAATCTCAAGCCTCTCAAAGGAGTTCTCAGAGTGCCATTTGTCCCAGATGACATAAGAAACATTAGGGTGAGTGTAGGGTTGGAACGACGATTTGCTACCGCTGTGGTGTAGTAGGGCATCAGGTGCGGACTATCCCGTGATAGTGAATTACACACCTCAGTAGCAGTATAATCGGAGAGGAATCAGGCACCCTGCAGTGGTCACTAGGGAAACACTATCCAGGCGTGGGTGTATTCTATGATGCCGGATGAAGCCGAGCACGCATAGGGTGTAGTTACAGGTAATAATTATATGTTTTCCCATAAAGCTGTCATGCTTTTTGATTCAAGTGCAACCCACTTGTTTATATCCAAGGGGTTTGTTAAAGTATGTGAATTAGAGGCTCATTCGTTAGGCGTTGAGTTAGGCGTGGTCATGCCGACATGGTTTGTTGTTGTATGCAGTAAAGTGGTTAGAGACTACCCAGTTGGGATTCAGGGGAAAAGGCAACCTGCTAATTTAATTATCTTCAGTATGCATGAATTAGACATTATTCTATGGATGGATTGGCTAGCATCCAGCTACGCAAGTATAGACTATCATAAGAAGGAGGTGGTATTTAGGCCTCCAAGGGAGCAAGGATTTAAGTTTGTAGGGTCGTGTGTGCACTTTACACCATGGATCCTTTCATCGATACAGGCAAGGAGATTACTTTTTGGGGGGTTGTCAAGGGTACCTTGCATATGTGAAAGAAGCACCAAAGGAAGAACAGAAGCTGGAGGATATCCTAGTGATAAGGGAGTTCTCAAGCGTGTTTCCAGAGGACTTACCGAGGTTACCTCCTGATTGTGAAGTGGAGTTCGCCATTGAGTTGACTCCAGGGATGACGCCCATCTCTAAGGCTCCATTTTGAATGGCTTCGACTGAACTAAAAGAGCTAAAGGAGCAGCTGTAGGAACTTCTAGATAATGGTTTCATTAGATCGACCGTATCACCCTGGAAAGCGCCGGTGTTGGTTGTGAAGAAGAAAGATGGGTCAATGAGGATGTGCATCGACTACAGAGAAATTAACAAGGTAATGGTAAAGAATAAATAACCATTATTGCATATTAACGACATGTTTGACTAGCTAAAGGGTACTTAGGTTTTCTTTAAGATCGATTTGCAATCCAGGTATCACCAGTTGGAGGTGAAGTTAGAGGATGTATCGAAGATAGCCTTTCAAACTCGGTGTGACCATTATGAATTTTTGGTTATGCCATTTGGTTTGACAAATGTGCCTGCAACATTCATTGATATGATGAATAGGGTGTTCCATGCGTACTTAGATCAGTTCATGGTGGTATTTATTGATGCCATCTTGATATATGTGAGGAGTCTTGCAGAGCACGAAGTTCATTTGAGGATGGTACTTTAGGTACTCAGAGAGAAGAGATTGTTTTCTAAATTCAAGAAATGCGAGTTCTGACTAGAACAGTTTGCGTTTCTAGGACATGTAGTGTCCAAGGAAGGAATATCAGTAGACTTGGGCAAAGTAGAAGTAGTAGTAAACTGGGTGAGACCGAAGAACATACATGAGATTAGGAGTTTCTTGGGTCTGCCAGGGTACTATCACCGATTCATCGAGGGTTTTTCTAGGCTGTCAGGTCCTTTGACCCAGTTTACGAAAAAGAATAGTAGGTTTGACTGGACTAGCGAGTGTGAGCAGAGCTTCCAGAAGTTGAAGCAATCTAGTTACAGCCCCAATGTTGACCATTCCATTAGGGGACGGTGATGACGTGATCTATAGTGGCGCATCCCAGAAAGGGCTCGGGTGTGTTTTAATGCAACAGGATAAAGTTATTGTGTATGCTTCTCACCAACTCAAGGAGTACAAGAAGAATTACCCTACTCATGACTTAGAGTTAGAAGCAGTAGTATTTGTAGTAAAGATTTGCGGCACTACCTATATGGTGAACATTGTGAGATCTTTACTAATCATAAGAGTCTCAAATACTTCTTCACCCAGAAGGAGTTGAATATGAGGCAACGCAGGTGGCTTGAACTGATTAAAGACTATGACTGTTGAAATTAGGAATAGCTTCCCAAGAGGGGGGGGGGTGAATTGGCTTTTAAAAATTTCTTTTAACTTCTTTTAAGAATCCTTAACTTCTTTAAACACTTAACCAATTCTTTAACTTGTTTGTTTAATTTCACCAATCACACAACAACTTAATTAAACAACCAATCAATTAAACACAATCTTCAAACCAAACAGTCAATTTATTTGCCAAGTACAAATCAAACAACAAACAACCAAACCAAGATATAAAGTATTCAGCACTTTGGTAATATAAGATCTGGAGATAGTTTGTTTGTTTATATAAGCCCTGTGGTTATGAATTTGTAAGCCCTATAGTTTATAATTTATACTTAGATGATATAGTATTTACTTCTTCAATATGTTTTTCAACAACACATTCACACTTTTCTCAATATTCAAAACTCAATTAAACTCTCAGTTAATTTATCCTTGAGCTGTTAACCAAGTAACGTACTCCCGTATGGTTTCCGCAAAATATGGTATAACCAATGTACTCCCTTTCAGTTTTCGCAACCCAAATCAAAATTAAACTTTAGTTTACTTGATTTCTATATTACGTAGTATATATGATTGTCAAATTAAACCAACCACGCAATTTAAATATGCTCTCAAAATAAAGAATAGAAAAAGAGAGAGTGAGACCGAGATTTTTACGAGGTTCGGCTTATACCAAGCCTACGTCCTCGCCTTTGGCAAATCACCAAAGGATTCACTAAACTTGTTCCTTTAACGGGCGGAACAATACCTTTACAGAACTCCTTGGTTAAGGCTAGAGCCCGCCTTCTCCAAACAATATTCCCTCGTCCGGTCACTGCTTACATAGGCTAGAGCCCGCCTCTCTAAGCAATGTCCCCTTGCTTAGTCAACGATCCAAACAACCCTTGGAATTGTCAATCTACAAGAAACAAATCAAATATTTGTGTACAAATAATTTGCTCCTAAAAGAGCTGATTAATACAACAATTCAGAACTATATACTTCAAAGTAAATAACAATATGAATATTCAAATTGAAGCTCAATGAAGTATATCACCAATTTAATTCTTTCAATGAATGAAAGATTTTAGAATTGTAGCACAAACTTGGTGAGTAAAATCAACAAGAACTCAGTAAGTTTCGTGCAAGTTGAGATCAAGAGAGAGCCTTGAAAATTTGAGAGCAATTTGAGAGAGATTTTGAATTTTGGCTGAATTTGAATTCTTGATCTATTTGATTCTATCATCTTTGAGGCTTATTTATAGACTTTAAAATGTGAGTAAATTGGTCCCCAAGTGTGTTGAAATATCCCCCAAGATTCCATAAATTTCGAGCCATAAATAACCCCATTTAAAAATTTGACCGTTGTGAGAAAAATCAGAACAGCCGCCTGCCCCAAACCTCCAATCGCCTGCCATGTTTATTTTAAAGGAATAGTAGGGGCAGTAGCCTGGCAGTCGCCTGCTAGAATAAAGCCAGTCGCCTGCCACGACCACCCAAGCACCTGTCCTAGTTCAGGCAGTCTACTGGTCGCACACATGCTGCTGTCAGCTTCGTGCACCCTTCTGTTTTTTGCTCATAACTTTTTCTGTATAACTCGAAATTTGATGATATTGGTATAAAATGAAAGCTAAGATAAAATAATACAACTTTCATGTTGAACATTTTTTAAAATAAATAGGATTTTATAGAGGAAAATGTACCTCAATGCAGATGTAGAAAAATTATCAGCATTTTGAAAATCCTCTTTTTGATGCTTTTCATTCCAAAAATGATTCTAACCTTTTTGAAATAATTTTTGACCTTATAAAAATATTTTCTAAGTATGTTTAAAGGTATCTAGGTCCAATAAATTAACCTAAGAGTTTCATGTATCCATATTGAAATTATTTGAAGTACTTACATGAAATTTCCTATAAACTCCTTCAAATTTCCAATTCTTGAATTCCTTGAGGTCTTTATGCTTGCTTCATCTTTCTTTGAGCTTTCATAAAGTTCTCATTAATCCTCATGCTCTCATGATCTTCAAGCTTTATCTTTAAATTCATTTTTGAATCCATGCTTCAATCTTGATATAAATCATCATTATTTGAAATATAAGCTTTCCTGAATTCTTTAACCTTGCATTCATCATTGAGTCCTGAAAATACATCATTTAAACAAAGTATGTTAAGTTTAACTTGTTTGTTAGCATCAAAACAAGATGTTAAGCCTTGTAAGGCCAACAACTGTACTATTAGTTACCATCATGGGAAAATTAATGTGGTAGCTAATGCGTTGAGTCATAAGTCAGTGCCTACATCAGTCTCAGCAATTGGGATTTAGCGTGAGATCAGAATGGACCTGGAAAGGTTGGGGGTAGATTTAGTAGAAGGAAATCACCAGGCATTCATTGCTGGTCTGGTAGTGCAACCAACTTTACATGAGAGGATTAGATTAGCTCATATGAAAGATGTAGAGCTGGCAAAGATTATGAGTGGAATACAGGATGAGTTGAATGCAGACTTTAATGTCTCTAATGACGAGGTGTTGAGATTTCACACCCAGATCTACGTATCGAATGATGATGAGATTAAACGAATCATCATGAAGGAGGCACATCGCTCTTTATATACGGTACATCCAGGAAGCACAAAGATGTATAGGGATCTACAAGGATCTTTCTGGTGGTCTAACATGAACAGAGAGATCGCCCAGTTTGTAGAGCAGTGCCTGACGTGTTAGCAGGTGAAAGCTGAGCACTGGAGGCCAACAAAACCACTATAGCCACTTAACATCCCAAAGTGGATGTGGGAGCATATCTCGATGGATTTTGTGTTTGGATTGCCATCGGCGGTGCATGGGCAGAACACTATTTGGGTCATAGTGGATTGGCTGACGAAGATTGCACACTTCGTTCCGATTAGGGTCAGTTATTCCATGGATAAGCTGGTAGAGTTTTATATGAAGGAGATAGTATGGTTTCATGGTGTCTTGATTTCTTTAGTTTCAGATCAAGATCCACGATTCACCTCTCATTTCTAGAAGAGTTTGCAGGATGCCTTAGGATCTAAACTCACCTTCAGTACTGCGTTTCACCCACAGACAGACGGATAGTCCGAGAGGACCATTTAGATTTTAGAGGATATGCTGCAGTCATGTGCATTGGATTTCAGTGGTAGTTGGATAAGATATCTGCTGTTAGTCGAGTTTGCGTATAATAATAGTTATCAGGCCAGTATTGAGATGACACCATATGAGGCCTTGTATGGTCGTCAGTTTCGATCTCCACTGTACTGGGATGAAGTAGGTGAACGGTAGGTGTTGGGACCGAAATTAGTTCATAAGACCTCTGCAAAGGTTGAATTTATCAGGGAGAGGATAAAGGCAGTAAAGAGTCAACAAAAGAGTTATGCAGATATTTGCCGACGAGTGGTAGAGTTCGAGATCGGGGATATGGTATTCTTGAGAATTGCTCCAATGAAGGGAGTGATGAGGTTCAGAAATAAAGGCAAGTTGAGTCCTCGGTACATTGGGCCATTTGAGATCTTGGAAAGGATTGGTCCAGTTGCTTATCGAGTGGCGTTACCACCAACATTGTCTAGAGTTCATAACATCTTCCATGTATCAGTGCTGACGAAGTACGTGTCAGATCCTACGCACGTGATCAGCTATGAACCATTAGAGATTGGGGATGTTTTGACTTATGAGGAGGTACCAGTTTAGATTCTGGATTAGAAGGTATAGAAGCTGCGTACAAAGGAAATACCATTAGTAAAGGTACTGTGGTGCAATCTTGCGATCGAAGAGGCTTCTTGGGAACTAGAGATAGAAATATGCCAGAAGTACCCACAACTTTTATATGCTGATCAGTATTAGATAGACTGGTATGGTTGAACAAGTACGTGTTAATTTTATATGTAGGTCAAGTAAGGTAAGTATGTTTAGTTTGTTAGTTATTTATGAGTTTATGTATGGATGGTCTCTGAGAGAATTATGTATGGTATTTTAAATTCCCAAGACACTATGTGTAACCATGGTATTCCTCCGCCATAAGAAAGAGCAGATAATAAATTTGGGACGGGGCTGCTATGTGGGTGGCCGCCAACTCTTTCTAGAGTTGGAGCAGTTACAGTTCAGATGATGTGATAGAAAATAGTTAGCAAATTTCGAGTACAAAATTTTTATAAGGAGGGGAAATTGTAGAGACCCAAACTGAAAGAATAAGGAAAATTAAATAAGAAAGGAAAATTTCAAAAGTAGAACAGCAGGCTTCGTCGACGAGGTCCAGGTTCTCATCGACGAAGGCCCTTAGGTGTTTCGTCACCAAAATTCAGAGTCTCATCGATGAAGAGATCCAGAATGACAAAAAATATTAGGTTTAGGGTTCGTCAATGAAGCTTTTGTTTTGTCGACGAATGGCCTTCTGTAGCTCGTTGACGAAGGGTTCACTTCATCAAAGAATTTGACTGGGTCAAGAGTCTATAAATAGGATTTTTGTTTGCTTCTTCATTAAGAAAGCTAAATCTCTCTCTCTCTCTCTCTCTCTCTCTCTCTCTCTCTCTCTCTCTCTTTCCCCCCCTCTATTTCTCTCTCTCTCTCTAGAATCACGAACCATACTCTCTTTCTCTCTGCGGTTTCTTCACCATTCATCGCCCGAATCAATGATCGAAAGTTACCACGGGGATCAGAGAGCGAATATCTACAATTGTAGCGGAGTAGATTCTTGATTTCGGGAAAAAGTCAGGATTTGGTTTTTGAGCGTCTGGGGTTGTTTTTAGGAAAAAGGTAAGGGCATTAAGTTAAGTAAGCTTTTTTAATGAAATTGAACCATTTGAAATGTTTATGAAGTAAGTATATTTATGTTTTCAGTTGAGATTTCTAAAACCAACTATTCAAAGGATCTGTTTTCAAACCTAGGATATATGTTATGGTATTTTCAATATAAACAAACAGTGGGAAGCTAGGTTTTATGTTTTAAACTGTATATGTTATGTTTTCTTGGTTGCTTACGGGCTATATTCAAAGTACAGGAAATTATGTGCCAGGTAAATGATATGTATATATCCTTTGTTACCAAAATGATGAATGTTTGTGAAATACTGGAACTGCTTATGAAAATACAGGATTCTGTTTATGGCCGTGAGGGCCAAGATAATGTTTACGGTTGTTATGCCAGGATTATTTTTAATGGCTGTAAGTCGAGTTTTATATGACGGATGAGAGCCGGAGTTTTTAAATGACATGTTTTATATGAAATGAACATGAAATATGGTTTTTTATTACTTAAATTGCATGATATGCTTTAGGTACCCTGAGGACCATTATGTTATAAGCACAGTACCGTTGCTAGGATTTATATATGTGGCCATGTGTGCCCAAACTATACTGTGGGAGTGGTGTGGGTGGTTTCAGACGATTAGCCTCGGTAGAGGGTGTACCTGACCTAGAAGCCTGGACTTTCAGGACATGGTAGGGCAACCAGAGCATGCAAGAATTTGGGGATGCCTGCGTGGACGGTGTTAGGAACGGATGTATGTTTGACTTTGTCTGAGTTGATCACCCCAGGCTTAGTCTAGCCTTTGCGCAGCACAACCCTTACCACGGGGGTTTATATATGGCGATTAGTCCCAGGAGGTGTCTTTTATGCATATTTGTATATTTATGTAAATGATTACGTGATTAATGAACTATTTATGTCAGGAAAATGAAACGAATATTTTCAATTGTTTAAGTACGTATGATATAAATACGGTTATTTTTGGTTATATGAAGAATGTAAGTTTTCTGTAAACACTAATGCATGCTGCCCACACACTAATATCAACTTGATTACCCTTACTGAGAAGTATCTCACCCCAATATACAAATCATCTTTTTAGGAAATTACAAGTATTGTGCTTAGCTGCGTCAGGGGGGTGAAAGTTAGAATAGTCTCTTTGGGAAGATCTATATGATCTCAAGTGTATGTAAGTTATGTTGTAAGTTGATGGATATGTATTATGGTTATTGGACCGAACTAGTTGTCCAGTTTTGGGTCAAATTGTAATATGGATGTTTGGGAAACTTTTATGTATGAAAAAACTTAGAACTCTGGTAATGTATATATGGAGAATGTTTCATTACTTCTGCTACATGTTTATTGTTATGAGATGACATCAGGTACACGGACGTCACTAAAGTAGCACCCCGAGCCCACTTGGCGGGTTGGGGCGTTACATCTTTGGCTTCCATTCTTAGTCCGCTTATGTGTGTGTTGAATTATAACATATTCAATCACTAGATAGACACATAAGTAACTTGCGGTTTGTCATTATCAAAACTAGGGATTGGACTCAAAAAGTCAACATGCTTTGATTCATGCATGGTCGTGCTCGTATTGATTATTGTTTATGCATGTTGGTTGGATAGGTATAAGAACTCTTCTACAAGCTAGATGCAGACAATTGTTTGCATATTGTCACTATTAAATACTTCTAGCTTCTACATGCTGATTGCATACCATTTTTATGATGGATTCTATTGAATGCTGGATAGTTAATGCTGGTTACTGCATAGTTATTGCATGTCGATTGAGTATAGCCTTGCTGGCTATTGCATGCTGGTTGGAATGCAATATGCAAGTGAGGGGAAAGGTGTAATCCCAAGAGGGTGGTGAATTGGAAATTTAAAAAATTTTGAGAATTATATAAACGATTCACCCAAACAATATCCCAATCAAAATGTATGGAAGGTATGTAAAAACAATCACAACAATATAAGCAATCATACATGTGCAAAAATTTAAAGAAGATAAAAAAGAGAGAGAGAGAGAGAGATTGATGATGAGATTTTTAACAAGGTTCAGCTATATCCACCTACGTCCTTGCCTTGGTGTTGGAATTGGTGTATTCCCAAGAGGGAGGGTGAATTGGATATTAAAAAATTTCCTTCAAGGTTTATCCAAATAAGCAATTTTACACAACCTAAGGTCTGTCTATGCAATCCCAATCACACTGGCAAGTAACTGAGCAAATATTTAAACAATTAAAGCTGACTCAGTATTTCTCAATCATTCAAAATATTAAAAACATAAGCATTCAAGTGTAGAAAATAAATTGTGCAAATTAAAATCAGGCACAAGAAATATTATCGGGATTCGACCAATATTACCTACGTCCCTGCCTCAAGCTAACAAGAAACAGGATTCCACTAGTTGCTCACTTGCGGGTGGAGCGACACCAAATATAACACCTTACAGGCTGGTGCACCTAGTTCTCCTAACTGGGTTTGAACCAATTCGGTACTCTCCTAACCGAGTTTGAGCAATTCGAGACTATTGATAGGGCTAGTCTACTTCTTTCGATCATATGTCGGGCATACAACAAAATTCAAATAAATTTTTTTTTGCATAATAATGCATGCTTCTCTACAAAGCATATGATGTACGATATGAAGTTCAAATACACTCACACATGATATGAAATATAAGATCAAGTGAGTATGTGTGATTTTCTCTCAAAAATATTTTTATGTAAAAATGTGAGAGAAAATAATAATGATGATCTTTGATCTAAATACAAGATATTCAACAGGTGTTTTTCAAAGATCTAAAACCCAAATAATATCTCCTAAAATATTTTGCAAAGAGAAGTGTACATGAGAATGATTGCTTAAAAATATGCTAAAAAGATATATTCTCTCCAAAAGAGATTTTTCAAATAAAAATGTGTGGGAGAGTATAAAAAATGAATAAGAATCAAAAAATATTTTGGGAGGATTTTCTCTCTAATCTTTATAATAAAAATGAGTAATGGAGGGGGTATATATAGACTCAGGAAGATTTTTGACCGTTAGGAACATATTAGGAATTTTAGAAATTGTTTAATGAAAAATTAACCCTAATTACTTCTGTAAAATTATGGTAATTGAGAGTTTCGGTCGACCAAGCTATAGGTTCGATTGCCCGATCATTCACATACATAAAATCTACTTTTGAGGTTCGAGTGTCCGGAGTTAAGTTTGGGTGGCTCAGGTCAAGGCAATTTTCAAAATGTCCGAGGTTCAGTTGTCTGAACCTAAGTTCAGTTTGCTGAACCTCTTAGTTCGGTTGCTCGAGGTCAAAATGACCGTGGAGTTTGGGCGCTGAGGATTTGAGTTCGGTCGACCGAGGTCACTTAGTTCAAATCGGTTTGATCGCCCGAAGACAGGTCAACGTTGTTGACTTTTCCACATTCGGTAGACCGAGGCATTTTCAACTCGCAAGTTCGGTCGCTTGAAACCCTTAAACTTTTAAGATTAGGTCCTATTTATGATTTAAAGTTCACCCCTGATCACATAGTTGATAGTGGGGATTATTCTAGGTGTTTGTGCAAGGACCTAAGGTCTATCTAAGGTCTTTTTACTTAGTCCCAAAAATCTGGTATGGGTTGACCAAAGGGTGATCCTAAGGTCAATCTATGGTCATGTTGAGCTTATTCATATCATGCATGCAGATGCAAATATTATAGACCACAATATTACAAGCCAAATAAAGAAACAAAATGCATTATACAAAATAAACACTAAGTCTTCTTCTACTTTGCTCTTCTGAAACTTCATAAAATATGCGAGGAGTATGTGCGCTTTGCGTCCTTTCTGGCTTCCATTTCCTTGTCTTTTGTGTGTGTTTGAATTAAAGACCAGTTCAAGTATCGAGTGCACACATAAGTAACTCGCGGTTTGTCATTATCAAAACCAAGGATCAAACTGAAAAAGTCAACAATCTCCCCTTTTTTTATGATGACAAACGCATTAGAGCAAAATGGGGTTTAGCCTAAAAAGTCGCCCTCAAGAATATGCATAATTTAATATAAGGACAATATAGATCAAGCATATCTAGAAAGAAAGACATTTCAAATGATTATGCATTTAGTTTTAGCATTGAAGCACAGTCACACATGCATTTTGTTCAACAAAAAGATTTAACATTTTGCTCACAGAAAATCTCCCCCTTTTGGCATTACCAAAAGGGTTAGGCCAAGTTAAAAAAAATTTGGTCATTTAAAAAAAAGCTTAGTAAGAAGAACTCCCCTTTAAAAATTGATTACCCCCCTTTTTAACGTTTAAGTGCACGAAAAAAATTCTCCCCCTTTATCATATTGTATATGGGCATATAAAAGTTGATCAACAAAGATATAACATTTAAACACGTAAGCATGAAAATAAGATATGTCACATGTGAAATCATTTTTTTCCAAATAATAAAAAAATATGTGTATATATATCCGCCTTTGTTGTTTACAAAAAGGTACTGGGGTTGTGCTTGCTGAAATAGAAGATTTTAATTTAAAGCAAGTAAGCACAAATTTTCTGGTTTGTCAATTAAGCACATACTAAAATATAACGAGAAAACCACAACCATAATGATTCTAAAAATTTAACAATCACATACAAGATCATATGACAAATCAAATGACTATGGCAAATCAACATGTTTCTGATTATGATTTTCAATAAAAAATTTCATTTATGCACATGCCACACTTGATTCAATAACATATCTAAGCTAAAAAGTTTGTGAGCACAATATGATAGACATTTTAATTTTAGATGCTCCCCTTATCAATTTGAATTCTACCTTAGATGCAATAAACTGCTTATACCAGATAGAGAATTATTTCATTATGCCTAGTAGTATAAGCCATCATTTTGAAACTTTTAAACCAACCATACTGATTATTAATCAACTATATTTATCCTTATCAGTATAGTTGTCCCTATAGACCATAGATGCATTAGAGGATATATATTAAGGCATGCTATGTAGTTCATGACCCAAGAACATTCCATATCAAATCCAGGATATAATGTTCAAGGATATCAGAAGAGCCTCAATATTTCGATAGATGAAAGTGATGCATGACGATCATTTATGCTCTTTTTATAGGGATGGAGCTAGGCTCCTCTAAATACCTAATGATTACCTCTAAATACCTGATGATTATGTTAGGATGAAATTTAATATTCATTTTATTTTCACTCGTCCTTTCAAAAATATTTTAACATTAATTTTATCATAATCATCTATGTAAATTTTGGCAGCATGCCGTTTGTGAATAAGATATTTTTCCATAAAACCTGTACCTGATAGTTGGTTGTTCTCAATAGAATATTCATAGAAATCATGCAATGACCTAAAATCTACTACCAGCATGCAATTCACATCAACTGGATCCGCCATACAAGAGGCATTCTAGACTAAGCATGCAATTAGGTAGCAATCAACAAATGATACAAAAGATAAACTATCCATTAGAAGATATACTCATTTAACGCATAATGAATAGTAGGAATTCAATGCTTTTCATATGAAGGCATATGGGCATAAAAGATAAAATCATTAGAGCATTTAATATATAAATAGTAATGCTCCCCTTGAGTTATGCACTTAATCATTTTATGCCTTTTTCATCTCTAAATAATTTAGCCCAAGTTCTTAAAATTTTCAATGGTTTAATCTTGGTGATGATTGCATTAGACTTATCAGACCAAAAAGTCACAATGAATAGTCATTAAAGTGACAAGCAAATGTCTATCTCTTTATGATTTTCAATGCATAAGGGGCACAAAATGGAATGACTTTCGATTTAAACTGCATGCACATAGGTCTACTTGAATTTTGTGCTTGAGACCCGCTGCAACTAACTTAGCCATTCAACTCATCATGAAGGTTACGAAGCTCTAATAGATTTGATTTAATGTTTGAGAGCTTATGAAGTGAAAAGAATAAATACTCTTAAAGATTAAAGTTTTATTATGTTTAGAAGAGTATTTAGAATGAGTGGACATGATTCAAAATATTTTCATGGAAAAGAATATCTCTAGAAATATTGAGCAAAAGGAAACATTATGAGTATATAAACGTTCTCAAAGATGCTCTTTGGTGATTGAACAGTATCCTTTAAATATGGTCATGATTTGGAGCAAGGATACAAGTAGTCTAATAGGTGAAACCTTATCGAATATGATCATGGTTTAGTAAGGATTTCCTATGAAGGAGATAGGTGAATCAAGATTAGAGGATTTAAATATTAAAATCAAAGGGAATAATGTGATTTAACAATAAAATATAAATCCCTTAGTGGATACCTCTAATTTTGATAACGAGAGGGATTATTTTTAATTAGCACTAGTAGAATAGAAATTAATTATCATCAGTGCTTATACCTAGAGTGATGACTAGATTTTGATATAGGCTTTTCAAATTCAAAAATGAGTTTAGGGTATAATGATATATTATATAAGATGGATCCCTAAAAACTCAATCTTGTGTAATGGACAATAGTGGCTTAACTAAAGGTGTTATATTTAAGCATAGGTTAAGCATTTCAAATTAATTACTGGGCAAGGATGCCATGTCCAATTGGAAGTGGATGCAGATACTAGGTTTATATATTTTAACCCTGAACCACTCCCTAAGCCTACAGTCATCACACCTCCTAAACCTAGAAACTAAGGGAAGATTGAAATATTTATATAATTTCTATTTGAATATGATCTTCCTTAGATCCTATGGAGTTTGCCTTCATGATTACCCATATCATTTCTTTATCTAAGCTCCTGGCACTTCTGGATGAGCAAGTAAATCAAATGTGCCTTTTTCTTTTACAATGTAAGCAAGTTTTGTAAATACATGAAAGATTATGCTTATCGAAAACCAAGGTGTAGTCCTAAGAGGGGGGGGGGTGAATTTGGTTATTAAAATTTTCTCTTTTATGAAATCTTAACCTCTTTTAAATTCTTTTAAAACATTCTTGAGTTCTTGTTGATTTAGCAATCACACAAAATTCAATGTTCTTTTATTCAATCCACAACCACACAATCATTCAATCAATCAACCAAACCAATTAACCACGATATATTTAAACAAGATATAAGATTTAGCTTTCAGCTTTTGTAGCCCTGTGTATTTGATTCAGGCCCTATAGTGAATGTAATTTGTTTCTTCAATGTAAACCACAACTCAAATTTCCAACAACTCAGAATTTAAATAAACTCTTAGTTAATTTGTCTTTGGGTGTTAACCAATCAACGTACTCCCTTTGAGGTTTCCGCAAAGTATTGATCAACCAACGTACTCCCTTTCAGTTTCCGCAATCCCAAAACCAAATTAAACTTAAGTTTACTTAATTTCCAAATTACATAGTATATATGATTAAGAAATTAAATCATCCACGCATTTTATATGTTTGATGGAATTTGAAGAGAGTAAGGGAAAGAGAGTGACACTAGGTTTTTACAAGGTTTGGCTTATCCCCAATCTACATCCTCACCTTAGGCAAACCACCTAAGGATTCACTAAACTAGTTCCTTTTCGGGCGGAACAAGACCATTACACACTCCTTCAATAGGCTAGAGCTGCACCTCTCCAAGTGATACCCCACACTTGGTCAACGATCCAACAACTTGGAATTGTCTAAGAAACAAGAAACAAAAACTGCGTACAATAATGCTTTTACACAAAGTAGATTAGTACAATTTCAAACTATATACTTCAAAGTAAAACCATATGAAATTGAAATTGAAGCTCAAGGGAATTTATCATCGATTAATTCTTTCAGTGAATGAAAGATTCAGAGTTGAAGCACAAACTTAATGATTGAAAGTCAGCAAAACTCAGTAGAATTCATGAGCTATATGTGAGCAAGAGAGCCTTTGCAAGATGTGAGAGATTTACAGAGTTTGAGGGTTGAAATTGATGCTTGGTGTTTAAAATAAATGGCTTTAGGGGCTATGTATAGATTTAGAAAAGCATTTAACTTGATGCCCAAGTTTACTTGGAGTAGTGTCCAAGTTTTAGACAAATTTGAGCCCCAAGTAATTAATTTTAAAAAATTTACTATTATAAAAAATTTGATTTTTCTTGCGTGGCAGTAGCCTGTCACTTTTGGTCAGGCACCTGTCACTTTAAAACTCAGTTGTAAATCAAAGGCAGAAAGGTGGCAATCGTTTGGCAAAACCCAGTCAGGCTTCTCAATTTACTGCGTCAGGCACCTGTCAAGGTCTAGTCAGTAGCTTGACGACCTTCTGTATGTCCATCTTAAAAACACTAAATATGTCAGCCTATTGAGGGTTTTCAGTCAGGCTTCTTTCTAGTTCAAAAACACTGTTTTTAAGATTTCTTTGCAAAAACTCTATTTGGTTCTCAAATCTCTAATTTTTGATTTGTTTACTTTAAAAAATATTTTCCAAGATTAAAGTTTAGGTCTCTAGGTCTCTCATACCTAATGAGCTTCAAGGAATTTCATATTGGAGTATACTTGTAGTACTTACATAATAGTTCCTATAGACTTTCAATTGTTGAAGTCCTTGAAGTCTTCATATATGAGCTTGTTTGCTTTGAGTCCATTAAGCCCTGAATTTCAGCTTGCTTTCATTCTTGATCACTTGAATTGATGTAAACTTTTGAAAGCATTCCATGTGATCATTTTCTTCAAGCTTTATTAAATCATCCTTGAATTCATATGATCATCATCCTTTAAAATATAAGCTTTCATGAATTCTTCTGAACACTTGACCTTACTTTCTCATAGTTGAGTCCTGAAATGTCATCACGTAACCAAATATGTTAAGTTCTACTTGTTTATTAGCATCAAAACAGGATGTTAAGCCTTGTAAGGCCAATAATCTCCCTCTTTTTGATGATGACAAATAAGGAGCAAAAACTTGAGTGAGCCTTAAAAAGACTCCCCCTTACAATAAGCATAATTTCAGCAAACTTAACAATATTAAGATCAATGTCAAAAACTCTTTAACTATTATGCTCATCACATTATTCAAGTTCAAGATCATCATTCAAGTTCAAATACTCATCCTTCTTTTGATACATATATCATGTTCAATTTTTTTTTAACACCATTCTCAAATTTTGCTCAAAACTTCTCCCCCTTTTGACATCAATAAAAAAGAGTAGGATACCAAAAATGATTAAGTTCAAATAAAATTATATTTTGAGCATATGAATATCAAACATACATATCAACCATATGTACACACGCAATTCATTATTTTTCAATATGGCATGTGTAGTGTGCTTCAATAGTCAAATAGTCATGTATATTTCATATTTGTAATTCATATATGTGTTGTAACATCTTTACTAACAACATTATCCGCCTTTGAAAGTTTCATTAATTCATGATACCAATTGAACTTTTGAATTTGTGATACCAATTAAAACATTAAAAAATAATACTAATTGATCATTTCATTAGTTCATGATATCAGTTGAAAAATTAGGGAGAAACAAAACATAGTACAAGCAATAAGTCATATGACTCCCCCCGAATTTAATACATTTAGATTTGATACCAATTATGTTTTTAAATTTATCATCCCATGTTTCAAACATTCATTCATATCATGTATGTGCTCATGGATACTAATATCAAATACCAATATCATATCAATGTCATAACATGCTCATGGATATAATTATGCTTGTCATGCTCAAATATTAATTGATATATTCAAGGATACCAATATAGTTCATAGATACTAATGCAAATATCACATTATCATGTGCATTGTGCTACAATATTGCTCAAATTGTTCTCATTTTTAAATATTTCTCATTTTGTTCAATGACTTTTTCTTAATCCAAATATTCACGCAATAAGCTTATATTTTCTTACTTTTGACTTCATATGGATTCTCAATATTCATATTTCTTTTCAAAACTTAATACCTTCTAAGTTAAGCCTTGTATGATATATTCATTGATTAAGGCCAACAATATTATTTTCATTTGAGATTTTTCTTATTTCATCTTGGTACCCATTCTTTCTTGGATATAATTCTCCATATTTGTTTAGTTTTCACACCCTTTCTCTTTAATGGACATTCAAACTTTATATGTCCCTCCTTTTTACATAGGTAGCATGTGGTGTGAGTGTAAGCATTTGAAGAAGTACTAGCATAATTTTTCGATGCTTTTGTAAAGTATCCCATGTAGAGATTCTTTTTCTTTGTATTTTCAACTCCATTGAATCCTATGCCTTCTTTAGTTAAGGACATTCTTTGTAAGCCAATCATTTTGTCAAAATTTTCTTTTCCTTTAGTGAAATTGTAAATGATTTTGGTTTGATCCTCAATTTCTTTCTTAAGATCATAAATTTCTGAATTTGGTATACTTTTGCCCTTTTCTTGATTTTGAGATATTTTGTTGATTTTATTTTCTAATTCAGAAATGTATAGATCTTTCTCATTTTCTATAGGAGATTGGAATCTTAAGTCTTCTAATTCTTTCATTAACTTTTCATTCTTACTCTCTGAAAAGTAAGGTGTAGTCCCAAGAGGGGATGGGGTGAATTGGGTTTAAAAATTTTCTTTTAAATATTTTTAGAAATTCTTAACTTGTTGTTGATTTTTCAATCTTTCAGCAAAAGCTTATTTCTTAATTCAATTCACAACCACACAATCATTCAATCAAGTAATCAATCAGTCAAACCACAATTTGTAAACAAACAACCAAACTAAGATTAAAATATGCAGCACGTTGGTAATATAAGAACTTGAGATGATTTTTTTTTTATATAATCCTTATGAATATGAATTTGAACCAATCCCTATAGTGAATGTGAAATTGTTCCTTCAATGCAAACCTAACCTTAATTTCCAAACAACTCAGAATTTAAATAAACTCTTTAGTTAATTTGTCTTTGGGTGTTTAACCAAGTAACGTACTCCCGTATGGTTTCCGCAAAGAATGGTTTAACCAACGTACTCCCTTTCGGTTTCCACAATCCCAAATCAAATATTAAACCTTAACTTTATTTAACTTCCAAATTACGTAGTTTGTATGATTATCAATTAAACCATCCACGCAATTTAAATGTGCTGAAAATAAAGAGTAAAGGAAAGAGAAAGTGAGGCCAAGATTTTTACGAGGTTCGACTTATACCCAACCTACATCCTCGCCTTTGGCAAACCACCAAAGGATTCACTAAACCTGTTCCTTTACCGGGCGGAACAATACCTTTACACACTCCTTCAGTAGGCTAGAGCCCGCCTCTCCAAACGATGTACCCTCGTTTGGTCACTCCTTAATTAGGCTAGAGCTTGCCTCTCTAAGCAATATCCCCTTACTTAGACAACGATCCAAACAATCCTTGGAATCGTCAATCTACAAAGTAAAAATCAAATATTTGTGTACAAAGAATTTGCTCCTCAAAGAGCTGATTAGTACAACAATTTAGAAACTAATATACTTCAAAGTAAATTCACAATACAAAATTCATATTGAAGCTCTAGGAATGTTTCACCATATGATTCTTTCTATTGAAAAAATAATTCATATTTGAAGCGCAATCTCAGTGAGAAAATCAGCAAGACTTCAGTAACTTCGTGCAAGATGTAAGCAATATAGATCTTTTACAATTTCAGAATGCTTGAGAGAGAGTTTGATTGTTGAATTGATTTCTTGGTGTTCTCTTGGTTTTCAAATCAATGTATTTTGAGGGTATTTATAGATGTAGAAAGGTATCTAGATCGTTCCCCAAGTTTACTTGGAGTAGGGTCCAAGTTTTATATTAATTTGGGCCTCAAGTAATTGAAATTTCAAAAATATATCTGTTGAGTATTTTAAAATTTGCTGCGAGCCAGATGACTATGTGGTCTTTGGCAGTCATCTAGCCATTCATTTCAAGTATATATTTCTCAAACAGTAAGGTGACAGTCGCCTATCATCAGGGGTGGCAGTCGTCTGTCACCGAACAACCAAGTTTTTAAACATAACTAGAAGGATGACAGTCGTCTGAAAAAACCTACGTAGTCATCTTATTTTGCACTACCAGTCGTCTGTCAAGTACCTGACAGTCGTCTGTCATGCTTCTGCCTACTTGTTTAAGTTCCTTTAATATGTCAGCTGTCTGTCCATAGACAGACAGTCGTATGCCAAGTAGTTGTTTCTTATTTTAAGACATTTTTAATTTCTCTCTCCTTTGTTTATTTTGACTTAGAATCTTAATTTGGTTTTCCTTGAAAAATAAGTTCTAAGTCTTAAAACTAAGGCCTCTTTGTCTTTTTGCCTAATGAGCTTCAAAATGAATATTCATACTTGAATCAACTTGATGTACTTACAAAGCTTGTCTTAAAGAATCATCTGCCTCTTCTTTGCTTTGAGTTCTCTTTATTGATGAGCTTCAAAGATCCTGAATTTGATGTGAGCTTTCAATTCTTTATCTCTCCCGATCTTTCATCACTTATTCAGACTTTGAGCTTCATTGACCTTTGAGCTTTCCATGTTGATCACTTGAGCTTTTATTCTTGAAGCTTTTTCTTTAATGCCAATGCTTTCATGATCTTCAAGATTTAATCCATGCCTCAAGCTTGATATAATCATCCTTATTTGAAGTACAAACTTTCATGAATTCTTTAACCTTACATTCATCATTGAGTCCTGAAAATACAGTACTTAAACAAAGCATGTTAAGTTCTATTTGTTTGTTAGCATCAAAATAGGATATTAAGGAATATTAAGCCTTGTAAGGCTAACAATCTCCCCCTTTTTTATGATGACAAACAAGGAGCAAAAATTGGAGTGAGCCTTAAAAAGACTCTCCCTTTCAATAAGCATCATCTTAACAATATTTACAAGATCAATATTAATTTTAAAAAACTCTTTTAAATTCATGCTCATCACTTCATTTTACAATCATGCTCATTACTTCATTCAAGTTCATCTTTATCAATCAATATCAAATACTTCTGCTCCTTTTGATATATATATATATATATATATATATATATATATATATATATATATATATTATGTTCATGCTCAATGTTTACAATATCATGCTCAATTTTTGCTTAAAACTTCTCACCCTTTTGACATCAATCAAAAAGAGAAAAAAATGATTAAGTTCAAATAAAATAACATTTTGTGCATATCATCAAACATGCATATCAAACATATGTACACACTCAATTTATTATTTTTCAATATAGCATTTGTAGTGTATTTTAATAGTCATGTGTATGAGTTGTAATATCTTTACTAACAGCTTTTTCCCATTTGACATTATTCAAGATACCAATTGTTGATTTTATGATACCAATTTAAAATTTAATTTATGATATCAATTTAAAATTTTATTAATTCATGATATCAATTGATTAATAGGGTAACGATCATAATATAAGCAATAAGTCATAACACTCCCCTTGAATTCAATACATTCAGTTTTGTTACTAATTATGCTTCTATCATCCTATGTTTCAAAACATTGATTCACATCATGTATCAAATATCAATATCATGCTAATATCACCAATGTCATACCATGCTCATAGATATAATCATGCTTGTCATGCTCAAAAACAAATTTAACTTTTAGATTGTGATACCAAGTGAACTTTTAAATTTTGATATCAATTAAAATATTCATGGATACCAAAGTACTCTATAGATACCAAAGCCATTATCACATCATGCATAGCTCATGGATACCAATATAACTATTATATCTTTCATAACTCATAGATATTAATATAAAGAGCAGTAAATTTATCCATGTGATTCATCAATAGCATACATGGTCAAGAATTAATCTCATATCAGAATTCATGCTTATGCTCAATAATCTCATGCTCAAATTTTCAATATAATGAGCCATAAATTGTCAATATAAGTCAAGTCAAGTCAAGTCATACACATGTAGCATATAGCATATTATATAGGCATGTAAGCAAGAAGCATATAGGCTTTCATTCTCAAATAATTTTTTTTAATCAAGGTAATTATGTAATAAGTTAAATTTGATATTTCTTAATATTTTTTTTTTAAGTTAAGCCTTGAAAAAAAAGTCCTATGATTTTGGCTAACAATGCCATTTTGAATTTGTTGTAATCAGCTCTAAAACTCATCTTTAAGTTTTTGTATTTCAACTAATTTGTTTGTTGATCATGAATTAAGTTACTTTCTCAATTTTTAAAGGGGATGACTTAATCCATGGAGTTTTTCATTTATGAAATAGTCTTTCATCTTGGTACCCATACTTTCTTGGGTCCGGTTGGTTTAATAAAGGATGTTTCTTTAATTCTCCATACTTGTTTAGTTTTCACACCCTTTCTCTTGAATGAACATTCAAACTTTATATGCCCCTTTTTCTTACATTGATAGTATATGGAGTTAGTGTAGGCATTAGAGGATGTGCTAGTATAATCTTTGGATGTTTTCGAAAAATAACCCACATAAAGATTCTTTTTCCTTATACTTTCAATTCCATTAAAACCAATGCCTTCTTTATTTAGAGACATTCTTTGTGAGCCTATCATTTTGTCAAAGTTTGTTTTTACTTTTGTAAAGTTATAAATGATCCTTTCTTTATCTTCAATTTGATTTTTGAGATCATCTATTTCAATGTCTTTCTTGTTATCAACCTTCTTTTGTGATTTCTCTAATTCTAGTGATAATTTTCTTATTTTATCCTCTAATTCAGAAATATATATATATATATATATATATATATGTCTTTCTCATATACCGTAGAGGATAGGGATCGAAGGATCATCTTTTCATTCTTGCTTTCTAATTCTTTAATTTTCAAGTCTTTTTCTTTTTCAACAAGATTTTTATATTCTAACTCTTTTGTCATAGCTTCATTCTTACTTTCTATTTTCTTGATTCTTGAATCTTTATCATATTCAGCAATCTTATGGGATTCTAACTCTTTCATTATACCTTTATTCTTATTCTTCAATGAAGTATTTTGTTTAGTTACTTTGATTAGCATCTTATGTACTTTGAATAAGTCATTTTGAAGTTTTTCATAAGATGACATGCTTTCATCATTTGATTCATCACTACTATAACCATTAACCGATTTGGATGAGGAACTTCCCTCATCGTCCCATGCCATAAAGCAAGTATAAGCAACCTCTTGGTCACTTGATTCATATTCTGAACTACTTGTACTCATGTTGTCCCAAGTAGTGGCTTTCATGACCTTTTTGTTTTTCTTCTTAAAAGCTTCATATTCACTTGTAAGCATATCAATCCTATCATCCCTAACATCTATAGTGCCTTCGTAAGTAACTTCTAACTTGTCCCATATTTCCTTAACTGATTTGCAAGCCATTACTCTATTAAATTCATCGACATCTAAAGCACAATATAAGGCATTCATGGCACTTGAGTTAACTTGCAACATCTATGATCTAAGCATGTCATATCATTTTTCTCTTTAGGAACTTGTTTTCCATCTACTAATTTAAAAGGAATTTGGTCACCATCCATAACAACCTCCCAAACTTTCCAATTCATAGTTTGAAGATAGATTTGCGTTCTTTTTTTCCAAAAGGTATAGTTGTATCCACAAAAGATTGGAGACCTAGTTAAAGATTGTCCCTCTCCAAAGGGAGCTACGCCTAAGTGACCCATCAGGATCTTTTTATAGCTACTAATTAAGATTTGCTATAACACCGCTCTGATACCAATTGAAAAGCATGGTGTAGTCCCAAGGGGGAGAGTGAATTGGGTTTAAAAATTTTCTTTTAAATCTTTTTAGAAAGTCTTAACTTGTTGATTTTTAATCTTTCAGCAAAAGCTTATTTCCTAATTCAATTCACAACCACACAATCATTCAATCATCAAGTAATCAATCAGCCAAACCACAATTTGTAAACAAATAACCAAACCAAGATTAAAATACGCAGCACGTTGGTAATATAAGAACTTGAGATGGTTTGTTTTTTTTTATATAATCCCTGTGAATATGAATTTGAACCAATCCATGTAGTGAATGTGAAATTGTTCCTTCAATGCAAACCTCAACTTAATTTCCAAACAACTCAGAATTTAAATAAACTTTTTAGTTAATTTGTCTTTGGGTGTTTAACCAAGTAACATACTCCCGTATGGTTTCCGCAAAGAATGGTTTAACCAACGTACTCCCTTTCGGTTTCCACAATCCCAAATCAAATATTAAACCTTAACTTTATTTAACTTCCAAATTACATAGTTTGTATGATTATCAATTAAACCATTCACACAATTTAAATGTGTTGAAAATAAAGAGTAAAGGAAAGAGAAAGTGAGACCGAGATTTTTACGAGGTTTAGCTTATACCCAGCCTACATCGTCGCCTTTGGAAAACCACCAAAGGATTCACTAAACCTATTCCTTTACTGGGCAGAACAATACCTTTACACACTCCTTCAGTAGGCTAGAGCCCACCTCTCCAAACGATGTACCCTCGTTTGGTCACTCCTTAACTAGGCTAGAGCTCACCTCTCTAAGCAATATCCCCTTGCTTAGCCAATGATCCAAACAATCCTTGGAATCGTTAATCTACAAAATAAAAATCAAATATTTGTGTACAAAGAATTTGCTCCTCAAAGAGCTGATTAGTACAACAATTTAGAAACTAATATACTTCAAAGTAAATTCACAATACGAAATTCAGATTGACGCTCTAGGAATGTTTCACCATATGATTCTTTCTATGGAAGAAAGAATTTATATTTGAAGCGCAATCTCAATGAGAAAATCAGCAAGACTTCAGTAACTTCGTGCAAGATGTAAGCAATATAGATCTTTTACAATTTCAAAATGCTTAAGAGAGAGTTTGATTGCTGAATTGATTTCTTGGCGTTCTCTTTGTTTTCAAATCAATGTATTTTAAGTGTATTTATAGATGTAGAAAGGTATCTAGCTCATTCCCCAAGTTCAATTGGAGTAGGGTCCAAGTTTTATATTAATTTGGGCCTCAAGTAATTGAAATTTCAAAAATATATCCGTTGAATATTTTAAAATCTGCCGCGAGCCAAATGATTATGTGGTCTTTGGCAGTTGTCTGTCCTTGCATTTCAAGTATACATTTCTCAAACAGTAAGGTGGCAGTTTCCTGTCATCAGGTGGCAGTCGTCTGTCATTGAACAATCAAGTTTTTAAACATAACTAGAAGGGTGGCAATCGTCTAACAAAACCTACGCAGTTGTCTCATTTTGCACTGCCAGTCATCTGTCAAGTACCTGATAGTCGTCTGTCATGCTTCTGCCTACTTGTTTAAGTTCCTTTAATATGTCAGCCATATGTCCATAGACAGATAATCATCTGCCAAGTAGTTGTTTCTTATTTTAAGACATTTTTTATTTTCTTTCCTTTGTTTATTTTGACTTAGAATCTCAATTTGGTTTTCCTTGAAAAATAAGTTCTAAGTCTTAAAACTAAGGCCTCTTAGTCTCTTTGCCTAATGAGCTTCAAAATGAATATTTATACTTGAATCAACTTAAAGTACTTACAAAGCTTGTCCTAAAGACTCATCTGCCTCTTCTTTGCTTTGATTTCTCTTTATTGATGAGCTTCAAAGATCTTGAATTTGATGTGATCCTTCAATTCTTTATCTCTCTTGATCTTTCATCACTAATTCAGACTTTGAGCTTCATTGACCTTTGAGCTTTCCATGTTGATCACTTGAGCTTTTATTCTTGAAGCTTTTTCTTTAATGCCAATGCTCTCATGATCTTCAAGATTTAATCCATGCCTCAAGCTTGATATAATCATCCTTATTTGAAGTACAAGCTTTCATGAATTCTTTAACCTTGCATTCATCATTGAATCCTGAAAATACATCACTTAAATAAAGCATGTTAAGTTCTATTTGTTTGTTAGCATCAAAACAGGATATTAAGGAATATTAAGCCTTGTAAGGCCAACACTCTCTAATTTCTTGATTTTCAAATCTTTTTCCTTTTCAGCAAGATTTTTAGACTCTAATTCATTCGCCATAGCTTCATTCTTCTTTTTTATTTTCTTGTTTTTTAAATCTTTTTCACTTGTAGCAAGTTTAAGGGATTCTAACTCTTTCATAACTCCTTCATTCTTGTTTTTCAATGAAGTATATTGTTTAGTTACTTTGACTAGCATCTTATGCACTTTGAATAAATCATTTTGTAACTCTTCATAAGATGGCATGCTCTCATTATTGGATTCTTCTGCTGAATCATCACAAGAACTATTTAAGGATTTGGATGAGGAGCTTTCCTCATTGTCCCAATCCATATAGCAAGCAACCTCTTGGTCACTTGATTCATTATTGGAACTATTTGTACTTAGATTATCCCAAGTAGTGGCCTTCATTGCCTTTTTCTTTTTCTTTTTAAAATCCTTCATGAGCAGTGGACAATCCGATTTTATGTGTCCATCTTTCTTGCAATTATAACATGTGGGGATTTTATTCTTTGATTTCTTTGTATTGGTTTCTTCTTTATCTGATTCGGATTTTGAGTTCCTAACTTTTCTTGTGAATTTGCTCTTCCTTCTAAGAATTCTTGCTAGCTTCTTGGATACGTAGGCTAATTCATTTTCATTCTTTGCCATTTCATCTTCATCACCAGAGTCTTTATTTGAGGCTTTAAATGCAACAGATTCTTGAGCTTTAGATTTTTTACTTCTTTCATTCATTGCCATTTCATATGTGAGGGGAGAACCTATGAGTTCATCTAGGGAGGTGTTTTTAAGGTTTCTTCTTTTCGTTATAGTTATGCCTTTTGGTTCCCATATAGGTGGCAGCCCTCTAAGAATTTTTTGGATCATTTCATAGGTGGTGTATGTTTTTCCCAATGCATTTAGGGAGTTTATTATGTGGGTGAACCTAGTGTACATACTAGTGATGGATTCATTCGGGTTCATTCTAAAAGCTTTATATTCGTTAGTGAGCATATCGATTTGATTGTCCCTTACAACAATAGTACCTTCATAGGTTACTTCTAATTTATCCCAAATTTTTTTTGCTGATATACATGCCATGACTCTATTGAATTCATTCATATCAAGGGCACAATACAATGCATTCATAACACTTGAATTTACTTGTAACATCCTATGGTCATTATCGGTCCATTCTTTTTATTCTTTGGGTACTTCTTTGCCATCTACAAGTTTAGTGGGGATAAGGTCACAATGTGTGACAACCTTCCAAGTTTTCCAATCCATGGTTTGTCAAATAGATTCTCATGCGCTGTTTCCAAAATGTGTAGTTTAAACCACAAAAGATAGAAGGCCTAGTTGAGGATTGACCCTCTCCAAAGGGAGCTACTCCTATTCATGCCATCTAGATTTTTATGTAGCTACTAGTTAGGATTTGCTACAACCCCGCTCTGATACCAATTGAAAATCAAGGTGTAGTCCCAAGAGGAGGGGGGTGAATTGGGTTATTAAAATTTTCTTTTAAACCTTTTATGAAATCTTAACCTCTTTTAAATTCTTTCAAAGCTTTCTTGACTTCATGTTGATTTAGCAATCACACAAAATTCAATGTTCTTTTATTCAATCCACAACCAGACAATCATTCAATCAATCAACAAAACCAATTAACCATAATACATTTAAACAAGATATAAGATTCAACTTTCAGCTTTTGCAGCCCTGTGTATTTGATTCAAGCCCTGTAGTGAATGTAATTTGTTTCTTCAATGCAAGCCACAACTCAAATTCCTAACAACTTCAAATTTAAATAAACTCTTAGTTAATTTGTCTTTGGGTGTTAACCAATCAACGTACTCCCTTTGATGTTTTTGCAAAGTATTGATCAACCAACGTACTACTTTTCAGTTTCTACAATCCCAAAATCAAATTAAACTTACTTTTACTTAATTTACAAATTACGTAGTATATATGATTAAGAAATTAAATCATCCACGCAGTTTATATGTTTGTTGGAATTTAAAGAGACTAAGGGAAAGAGAGTGAGACCCGGTTTTTACGAGGTTCGGCTTATCCCCAGCCTACGTCCTCGCCTTAGACAAACCACGTAAGGATTCACTAAACCAGTTCCTTTTCGGGCATAACAAGACCGTTACACACTCCTTCAATAGGCTAGAGCATCACCTCTCCATGTGATACCCCACATTCAGCCACTCCTTCAATAGGCTAGAGCTGCACCTCTCCAAGTGATACCCCACACTTGGCCAACGATCCAACAACCTGGATTCGTCAAAGAAACAAGAAACAAGTGTTGCGTACAATAATTTTGTCACACAAAGAAGATTAGTACAATTTCAAACTATATACTTCAAAGTAATACAATATGAAAATGAAATTGAAGCTCAAGAGAATTTATCACCGATTAATTCAATGAATGAAAGATTCAAAGTTAAAGCACAAACTCAGTGATTGAAAGTCAGCAAAATTCAGTAGAATTCGTGTGCAATATGTGAGCAAGAGAGCCTTTGCAAGATGAGAGCAATTTAGAGAGTTTAAGGGCTGAAATTGATGCTTGGTGTTTAAAATAAATGGTCTTGGGGGCGATTTGTAGATTTAGAAAAGCATTTAACTTGATCCCCAAGTTTACTTGGAGTAGTGTCCAAGTTTTAGACAAATTTGAGCCCCAAGCAATTAATTTTAAAAACTTTACCATTATAAAAAAATTGAATTTTCCTGCGTGGCAGTAGCCTATCACTTTTGGTCAGGGCCTGTCAAGGTTTGGTCAGTAGCCTGACGACCTTATGTCTGTCCATCTTAAAAACAGTAAATATGTCAGCCTATTGAGGGTTTTCAGTGAGACTTTTGTCTAGTTCAAAAACACTATTTTTAAGATTTCTTTGCAAAAACTCTGTTTGCTTCTCAAATCTTGAATTTTTGATTTGTTTGCTTTAAAAAATATTTTCCAAGATTAAAGTTTAGGTCTCTAGGTCTCTTGTACCTAATAAGCTTCAAGGACATTCATATTGGAGTATACTTGAAGTATTTATATAATAGTTCCTATAGACTTTAAATTGTTGAACTCCTTGAAGTCTTCATATATGAACTTGTTTGCTTTGAGTCCATTAAGTCTTGAATTTCATCTTGGTTTCATTCTTGATCACTTGAATTGATGTAAGCTTTTGAAACATTCCATGCGATCCTTTTCTTCAAGCTTTATTAAATCATCCTTGAATCCATATGATCATTCCCCTTTGAAATATAAGCTTTCATGAATCTTTCTGAACATTTGACCTTACTTTCTCATAGTTGAGTCTTGTAATGTCATCACTTAACCAAATATGTTAAGTTTTACTTGTTTATTAGCATCAAAATAGGATGTTAAGGATTGTAAGACCAACACTTACAATTCTTATGATTGCTCGTTGAGTCATGACTGTGGGAATCATGTGATAATCCTAAATCCTTTTTGAAAAGATTTTTCTTCTTAAATTTTAAGGATTTATTATGACTATTCTCTTCATTTATAACTTTAAGTGTATCTCTAGAATAATAATCTGTTTCTTTCTCTAAGCAGATAATTTTTGAAACCTTCTCTATCTTTTTCTTCTCAAGAATAACATAATAATATTTTAATTCGTCTAATTGTTTTGCTATCCTTTTATTCTCATTTTTGAAGACTGTTTATTGCTTAGACATCCTAACTAGAAGTTTATGCATTTTAAATAAAGTACATTCTAGTTCTTTGTTCAAGGGCACGCTTTCATCAAACACTTCAACATATGATTCATCTTACAAGATTTTTCACAATAAGCATCACATGAATCATTTATAGTATTATCACAAAGTTTGATAGATGATTCAACATACAATATATTGCAATATTTTCCATAAGAATCATCACATGCATTATCAAAAGAATTATCATGCAATTTAACAGATGATTCAGCATTTGACATATCATAGCATTCAACAACAGAATCATCTATAGAGGCTAAGACAGGAACATATACCTCTCTGTCTATTAATGCAATTTTCCTATTATTTACCACTTCCTGAGTGGTGGTCTCATTCTCCCGGTATTCTCCATATTTTCTTTCAAGTTCATCCTAGATATCCTTTGCACTTGCACATGCCAAAGTCTCAAGCAAAATATTAGAATCTAAAGCGCAATACAGTAAATCCATGGCATGTGAATTTGCATGCATTAAACTATTATTATTTTCTATTGGCACAAAAATTTCTTTATCAATCACCTGCCAAGCCCTCCAGTCTATAGCTTTTATGAAAATGTTCATTCAAAATTTTTAGTGGGTGTAGTTAACACCACAAAATAATGGAAGACTAGCAGGTGACTGTCCCTCTTTGAATGGAGATACACCAATGTGAGCCATCTTTATCTTTTGCAAAAAAATGTTTAAGTCTATGCAATGAGGCTCTAATACCAATTTTTGGAATTGGTGTATTCCCAAGAGAGGGGGGGGGGGGGGAGTGAATTGGATATTAAAAAATTTCCTCCTAGGTTTATCCAAATTAGCAGTATTACGCAACCTAGGGTCTGTCTGTGCAATTCCAATCACACTGGTAAATAACTGAGCAAATATTTAAACAATTAAAGCTGACTCAGTATTTATCAATAATTCACAATATTAAAAACATAAGCATTCAAGTGCAGAAAATAAATTGCACAAATTAAAATCAGGCACAAGAAATGTTATCAGGGTTCGGTCAATACTGCCTACGTCCCTGCCTCAAGCTAACAAGAAAAAGGATTCCACTAGTTGCTCACTTGCGGGTGGAGCGACACCAAATACAACACCTTACAGGCTGGTGCACCTAGTTCTCCTAACTGGGTCTGAACCAATCCGGTACTCTCCTAACTGAGTCTTAGCAATTCGAGACTATTGACAGGGCTAGTCTTTTTCTTCCGATCATATGTCGGGCATACAACAAAATTCAAATAAAAAAATTTTTGCACAATAATGCATGCTTCTCTACAAAGCAGATGATGTACGATATGAAGTTCAAATACATTCACACATGATATGAAATATAAGATCAAGTATGTGTGATTTTCTCTCAAAAATATTTTTATGTAAAAATGTGAGAGAAAATAATAATGATGATCTTTGATCTAAATACAAGATATTCAATAGGTGTTTTTCAAAGATCTAAAACCCAAATAATATCTCCTAAAATAATTTGCAAAGAGAAGTGTATATGAGAATGATTGCTTAAAAATATGTCCAAAAGATATATGCTCTTAAAAAGAGATTTTTCAAAAAAAAATGTGTGGGAGAGTATTAAAAATGAATAAGAATCAAAAAATATTTTGGAAGGATCTTCTCTTTAATCTTGATAATAAAAATGAGTAATGAGGAGGGGATATATATAGAGTCAGGAAGATTTTTGACCATTAGGGACGTATTAGGGATTTTAGAAATTGTTTAATGAAAAATTAACCCTAATTACCGCCGTAAAATTATGGCAACCCGAGAGTTTCGGTCGACCGAGCTATAGGTATGGTCGCCCGAACACTCACATATAAAAAAGCTACTTTTGAAGTTTGGGTGCCCGGGGTTAAGTTCAGGTGGTTGACGTCAAGGCGATTTTCAAAGTGTCCGAGGTTTGGTTGCCTGAACCTAGGTTCGGTTTTTTGAACGTCTTAGTTTGGTCGCCCGAGGTCAAAATGACCATGGAGTTCGGGTGTCTTAGGACATTGGAAAAAGCGAGGATTTGAGTTTGGTCGACCGAGGATAGTTAATTCAAATCGGTTCGATCGCTCGAAGACAGATCAAAACTGTTGAATTTTCCACATTCGGTTGACTTAGGCATTTTCAACATGCAAGCCCGAAACCCTTACACTTTTAAGATTAAGTCCTATTTATGATTTAAAGTTCACCCTTGATTACATAGTTGATAGTGAGGATTATTTTAAATGTTTGTGCAAGGACCTAGGGTCTATCTAAGGTCTTTTTACTTAGTCCCAAATATCCGGTGTAGGTTGATCGAAGGGTGATCCCTAAGGTCAATCTATGGTCATGTTGAGCTTATTCATATCATGCATGCAGATGGAAATATTATAGACCACAATATTAAATACCAAATAAAGAAACAAAATGCATTATACAAAATAAACACTAAGTCTTCTTCTACTTTGCTCTTCTGAAACTTCATAAAATATGCTAGGAGTGTGGGCGCTTTGCATCCTTTATGGCTTCCATTTCCTTGCCTTATGTGTTTGTTTGAATTAAAGACATGTTCAAGTACTGAGTGCACATATAAGTAACTTGCAATTTGTCATTATCAAAAGCAGGGATCGGACTGAAAAAGTCAACACTTGGGCAAACCCCCTAAGGATTCCACTATCCAGTTCCCTTAACCGGTTGGAGCAAAACCATTACACACTCCTTCAAATAGGATGGAGCCCTCCTCTCTAAGTGATACCCTATGCTTAGTACTCCTTCAATAAGGTAGTGTCCCAATTTTTGAGTGATATACCCTCACTCCATACGGATCACACCGTACACCACACCTTCAAGGCAGAGTCACCTCTCTAACTAATGTACCCTCACTTAGCACGATTCACAACCCGAACCGCCAAGGGCACTTTTTGAAAACAAATTTTTCGTACAAATAAAATGCTTCTCAAAAGCTAAAATGTACAATTTGAAAGATTATATGCACTCTCAAATGATTTATAAAATGAAGTCAGTAGAGTTAGGGTTTTTCCACTCAAATATATTTTTCAAGTAAAAAGTGAGAGTATGAAAATGATTTTAAAACCGAACTTTGTAAAATCAAATATGAGAAGCTTGTCATGCAAGTATATATGAAATGAATATATGATCAAAACTCTTTAAGAATAACCCAAAATATTTTCTCCCAATAATGTATTCAAGGATAAGAATAGGAGAAACTAGGGTTTTCTTTAAACAATGATTAACCTTTTGAAATGTGAAAGATAAGAAGGCTTTCAAGCAATATATATGAGTTTAGATATATGCTTAAGCCCTTTTGAATAACTTAAGAGTTTTTCGCCAAAATTTTTTTTCAAAAGAAGAGTATGATAAAAAAATTAGATTTGATCTTCAACAAAGCGTATAAAGTGTAAGTGGGAAGCAAATAACAATCAAATATATGTAAGTGGGAAGCAAACAACAATCAAATATATTTTCAATATATTTCTCTCATCTTTGCAAAGTGATTTGGCCAAGTACTTATAGGCAATTTCAAAATATGGTAGTTATATAACTGTTAGGCATTTTAATAATATTATAATTCAAATGTTCATGATCGCTGGGAGCTCAAATTGGCTCAACCCGAGAGGTCAGGTCGACAAGCCCGAGGTCTGGTCGACCGAACAAAGGGCGATTTTTTCCTTTACGCGAACTTCGATCTACCAGGCACTATGATTCGATTTTCCGGATCAACCTTCATAAGGTCGGTTGACTGGGCCAAATAAGCCTTTGAGAGGCCAATCGACTGGGCCCTTTGTAAATTGCCCGTGTGGTTAGTCCGATTGACTGGGATGAAACATATGGTCTGCTAAGTCTTTATAAAATTGGCCAAGTGTAGTATTCGATCAACTGGGCTTTAACAGCTGGTCAATCAGGCCTTAACAAAATTGAGTTTTAGGCCTCTCTTTGACTTTAAAATCATTTTAAACCTTTTGCGTAAGTTTAACTTTGAGCATAAAAAGGTTTTCATTAAAATCCAGGGTTCCTGACGTCAATCTATGGTCATGATAAAGTTTCAATTTAAATCATATGAGTATGCATGCACAATTGAAACCTAATTACTACTACAACTTAAAACAAAAAAAGTCTTCAAGCTTTGCTCTCCTAATGTTTATGGAATACGCCATGGAATATAATCATCTATGAGCTTTTTAGGACTTTCATATTGCATCATCATCTGTGCTTTTTGTAAAGATAGACTTGTATACACTTGAAAAACAAATAAGATGCTGTGCTTTGTCATATTCAGAACAAGGATAGGACTAAAAAAAGTCAATAATCCCCCTTTTTGATGATGACAAACACATAAACAAAATTGGGTTAGCCTGAAAAGGTTCCCCCTAAGAATATGCATAAATCCTAAAAGATATTCAATATATTTCAAGTATGTTGGCCTGACAAGGCTTAAAATATTATTTTGATTATAATAAACCAAAGGAACTTAACATGTTTTGCTAAGATACATTTCAGGGCTCAAAAGCTTTCATAAAAAGATTAAGCTCAAAAGTTCTTAGAAAAAGATCAAGTTCCTAAAAGATTAAGTTCAAGTAATCATGAAGCTCATTGCAAGAATACATGAAAAGGAAATGAAATCTTAAAGGACATGAAAGCATAAATTCCAAAGATGACTTGATGAAAGCTTAGAGATTTAAAGCTTAAAGACAAGATGAACTCAACCAATGACAAGCATGAAGACTCCAAGCTTAGAATATGTTTAAAGTCTTAAGAGAGTTTCTATGTAAGTACTTTATTCAAATGATGATCTGATTGGATTTGAAGCTTAGTAGGAAACTCATTGACTTAGAGACCACATTTTGGAAAACCCCAGAAAATATTTTTCAAAAGTTTTAAATTACTCTGTGGAAAACAAAAGAGCAAAACGTTTTTGTACACAAAATGGAAAATCATTTTTTTGGTCTATCCAGGCGCCTAACTGAGATGGCCCAGGTGACTGACAAATAAACAAAAGGAGTTTGAGGGAACTCTAGAGGACCCAGGCGACTGACTCGTAACAACCCAGTCAACTGACACCCTATTGCCTTTGAAATTCTCAGTGTTTTTAATGATCCAGGTGACTGAATCTTCATACCCAGTCGAATGAGTCTTCGAGAATTCAAATTTTAAAAATAAGGGAAAGTTTCCAAAATTGAGTTTTTGAATTCTAAACGTTATGAAAACTTGGGAAACACTTCAAGTCACTTGGGGAAAATGGAATACTCTTTTCTAAACATCTATAAATGCCCCCCAAGACAAAGGATTCAATACACAAAAAAGCAAAACACAACAATCAAAGTTTCCTTGCTTACAGAACTCTCAAAAGCTCTCTTGCTTACATATGTTCTGAAATTCTCTACTGAGTTTTGCTGTGAAACTCTGTTAAATTTCTGAGCATATTCTGAATTCTTTCCATCAAGAAAGAAGCTCACGGTGATATACTTCTAGAGTTTCAAATTCTTTATATTTCTATTTGATTGAAGTATATCATGCTAATCAATTGTACTAATCAACTCTTTTGAGAGTGCCTTTGTACACCAAATTTGTTTCTTGTTTTCTTGACGGTTTATGTTGTTTGAATCATTGTAACGAGCATGGGGTATCGCTTGGAGAGGAGGCTCCACCCTACTTGAAGGACTATACCGAGCGTGGGGTATCGCTTGGAGAGGAAGACTCTATCCTATTAAAGGAGTGTTGTAAAGATTTGCTCTGCGCATATAGGAGTGGTATAGTGGAATCCTTAGGTGTGTTGTCTAAGGCGAGGATGTAGGTGGGTATAACCGAGCCTCGTAAAAATCCCGGTGTCTCTATCTTTCCATAAATCTCTTTAATTTCATGCACATATATAAATTGCGTGGATAATTTGAGAAAATTAACTTGTGATTAAAAATTGTAATGAGAGTACGTTGATTAATCTTTGCGAAAACCAAAAAGGGAGTACGTTGATTGATCTTTGCGGAAACCAGATTTAAAAGCTTGCTAAAATTCCTAATTTGTTTCATATTATGAAATCAATTTTATCTTGTTGATTGGATTGACATATTTAAGAAGTAATTCTCTGATTTTGAATTTCACAACTAAAAGGAATTTTGACAAACTGATATTGTTCATCCATGCAAGATTAAATTTGATTGAGACATTATCTAATCATACAAAGGATAGTTTGTTGTACTTGTGGAGTTGCTGGGTTTAATATTGTAAAGTAAATTACTCTATTAAAGCTAGTTTGTTGAGATCTTAAGTTATTTTCAAATATATTGACTTGATTGTTGGGTAATATCAATAAGGTGGTTGATAATAATTATATCAATATCAAGTTAAATTGAGTTGTGAAGTTAAATTGAGTTGTGATTGTAATTAACTTAAAAGGGTTATACTAGATTAAAGTTTCCAAAGAAAATTTTAAATCCCAATTCACCTCCCTCTTGGGAGTACATCTTACTTTTCAATTGGTATCAGAGTGGGGTTATAGTAAATTTTAATTTAGAAGCTATATAAAGATTTATATGGCACACCTAGGTGTATCTCCCTTTGCCGAATGTCAATCCTCTTATAGACCATCCCTCTTTTACGGCGTCAACTATACTTTTTGGAAACAACAAATGAGAATATACCTACAAACCATGGATTGGAAACTTAGAAAGTCATCACACATGGTGACTTTGTCCCTACCAAAAGCATAGATAACAAAGAAATACCTAAAGAGGAAAAAAAATGTGACAATGACCATAAGATGTTGTAAGTAAATTTAAGTGCTATGAATGCTCTATATTGTGCTCTTGATGTAAATGATTTCAATAGGGTCATGGCATGTAAATTAGCTAAAGAAATATGGGATAAACTAGAGGTAACCTATGAAGGAACAATTGATGTTAGAGATAACAGAATCAACATGCTCACAAGCGAGTATGAGGCTTTTAGGATGAATCCGGATGAAACCATCACTAGTATGTACACTAGATTCACCCATATAATAAAATCCCTCAATGCCTTAAGAAAGAATTACTCAACATATGAAATGATCCAAAAAATTCTTAGAGGACTTCCACTGATTTGGAAACCTAAGGCCACTACAATAACTGAAGGAAGAAATTGGAAAAACACCTCCCTAGATGAATAAATAGGTTCTCTACTTGCTTATGAGATGCCGATAAGTGGAAAATCTAAAAATAGGGAATTCATTGCATTTAAAGCCTCAAGTGAAAACTCTAGCGATGAAGATGAAGAAGTGATGGGTGTAAATGATATAGCCTTCATAACCAAGAAACTTACAAAAATCCTTAGAAAGAAGAAAAAATTTACAAGAAAATTCAGGGACTCCAAATCAGATGAAGAGGAAACAAGTAAAATGGAAACTAAAAATGAACTCCCTACTTGTTATAATTGTAAGAAAGATGGACACATAAAATCGGATTGTCCATGACTTAAGAAAAAGGCAATGAAGGCCACTACATGGGAAAATATAAGGACAAGTAGTTTAGATAGTGAATCAAGTGACCAAGAGGTTGCTAATACTTGCTTTATGGCATGGGATGACGATGAAGAACAAAGCTCCTCATCCAAATCATTTAATGATTCTTGTGATGATTCATCTGATGAATCCAATAATGAGGGTATGCAATCCTATGAAGAACTTCAAAGAGAATTATTCAAGGCTCATAAGATTCTAGTCAATATGACTAAATGATACACTTCATTGAAAAATAAGAATGAAGCTATAATGAAAGAATTAGAATCTAAAAATCTTACTGAAAGAGAAATGGATTTAAAAATCAAGAGATTGGAAAGTAAGAATGAAAAAGTAATGAAAGAACTAGAAGATTCAAGATCTCAAACTTCTATTAAAAAAGAAAAGGACCTAGTCATTGGTGAACTTGAAAGAAAAATAAATCAGATGGCTAAAGAGCTAGTAAGTATGCAAGCAAACTGCAAAGAAATAAAAGATTCAGAAATACTTTGCCTTGAAAGTAAAATTGAGGATCAAAATAAAATAATTTACAACTTCTCTAAAGGAAAGGAGAACTTTGATAAAATGATTGCATCACAAAGAATGTCTTTGGATAAAGAAGGCATAGGATTCAATGGAGTTGAGAATACAAGGAAAAAGAACCTCTACATGGGGTACTTTGCAAAAGCCTCCAAAGACTATCCTAGCACCTCCTCAAATGCTTAAACTCACACCACATGCTTCCTATGTAAGAAGAAAGGACACATAAAGTTTGAATGTCCATTAAAGAGAAAGGGTGTGAAAGCTAAACAAGTTTGGAAAGTAAAAGAAAACTCTCCATCAAGACCCAAGAAAGTATGGGTGCCTAGATTAAACGCCTAGTTCAAAAACTAAGGACTCCAAAGATATTAGGAATAATCTACAAGATTCAAGATAGCCAAATTCAAATATAAGAAGAAAGTTCTCCTTGTTCAATATATGGAAAGCCACTTGATCAAAATTAATACAAGGATATTAAACGAGGTATGGAAAATCTTAAAGAAGAGTTTATGAGCTTATTATCAATTATAATATTGAAACAAATAAATACAAGAATGGATTGTACAAGGCTTAACTTAGAAAGTATTGAGATTTGAAAAGCCATATGAATTTTGGCATTCATATGCAAAAGAATTATCTGAAATCAAAAGAAAGAAAATCTGAAACAAATTGAGCTTATTACATAAGAATTTCAAATAAGGAATGAGGATAAGTGTTTGAAGAAAGCATGAGCATGAGCATACAAATATGATGGAAATGCAAGATGTACATATTTTTTGTGAAATCAAACACTAAACTGGGTTGAAATATTATTTTGTTGTGCTTAGCTCTTTTATTTGTTTTTCTCTTGACCATCTTAGTGATGGATGATCATGTTATGATTGAAATATATGTTGGATTATGAACTTTGTTATTGTAATTTAAATGCAAAATTTTTGGTCCTTATCACCTTTGCATAATATTTATTTTGGTTTATTTTTTTGTTGATATAAAAAGGGGAGAAAATTTAGCAAACTGACCATGAGCATGACATGATGAATTTAAAAGCATGATTGAGAAAGATGATAGCTTCACATGATATTTACACTCATACGATACATGGATACATAGTTTGTCCTTCAAGAATGAAATTATGAATTTATTGAACATGAAATACATTTCATTCAGGAGGAGTTAGATTTGTTAAGCTATGAAATCATGATTTATGGAGATTATTGAAAATTCTGATATATAATTGTTTGTATTTTTTCATGCTATTTTGGGACTTATTGTCTATCTTTTTATGCATAATGAATGCAAAGTTTTTATTTTGTGCCTTCACTAGATATATACTTTTGTTTATGGTTGCTCTTTACCTTAGAATTTATATATTTTTGTTAATATCTTACTCTTTTTGATTGATGTCAAAAGGGGGAGAATTTTTGGGCAAAAATTCAGCATGACACTACATACCTAAGCATGTATATTGGCTCAACTATGAAATAAAATATATGAGCATGATAATTGATCTTGAATTATGACATAATGTGATATTGAGCTAATCTTGATATATGAAGATGATATTGAAATTGATCTTACATTGCAAATATTGTTAAGATGATGCTTATTGTAAGGGGGAGCCTTTTTAAGGCTTACTCAATTTTTTGCTCCTTGTTTGTCATCATCAAAAAGGAGGAAATTGTTGGCCTTACAAGGCTTAAAATATTATTTTGATGATAACAGACTAAAGAAACTTAATATGTTTTGCTAAAATACATTTCAGGGCTCAAAAGCTTTCATAAAAAGATCAAGCTCAAAAGTTCTTATAAAAAGATCAAGTTCAAGTAATCATGAAGCTCATTGCAAGAATACATGAACAGGAAATGAAAGCTTAAAGGACATGAAAGCATAAATTCCAAAGATGACTTGATGAAAGCTTAGAAAATTGAAGCTTAAAGACAAGATGGACTCAACCAATGACAAGCATGAAGACTCCAAGCTTAGAATATGTTTAAAGTCTTAAGAGAGTTTCTATGTAAGTACTTCATTTAAATGATGATATGATTGGATTTGAAACTTATTAGGAAACTCATTGACTTAGAGACCACATTTTGAAAAACCTCGAAAAATATTTTTCAAAAGTTTTAAATTACTTTGGGGAAAGCAAAAGAGCAAAATTTTTTTTGAAACAAAATGGAAAATCAGTTTTTTTGGTCTGTCCAGGTGCTTGACTGAGATGGCCCAGACGACTGACAAAATAAATAGAAGGAATTTGAGAGAACCCGAGAGGACCCAAGAGACTGACTCTTAATGACCCAGTCGACTGACACCCTACTGCCTTTGAAATTATTAGTGTTTTGAATGATCCAGGTGACTGACCCTTCGTACGTAGTTGACTGACTCTTCGAGAATTCAAATTTTAAAAATAACGGGAAGTTTCCAAAATTGAGTTTTTGAATTCTAAATATTATAAAAACTTGGGAAACACTTCAAGTCACTTGGGGAAGACGAAATACTCTTTTGTAAACATCTATAAATACCCCCCAAGAAAAAGGATTCAATACACAAAAAAGGAAGACACAACAATCAAAGCTTCCTTGCCTACAATACTCTTGAAAGCTCTCTTGCTCACATATGTTATGAAATTCTCTATTGAGTTTTATTGTGAAACTCTCTCAAACTTATGAGCATATTCTGAATTCTTTCCATCAAGAAAAAAGCTCACGGTGATATACTTCTAAGGCTTCAAATTCTTTATATTGTTATTTGATTGAAGTGTATTGTGCTAATCAATTGTACTAATCAATTCTTTTAAGAGTGTTAAATTTTTGAGTCTGATCCCTATTTTGATGCTGAAAAAGCACATGTTTCTCACCTGTGCATCTAATCTTTGAACATGTCTATATCTTAACATGCACATGTAACAAAGGGAATGGAAGCCAGAAGGAACTTAAAGAGCACATTCTTCTAGCATATTCCATGGAAATATGAAGAGTAAAGAAGAAGACGTGTTCATATTTATTTGTAAATGCATTTATTATTCTTTGGTTTGTAATTTATTATGTTCTGTAATAATTGCATCATGCATGATAGGTTTAATGCTCAAGACCATAGATTAAGCTTAGGGATTGGTTGATCGACATCGAATTTTTGGGGTTAGCTCTCAAGGCCATGATTGTCCATAGGACACATCATGAGTAAGTCCCTTAAGCCAAAATTGCAAACTCATACAAATAGGGATTAAATCATATAAGGTCAAAAGAAGAAGAAAAGTTTTCAAGAGACCTCGGTCGACCGAACCATCAGCTCTATAAACGCCTTGGTAGACCAAACGACTAGGAAATCAACTTTTGACTTTGCTCGGCCGACCTAACTTAAATTGACCTAACTGTCCCTGGTCGACCAAATGTTTAAAAGGTACTTTTTCACTATTCCCAGTTACCGAACGCTTAGTTCAAAATAGGCTCGGTCGACCAAATTATGAAGTTTGAAAGATCGAATAGTTCATCAGGTGACTAAACCTTGAATGTTTAGGAAATCACCTTAGCTCAGCCAACCGGACTCGTCCTCAGGCACTCGAACTCAAAATCTTGACTTTTCTCTGTGTGTCTATTCGGGTGAATGGCCCGAGGAACTGGGCGACCGAAACTCTCGGGTTGCCTTATTTTTACTGTGTTTAATTAAGGGTAATTGGGGTTAATTTTTAATTAAAATTTTTCAAAATCCCCAATAGGTCACCAGTGGTCAAAATTTGAGGGATATCTATTTATACCCCCTCATTTTGCCTTGATTAGCAAGTAGATTAGCAAAAGTAATTAGCAAAAATTCTCTCAAACCTTTTATACTTCTTTTTCTATATACTTAATATTCTAAACATATTATTTATGTACTCTCTTACATATTTATTAGCAAATATAATTTTGAAATAGAGAGTTTGTTTTTCTAGTTCTCCTAACTTGCAAATCAATTGTAAGGTGTAGGAAGATTTGATTGTGTTATTGTGCATCATTCATGTTGGCCTTACAAGGCTTAACATCTTATTTTGATGCTAACAAATAAGTAGAAATTAACATATTTGGTTAAGTGATGTTATTTCAGGATTCAATGATGAATGCAAGATCGAGTCTTCAAAAGAATTCATGAAAGCTTATACTTCAAAGAAGGATGATTATATGAAGCTTAAAGCATGGATTCAAAAATGGATTTAAAGATAAAGCATGAAGATCATGAGAGCATGAGGATTAAAGAGAACTTGATGAAAGCTCAAAGAAAGATGAAGCAAGCATAAAGACCTCAAGGAATTCAAGAATTAAAAATTCGAAAGAGTCTGAAATTTCATGTAAGTACTTCAAAGAATTTCAATATCGATTCATGAAGCTCTTAGATTAATTTATTGGACCTAGATACCTTTTAACATACTTGGAAAATATTTTTATACGGTCAAAAATTATTTCAAAGAGGTTAGAATCATTTTTGGAATGAAAAGCACCAAAAAGAGGATTTTCCAAATGTTGTTAATTTTTCTACATTCGCATTGAGGTGTATTTTTCTCTATCAAAAACTCCTTATTTTAAAAAGTGTTCAACATGAACGTTGTAGGATTTTCTCTTAGATTTTGTTTGACACCAAGTTTGTCAAATTTCAAGTTATATAGAAAAATTTATGACCAAAATACAGAAGGGTACTCGAAGCTAATAGTAGTGTTGTGTTCCACTAGTAGACTGCCTGAACCATGACATGCGCCTGGGTGGTCAAGACAGGCGACTGGCTATGTCCTGGTAAGAAAATTTCACCCTATTGTCCCTACAACCCCTTTAAAAATAACATGGCTGGCGACTGCCACTCGAACAGAATTTTTAAAAACTCAACGAAAACATTTTTTAAATGGTTTGCTTTGGGGCTCGAACTTTGTAAAAACTTAGGGAATACTCCAAGTCACTTGGGGATCAAGTTACATAACTTTTAAAGTCTATAAATAAGTCTCAAAGATCACTGAATCAATACACCAAGAATTCAAATTCTGCAAAAATTCAAAATCTCTCTCAATTGCTCTCAAATTCTCATGGCTCTCTCTTGCTCTCAACTTGCACGAATTCAACTAAGTTTTTGCTGATCGTCTTCCACCAGAATTGTGCTACAAATTCTAAATCTTTCAATCATTGAAAGAATTAATTGGTGATATACTTCATTGAGCTTCAAGTTAATTTCCATATTTTTTTTTACTTTGAAGTATAGTTCTGAATTGTTGTACTAATCAACTCTTTTAGGAGCAAATTTTTTGTACACAAATATTTGATTTGTATATTGTAGATTTACGATTCCAAGGGTTGTTTGGATCATTGGCTAAGCAAGGGGATATTGTTTAGAGAGGCGGGCTCTAGCCTAGTTAAGGAGTGACCGAACGAGGGGACATCGTCTGGAGAAGGTGGACTCTAGCCTTAACCAAGGAGTGTTGTAAAGGTTTGTTCCACCTGTTAAAGGAACATGTTTAGTGAATCCTTTGGTGGTTTGCCAAAGGCGAGGACGTAGGTTGGGTATAAGCCGAACCTCGTAAAAATCTCTGTCTCACTCTCTCTTTCTCTTACTCTTTATTTTCAGCATATTTAAATTGCATGGATGGTTTAATTGATAATCATAAATACTACGTAATATAGAAATCAAGTAAACTTGAAGTCTAATTTTGATTTGGGTTGCGAAAACTGAAAGGGAGTACGTTGGTTATACCATACCTTGCGGAAACCATATGGGAGTACGTTACTTGGTTAACAACCCAAGGATAAATTAACCGAGAGTTTAGTTAAGTTCTGAATATTGAGAAGAGTGTAGATATTGTGTTGATTGGATATTGTATTGCACATCGTATTGAAGAAGTAAAACAATCAATACAAGGCTTTATATGAGCAAGTACAAATTTCATATATACAGGGCTTATATAAACAAACAAACTATTTTAAGTGCTTACATTGCCAAAGTGGTGTATGTGTTAATTTTGGTTTGGTTGTTTACTTTAATTTGTGATTGATTGATTGACTTGGCTATTTGGTTGAATGATTGATTACTTGTTTGGCTAAGCAATAATATTGTTGATTGGATAAAAGAATCTAAGTTCTTTTGTGATTAAAGAGTTAAACAAACAAGTCAAGAATTGTTTAAAAGAAATAAAATAAGTTTAAGAATTCTCAAAAGGAATTAAAAGAAAGTTTTAAAATCCAATTCACCCCCCCTCTTGGGACTACACCTTGCTTTTCAATTCAAAATCATTTTCCTTGGTAAAATACTCTCACAATACCATACGTCTTGAAAATAGTTTTGAGAGTAATTGTTTGTGTGATTTTCCCACAATATTTCACATATAAATATATGTTTGGGAAAATTGTGTTTTTGGCTTCTGAGTCTTGGCATCATTATTGCTAGATTCGAAAGCTTGCACACTTCTTTTGATAAATCTATTGCAAGCTTAAACCCTAAGTATATGCTATGATTATATTTGATAAAATATTTATGTGATACTTGATTAGGGTTTTGAGGTAACCTTGAATATTCACTTGTTGAATATATTATCTTAAATCAAAATTTCAAGATCTCACTTGAGCATTAAATACTATTATTTGTGAGTGCATTGGTTATTATTTGTGCATATCGATACATATTTGCTTATTGGAGAAGCATTGAAATTGTATGTAAATGTTATATCATTGTTGTATTCTAGGCATGTCCTGAGGGGGTGCCGATCTAGCCCATAAGGATCGGTTATAATTCAGGCATGGCTTGAGGTGGGTCTTCTATTGGAATTGGTGTATTCCCAAGAGGGGCAAGGGGTGAATTGGGTGTTTAAAAAAATTTATGCCTAAGTATAACTAATCCAACAACAGTATACCACAACCTAGGGTCTGTCTAGAACATAAACCAATTCAATAGATGAATTACTATGCAGATATTAAAACAAATAAACAATTCTCAGTGATTCACAATCATTCAAAGTGTATGTGTAAAATAGTCAGAGCATTAAAAAATAACATATAGGTGCGAAAAATAAATTGCGAAAATGTAAAGTGCACACACAATATGTTATCAGGGTTCATCCAAATTGCGAAAATGTAAAGTGCACTCACGTATGATAGGATTTTAAGCTCAAGTGAGATCTTGATAATACAGTATATCAACTCACAATAAAATGTGTATCTATATGTTTATGTGTGAGTAAGTGAGATTTCTGATTCAAGATAATATATTCAAAATATGAATAATCAGAGAATCTTAATAACCCTAATCAAATACCTCAACAATATATATCAAATGTAAAGCAAACCAGATATTTAGGGTTTTGTTTGCCAAAAATATTTTTCAAATAATGCACAATACAAGTCTTTGAATCTTGCAATTGAGTGTTCAAGATTCACAAGCTAAGAAGAGTTTCCTAACAAATATATATCAAGGAAATAACCCGGGAAGGACTCAAGAATCACTATCAAAAATAATTTGTAAAAATGAACAAAGGGGAGAGTAAGTGATTTTTGATTTTTAAGATAAATGCCCAAAATGTATGCTCTCTTAAAAAAAATTTCAAAATAATAAAGATAAGAGAGTAAGATAATGAATAAAACACAAGATTTATTTGGGAGGATTTTTCTTCCTAATCTCTTTTTTAAAAATGGGTAATGAAGGGGTATATATAGAGTCTAACCAAAAATAACCATTGGGGGACAAATTAGGGATTTTAAAAATATTTAATTGAGTTTTTAATTCTAATTACACTTAATTAACCATGGTAAAAATAGGGTAACCTGAGAGTTTGGTTGCCTGGTCCTTAGGGAATGTTGCTCGAATAGACACATAGAGAAAAGTTAACTTTTTGACTTCGGGTGCCTGAGGGTGAGTCTGGGTGGCTGGGCCAAGGTGATTTTCCAAATGTTCAAGGTTTGGTTGCTTGGTGAACAGTTTGGTCTACCAAACTTCATAATTTGGTCGCCTAGGGTGATTTTGAACTTAGCGTTTAGGCTACCGGGGTCAGTGGAAAAGTGGCTTTTAAGCATTCGGTTGATCAAGAACAGTTAGTTCAATTTAGGTTCGGTCACCCGAGCCCCAATCAACTTTTTAACTCTTTAAAAATTCGGTCGCCCGAACTGTTTTAACCTTCTAAATTCGGTCGCTCGAAGCCCTTTCAAAATTCATGTTATGTTTTGATTGGCCTCATAAGTTTTGTCCCTATAATTGTAAGTGTGATATTTAATCTTTTAGGCATTTTTCATTATGTGCATGGAGACCTATGGTCATTCTATGACCTAAGCTTTTTAATTTAGCCTAAAAACCTGGCGTCAGTCGACTGAAGTCTTTTCCAAGGTCATTGATTTCCCTATGGTTAGACTATGACCTTTGAGCAAAAAAACCTATCATGCTTGTGATGCAGTTATTACAGACCACAATATTACAGACCAAATAATGAAACAAAATGCATTATACAAAATAAATAATAATTCTTCTTCTTCTTTGCTCTTCTGAAACTTCATAAAATATGTCCTTTCTAGCTAACATTTCCTTGTCTTATATGTGTGTTTGAATTAAAGACCTGTTCGAGTACTGAGTGCACACATAAGTAACTTGTGGTTTGTCATGATCAAAACTAGGGATCAGACTCAAAAATTCAACATCTTCTCTGCCCTTTTAAGAAGAGGTTGTAAAGGTTGAGGTTAGTCTTAGTAATTTGACCTGGTGTTGTAAACGGTGCCGCTTCACCTGTTAAGTGAGCAATAGTGGTAATCCTTGGGTTTGCGAGGGTGTAGGTAGTATTGGTTGAACCTTGATAACATATCGTGTGTTTACTTTTAATTTCCAACACTTTATATTCCTTCACATATATGTTATATTTGATATATTGTGAATGCTGCACTTGATTTAATTTTCACATATTATTTTTATCTACACAATTGGTATATGCTTAGAAAGACCCTAGGTTGTGTATTACTGATATCTGGTTTAACCTAGGAAGAATTTTTAAAATTCCAATTCACCCCCGTCTTGGGAAACTCTCTCAAATTTCTGAGCATATTCTAAATTCTTTCCATCAAGAAAGAAGCTCACGATGATATACTTTTAAAGCTTCAAATTCTTTATATTGTTATTTGATTGAAGTATATTGTGCTAATCAATTGTACTAATAAGCTCTTTTGAGAGTGCCTTTGTACACCAAATTTGTTTCTTGTCTTCTTGACGGTTCAGGTTGTTTGAATCATTGTACCGAGCATGGGGTATCGATTGGAGAGGGGGCTTCACCCTACTTGAAGAAGTGTACCGAGCATGGGGTATTGCTTGGAGAGGAAGGCTCTATCCTATTGAAGGACTGTTGTAAAGGTTTGCTCCTTACGTAAAGAAGTGGTATAGTGGAATCCTTAGGTGTGTTGCCTAAGGTGAGGACGTAGGCAAGTATGGCCAAACCTCGTAAAAATCCCGATGTCTCTCTCTTTCCCTAAATCTTTTTCATTTCCTACACATATATAAATTGCGTGGATGAATGTTTAATTTGAGAAAATTAACTTGTGATTGGGAATTGTAACGAGAGTACGTTGATTAATCTTTGTGGAAACCAAAAAGGAAGTACTTTGATTGATCTTTGCAGAAACTAGATTTAAAAGCTTGCTAAAATTTTTGATTTGTTTCATATTGTAAAATCAAGCTTATCTTGTTGATTGGATTGACATATTCAAGAAGTAATTCTATGATTTTGAATATCACAACTGAAAGGAATTTTGAAAAACTGATATTGTTCATCCATACAAGATTAAATTAGATTGAGACATTATCTAATCATACAAAGGATAGTTGGTTGTACTTGTGGAGTTGCCTAGTTTAATCTTATAAAGTAAATTACTCTATTAAAGCCAGTTTGTTGAGATCTTCAGTGACTTTCAAATATATTGACTTGATTGTTGGGTAATATAAATAAGGTGGTTGATAATAATTATATCAATATCAAGTTAAATTGAGTTGTGATTGTAATTATCTTAAAAGGATTATACTAGATTAAAGTTTCCAAAGAAAATTTTAAATCTCAATTCACCCCCCTCTTGGGGGTACATCTTACTTTTCAAAGCATATTCAAAATGAAGACTCTTGAATTTTTTAAGTTTAGCATTTAAGTTTAGTTTGGTTTAATGTGCATGTAGAATTGAAGCTAACAATAAAAGATATTCAATTAAAGCAAGAAGTTTACACGATACAAAAATGATTTCAATTTTGCAATATCATGGTTCATCATTTTCCAAATTATAAAAGAATAGGAGGCAGTTGCAAAGGCCACTGTATCTGCTCCCCCTTTTGTAAGAAAAGAGTTAAGAATTTTGCTCGTAATTCTTCTCCTCCTTTTGTCATAAACAAAAGGGCTAAAAAAATATCTCCTTTGTAAAGAAGACTATTTAAGCAAGCAAAGCCGCTAAGTTTTTTACTTTCATGACAAAAAATGATTTAGGAAATTACAAGTAGCAAATGTCATGAATTTTTGAAAAAAAATTTACCCTTTTAATATCAACATTAATTTTTAGGGATTATGCTTGCTGAAAAAGAAACTTTAGCACAAAGGTTCAAACAAATTATGCTTTTCTGGTAAACAATTTAAGAACAATTCATATATTAACCAGAAAGAGCAACCATGTAGATCCTAAATATTAGACAATTTAATTGCAAGATCGTATGACTGAACCAAAGATGTGAGGCTAAGCAATAAATGTTCAATCAAAATTTTCAAGAAAATTATTATGCTTAAATAACCATGCCATAATACACTTCTAATCCAAGCTAAAATGTGAGTGAGCATAAACATATAGAACTTAATTTTAAAAGACTCCCCCTTTTTATTTGAATACGAGCTTAGATGCATTTAAGTGCTGAAATATGTCAATTAGTATAAACAATTGGTTTTGAATCTTTAACCTAATTTTACTGGATAATTATTAATTTATTTGTATCCAACCAGAAAAATCATTTATTTAGAATACACATGCAACAGAAAACTGAAGTTAAGTCATACTAGGTGTTCATACCAAGAACAATCCATATTAATTTAAATTCAATTAAAACAAGATATGATGTTCGAGGTGTTCAGAGCAGACTTAGGAATGATAAAATGGAGCTTAGCTCCCCAAATGTGCAATGACTATATAAGGATAAAGTTCAATATTCATTTGTCATTCACTCATCCTTTCAAAAATTAGCATGCAGCATATCATAATCATTTTGCACATGGTTTATGAAATTTGATCATTTTTAGAAAGAATCTATTCTAACAAAATTTTGGCAGCATGTAGTCTGTAAATAGATCATTTTCCATCCCGCAGATCACAAAAAGTATGCACCAAATAACCTAGTTGTTTCTACAACATGCAATTCACAAGTCACTGCATCAGCCATGCAGGTGACATTTAGATCAAACGACATGCAATCTAGCAGTTCATAGTAAAATAAAAAAAAATCCATCCATCATATAACATAAACTATAAGCAAAAAGGATGTATAGTGCAATGCAGTAAAAATAGAAGAAAGCAAGATAAAATGTATATAGTTACAGACCCATAATAAAATTCAAATTGTTCATTAGCTGAAAATTTTTAAAGTTCTGCTCCCCCTCAGATGTAGCTCTTAGGACTCTCCATCGTGGGGCCCTCCATCAGATGATGCCGCCTCATCACTACTCATGTCCATGGGATACCTCCCTGTCTCATTATCAATGTCGTCCAAGTCATTGAAGCGGTCATTCATTATGGTGAAGTTGGCCTCCATTCTCAAGCTCAATGTAATTGTTCTGAATATCGATGAACCTATTCTCTGAAGAAACTGCAAGTTCCTTGACTTATATTTACATAGATGTAAGGCGAGCATCTATGGATCCCCCGAACTCATTGAAAGACATCGCAAGACTCTCAATGGTTGCCATAATATCATTGGATAGCTGTTCTAGTTGCGAGGGCTGGTCCCGAGGAGCACCTGGCTGATCTTTTAATCTCCTAGGGGTGTGTGCTAACCACATGTTGTAGGAACTCGAACCATGAAAATAAAAAGAAAAGAAAAGAAAAAGAAAAGAAAAGAGAAAGGAAAAGAAAAGAAAGGGAACTGTTTGCTACAAAGAGCAAACTGTTGACGGTTTGAGGAATCTTAGAAAAATCGTCGACGGTTTTGGGTGAGCACAGTTTGGTATGAGACCAAACCATCGATAGTTTTGGAAAATCTTAGGAAAACCATCGATGGTTACAAACAACTGAGAGCTAATATGAAAGAAAATAGGAAATTTGGTTTGGTGTAGACCAAATCATCGACGATTTTAGGAAACTATTAACGGTTTTGTTCGAGCCAGCATACCTACAAATAAGAGTGACCTCATTTTTTTAGAAAAACTCTCTTTCTCTCTCTTTCTCTCTCTCTCTCTCTCTCTCTCTCTCTCTCTCTCTCTAATTTTCTTGTGTTTCTCCCTCTCTAAAGCCCTCCCGAGCTCTCTCTTGCTCTCTGATCGCTCTCTCCCTCCTCTCAGCTTGCTGGCTCCTCTCTCCTCGGCAAGTTTAAGGAAAAAGTTAGGGTTTGTTCTAGGGAATGTCGTAGGAAGATTTTTAGGAACAGGTAAGGGGAATAGATTATGTCAGTTAATTTTGAAAATTTAATCGATTAAAATGAAGTAGGTGATTACAGGAATGCTATATATGATTTTTTAAATGAATTAGGGTATGAAAATGATGGTTTTTCTTATTATATATGTACTTGGGAAAAACAAAAGTGAGTAGGGTAATCATCTCCTTTTCCTATAAAATAGGTATTTTGAGTTAAAGTAAACCCTAGAGATGATTATGCACTTATTTTCAGCAAAATATATTTTCCCTGGATAGTTAGTATATTATGATATATCACTCAAATCACGTGGCATGAGAATGATTATTATTGCATAATTAAAGCTGTTGGTTTTTATGGTATGGTATGGTAAAAGTTATGATTTTATACTGACCTTAGAAAATGTTGAGAATATTGTGAAATTATGAAATGAAGGTTTGATATTGAGTTATGAAATTATGGTTTGATACCGAGTTATGATATGACAATTTTATACTGATATGTGAAATGATGAATTATGAAATGACGGTTTGATACCAAGTTATGATATGACGGTTTTGTACCGATATGTTGAAATACTGATATGTTTTTATATGTTGATAAAATGAGATCATTTGACTGTTTTATTTTATAAATTGCATTATATGGTTTAAGAACCCTAATGGGCCATATATGTAAAGGAAGCTCGGTATCGTAACTACAGACGAGAATCAGTGCAGCCACACTATTCCGAGAGTGTCGATAATTGGATAGTCAATTTGGCCAAAGAAGGGTTGTGTACCGCCCCCCCCCCCCCCCCGAAGTACGGATCAGGTTGGGTAGGCAAATTGGACTTGCAGATGAGTATGTTTACTTAACTTGGTGGTAGGCCAACCATGGCTAAGTCCAGTCTTCAGACTGCACAAATAGATCATGGGGGTTTATACATAATGTTATATGATTGTCCAGTTGGGGAGGCTTTTCTATGCATATATGTAGATTTATGTAAAGAGAGCTATTTATTGAGCCAAAGTATGTTTTGAGAAGAAAATGAGTATTTTCATTTATATAGGTGTGAGTACAGTTTATAAATACTATCTCATTTAAAGATAATTAATGGATGTATTTGCTTATGTTAATTCAGGTGTAATCCCAAGGGGGGGGGGGGGGCTGATTTGGGTATTTTTAAAAACCTTTAGAATTACTTACCACTTAATCCATATTTCTATATTTAACAAATCAATTGCAGGGATTTAAAACTGATTTAAATTATTATATCAATGAATCCTTGTCACCCAATTAATTGTTAAGTGCGTGTGGGGTTATTCAACATACACATGCAAGATAGATATTTAAATGCGTTGTAGAAAATAAAAGGAGTAACGGAAGAGAGAAGGCTAACATAATTTTTACAAGGTTCAGCCAACCCAGCCTACATCCTTGCCTTGAGCAACCCACTCAAGGATTCCACTATATCCCTGCTCCTTTAATTGGGACGAAGCTTCCCTTACATCCGCTGCTTACAAGAGGCACAACTTCTTCCTCACCTGGTTCACAATCCGAACCATGATTAATATATATAATGTCAAATCTGCAAAACAACTCAAGATTCGCTTCTAACAAAGCTAGTGAGTACAATTGAAACCTAACACATATCCATATGATAAAACTTGAAGCTTAGTATGTATGTAATGATACAATCGTTGTGTGAATGATATGTTTCGACTAATTTCCCTTTATCAAATCTCCCAATTAATGATATATGTAAAAGTTTTGGAGAAATTAGGGTTCTAGTTCAACTTGCTAAATGCACGAAAATCAAATGTGAACTTATCAAAAGATTTGTCTTGAATATTATAACGATCAAAATCAATAAGCTTTCTTCCAAATATTGAACCACAATATGATCTTTGTAATATGCAAATATATATATATATATATGTATGATGTGATTTCCAAAGATCAAAAACCTAATATAATATTATTTAGAAAATATCCCTCAATAATATATATAGTTATGAACACTAAGGCTATTTAATCAAGAGGTTTTGTAATATAGAAAATATCGAGTCTTTAACTGAAAACACACTTGAATCAAAAACCGTTTAACCAATGGCAAAAAATTTTCTCAAGTAGTGATCTTGTCAAAACAATCTATATGTAAGTACACTCAAGATCAATCACTCAACTTATTATCAATAATGGATTTTGAGATGAAAAATTCTTTGAGAATAAATATTAAGAAGCAAATCAGTTTAGATGAAAAACTCTATGAGAATAACTATTAACAAGCAGATTGATTTACCAAACCTCAGTACCAAGTTGATTGCACAACAATCACAAGAAAGTCTTTTGAAGATCAGCGTAGCTTTAGCTCAGATTTGAAATATAAGATTTAAAATCCTAATCAAGAACTCAGCAGTGTATTCTCCCAAGTTGTGCTAATCGTACAATACGCTTAATGGTATGCTAAAATTCTTTCTCTTCTTTCTCTCTTTTGTTATTGTGTGACTCTAGGGTTTAGATGTTGATTATATATATAACTGTGCCCTTAGAATGAATCTTAACCATTGGATCAAAAAATAACTCACGTGTTCTCTCATTAAAAATCAAAATTTTTAATCTTCTTGTAAGTTCAGATGACTGAGGGTTAAGACGTAGACGACTGAAGTTCCTTAGAGCTTCGAAAAATTAACTTGGACATAGGGTCAGACGACTGAAGTTGGGGTTCAGTCTTCTTAAGTGTTGGGTTCAGACGATTGAAGTCTGAGTTCAGTCTTCTAATGTGTTTCTACTAGGTTCAGTGTTTCACTATTAATTCTTCAAACAACTAAACTTAATCTTCGATCTTCTGAAGAAGTTCTTCAAATGATTGAGCTTAACTTCGGATGATTGAACGTGGAGTTCGGTCTTTTGAACTGTTCGTTTTATGCATTTTTCTTTTTTTTTTTGTTTCAAAAATTGCTTTGCTCTCTTTCTTTTCTCCTTTATAAAATATTTTTCGGGATTTTAAAAATATCTCTAAGTCCATAAATATCCCCTAATGACGTTCTTGAGATGCATGAGTCCTAAGGTAAGTCTAGGGTATATTTTGAGCCTCAAATTAAATCATATGAATTATGTGAATACATTTAGTTCTAAGTACCCATTCCCATGACGTTTTTGAACTTGCCGCTTGCATCTTCATTGTTATACTCTTTTAGTTCCATGGATTATTCCAAGTTGTGTATGCTTTAATCTTCATGGCTTCCATGACCTGTTATCCTTCCGTGCATGGTAAATATTGTTTCCATTCATGATCTCAATGCATAGATCAAATACCAAGTGATTTGTCAGTATCAAAATAGGATTGGACTCGTAGAGTCAACAATTTCTCCTTTTTTGATGAAGAAAAATACACGAGCAAAAATATATATTGGTTACGCCTAACAAGGCTCCCTTTCAAATAATGCACAAAAAAATATGCAGCAATTCGAAATATGCTCATACACACAATTAGCTTTGCCATACATTTTTTTTCTATAAACTGATATTATTCTCCCCCTTTTGCTATAAATTAATATTCTTCTCCCCCTTTTGACATCAACAAAAAGGTGTATAATAATACATGAGTGGACATAACCTTATGTTCTTTTCCCCTTTTAAATCTTAAAGTTTTAAACTTGTTCAACCATCAGATTTTAAAAATTATTTTATGAAATATGTCTCCCTGTGTTACTTGAATTTCCTTCTCCCCCTTGCTAATGTAGAAAGTTGTGTTGTTGAATGTAAATTACAATGTGAACATACATAGTGTGTCAAATTTCAAAGATTTTGTGATGATTAAGATGTGTAAGTCAATAAAATCTTATCATGATGTGAACAAATGTGATACCGAATGAGAACAAATGAGCTGAATATGAAATTTTTGACAAATTGTGATGTTGCTCCCTTTGAATTATGTCATCTAATATAATTCCAGGCAACCTCTCGACTATGTATCAGACCTAATTCATGCCTAATTTGGATAAACCTATCCTCTGCAAGTGGTTTCATGAATATGTCTGCCGATTGTTCATCTATGCATACAAACTCAAGTGTCACATCTCCTTTTTGCACATGGTCATGAAGGAAGTGATGTCTTATTTCTATATGTTTAGCTCATGAATGTAATATGAGATTTTTTGAGATGTTTATTGCACTCATATTGTCGCATCTTATAGGTATTGTGTCATAGCTTAATCCAAAATTCGTCAGTTGTTGCTTCATGTATAGTGTTTGAACACAACAACTTCCTGCCGTTACGTATTTAGCCTCAGCTGTGGAAAGAGCTACTGAATTCTATTTCTTGGAAAACCAAGAGACTAATGAATGTCCTAAGAAATGACATGTACCACTTGTGCTCTTCCTATCCACTTTTCTACCAGAAAAATCAGCATCTGAATAGCTGATAATCTTAAAAGATATATACTTAGGATACCAAAACCCAAGTTCCATGGTTCCTATCAGGTATCTAAGTATTCGTTTAACAGCTAAAAAATGTGACTCTTTTGGTGCAGCCTGAAATCTTGCGCACAAACATATGCTAAACATTATGTCCAGTCTGTTGGTAGTTAGATAAAGTAAGTTACCAATTATTCCACGATAGATCTTTTTATCTACTGGTATACCTTGTTCATCTTTGTCTAATTTCAAAGAAGCGTTCATAGGTGTTCCTAGTATTTTTCCATCTTCCATATTAAACTTTTTGAGCAAATCTATAATATACTTCGATTGATTTATAAAGATTCCATGTTTCGCTTGTTTGATCTGAAGCCCTAGGAAGAAATTTAGTTCACCCATCATGCTCATTTGAAATTCATTTTGCATAGTAATAGTAAACTCATTGCACAAGTCTTTATTTGTAGCTCCAAATATGATATTGTCTATGTATACTTGAACTAGGAGCATGTCATCTTTCTTAGACTTTATAAAGAGTGTTGTGTCTATCCTTCCTCTGATAAATCCATTGTCCAGTAGAAAGCCGCTTTGTCTCTCATACCAAGCTCTAGGAGCTTGCTTTAAACCATACAAAGCTTTTGTTAGTCTATAAATGTGATCTGGATTCTTATGGTTTTCAAAGCCTGGGGGTTGTTCTACAAATACCTCTTCACTTATGTAGCCATTTAAAAACGCACTTTTGACATCCATTTGATATTGCTTGAAATCCTTAAAAGCAGCATAGGCTAAAAGAATTCGAATGACTTCCATTCTAGCTACAGGTGCAGAGGTTTTTTCAAAATCTATTCCTTCTTCCTAGTTATATCCCTGAGCTACTAGTCTTGCCTTATATCTAACAACTATCCATGTTCATCTTTCTTGTTCTTATATATCCATTTAGTTCCAATAATTGTCTTATCTTTAGGTCTAGGAGCTAATGTCCATACTTTGTTTCTCTCAAACTGGTTTAACTCTTCTTTCATGGACAACACTCACAATTCATCCTCAATTGCTTCGCTCACATTCCTAGGTTCTTCTTCAGATAGAAAGACAAAATTGTAACGACCCAAAAATTACACCATTTTTTTTAAAAAAAAATGCATAAACTACTCTGATATCACTGCTATAACATCCCAGGCCTCAGAAGGGCACTGAGGTGTTCCTGCACACAATAAACACACCTATGCAGAAGAAAATATAAAGTCATACGACCATATATACACACACAATATCAGAATTCAGTGTTTCCAAACTATAGGTACATTTATACATCTCTCACCAGTACCATCTATCCAAAAACACGACGCCCTATACACACTTACCCTATAGGCAGGGCAATCAAGAGGTCACTCTATTTGTGAGCCTAATCTACTCGCCTGGCTGGCTCACCTGAAAAATGTTAAAGTAATGGGGTGAGACGACGCTGAGTAATTTGAAATATGCTATTGCTAGTGAGTGGCGTCCAAGTTGCATAACTATTATAATAACTTTTGAAACTATATAAGCTGGAAAATCAATAAAGTATATCATATACATAACTGTGATTTTCCCTTGAAAATCTGTATGTCATGATTTGACTCTTCATGACAGGATTGTGCGGCCCGTAGGTGGGACTTAACTTTGGTTGGCCTACCAGGTAAGTCACTGTACTCTACCCTTCCTCAGTCCAGCCAAACTGCATCCTCTCCTAAGTACGGAACTGGACTGCCACCTCATCAAATCGAGCCCCCTCAACCTAGCGTACTAGGGAGCTGCATCCACTCCGGGCGCAGTTGACGGTATCCGCACACTATCTGAGATATGTGGTTGCACTTTGTTCATTAAATAGCAATGGTACCGTGCTCTGACAACTTTATGTGTCTGTAATATTTTCTCAGGGATCTGATACTGTATAGATATATACTACCATAATTATCTTACTGTTTTCATCATGTTTCCAAAATGACCATAACACTATAATTCTGTACTAAATATACTGTATATCTGAATAATATAAATGTAGCATCTAGATACTATAACTATATATCTGACTGTATAATCTGTCTGTACAATCTGTCTGTATAATCTGAGTGTTATGGTATTAGGAAACATGGCATTCTGTAAATATTGTAACATACTGATCTGAATAAAATCTGTAATACTTGTCTAATAAATATCTGTGTATATCTATCTATATCTGTATATACTGTATAACATGATATGTTGGAAAAAGCTATATAATTTCTATATCAAGTACATATCTACTCAAGCCACACAAACATTAAAACTCACCTTCTGTAAAACTGGATAATAAACTGATATAAATATATATATAAATCTGTAATAACATTGTTAAAACTCCTAGCATAGCATATTTCCCTTACTCTGTTTCTGCAAAAGCCCCTTACTGTGACTAGTCCTACATCTGCAGGGTTCCCCACTCAACACCCTGAAAATAATATTTCCCAGAACAAAATATCATTATTTCTCCATGTACAACATTTTATATAACTATGGGAAAGGCAAATACTGAGTAAAGTGCCTTACCCTGAAATTGGGATGGAGTACAAATCACTTCCACCCACAATCCACTCTGGTAGATTTGTAGAGAACTTCCCCAGGAGCGTCGTAGTGACCTCAAATCATCGATTTGACAAGCAATGATGTCGGAATCGAAGAGAGAAGGGGAGAGGAACGTTTAGAGAGAGAGAAAATAATTTCCTGCGCAAGTTTTCTCGTGAAAATTCAGTTTTAAGAGTACTTATAGCCCCAAATTCGTTGACGAGACACGTCATATCATCGACGAGTCCCTGAAGAAGTTCATCGATGAACCTGAACCCCTTGCTGATGATTTTCAAACTGCCAAAACCCCCCTCTCGTTATCTTCTTGTCAATGAGATGTGTCCTCGTCGACGAATCTCCTGTGTTCGTCGATGAGGCCTTGATTAATTTCTTGGGTTATTACATTCTCCCCTCCTTAAAAAATTTTGTTTTCGAAATTTACTAAATGTGTTAAACACCATCCATACAATCTACCATCCCATAGAGGCAAATGGTTTAGTTATTTCATTCTTTACCCTCACTCATGGCGGAGGAATACCATGGTTATATTCAAAGTTCTGGGAGATCACAAATATATTCAAAAAGAAAAAAAATTCTCCCAAAACTTAAATATTACCTACCCTATAACCTAAAGCACAACATAAATATCACACTATACTAAACAAACTTTTTCTTTATCGAACCATACTGACTACTATAATTCATTAAATAAGTGTGGGTATTTTTGCTTAATTTCTTCTTCAAGCTCTCATTAAGCTTCTTTTATAGCATGGTTTCTCCACAAGACTTTCATAAGCTGAATTTCTTTGGTGCGCAATTCTTGTGTTTTTTAGTCCAAGATTTATACTAGTGCTTCTTCATAAGCTAATGAATCTTTAAGTTCTATTTCTACATAACTGATAATGTGGGATGGGTCTGAGAAGTATTTCCTCAACATGGAAACATGAAATACGTCGTGTATCCTGGACAAAGCTGGTGGCAGAGCTAGCCTATAGGCTACTGATCCCACTTTCTTTAGTATCTCAAAAGGGCCAATAAACCTAGGTCTCAGCTTGCCCTTTTTCCCAAATCTTATAGCCCCTCTCAGGGAGCTACCTTCAATAATACCCGATCCCCCATATCAAACTCTAATCCCTGGCGGCGTGTGTCTGCTTAGCTTTTCTGCCAACTCTGCACACTACTGATTCTTTCTTTATCAGTCGAACCTTATCATATGCTTGCTCTACTATTTCTAGACCTAAAACTTGCCTCTTGCCTACTTCATCCTAGAAAAGAGGTGAACGACACTTTCTACCATACAGTGCTTTGTAAGGTGCTATGCCGACGCCATCCTGATAACTATTATTGTAAGCAAAATCAACTAGCGACATAAACTAGGTCCAGCTATCCCGAAAATATAACATGCATGCATAAAGCATATCTTTCGATGTTTGAATTTTCCTCTCAGTCTGACCATCTGTTTTTGGGTGGAAAGCAGTGCTGCATGCTAACTGTGTACCCATAGCCTCTTGAAAACTTTTCCAAAATCGTGAAGTAAACTGAGGATCTTAGTCTGAGACTATGGATATCGATACACCATGGACACGCACTATCTCCTGAACATATATTTCTGCCAATCTATCCTCGGAGGAACCTACTTTAATCGGGATGCAATGAACAGTCTTCGTCAAACGATCAACAACCACCCAAATAGCATTCAATCCCTGTCATACTGGTGGTAACCCAGTAATAAAATCCATAGAGATGTGATCCCACTTCCACTCTAGAATAAATAGTGGCTGTAACTGCCCTGCTGATCTCTAGTGCTCAGCCTTAACCTGTTGGCACGTCAAACATTGTTGTACAAATTCAAAATTTCCCTTTTCATTCCACTCCACCAAAAATACTCTTGCAGATCCCTATACATTTTTGTACTGCTAGGATGGATTGTGTATAGTGATCTGTGAGCCTCTTTTAAAATCGTCCTTCTAATATCATCATCTGTAGGCACACACAACCTGGTGCGAAACCGTAGAGCTTCTTCATCAGAGATGCTGAACAACTCTCCCTGACGATCCCGTACTCTGGCTATTACTTTTGCTAATTCTACATCATTTCCCTGAACGGCCTTAATCTTCTCATATAACGTAGGCTGTACAACTAGGCTGGAAATAATTACTTGAGGATTACCCTCTACCAACTCTATGCCAAGTCTCTCTAGATCCATCAGGATTGGGTGCTGAATCTCCATAGCTACCAGTATTGGTCCCACTAATTTCCTGCTCAGAGCATCAACTACCACATTCGCTTTCCCTAGGTGGTAACTAATTGTGCATTCATAGTCTTTAATAAGCTATAACCACCTTCTATATCTCATATTTAGCTCTTTATGGGTAAAGAAATATTTTAAACTTTTATGATCTGTGAAGATTTTGAACTTCCCACCATATAGCTAATGCCTATAGATCTTGAGAGCGTACACCACTGCAGCTAATTCCAAAACATGCACAAGATAGTTTTTCTCATATTCCTTAAGTTGTCTAGAAGCATACGCGATAACCCTACCCTGCTGCATCAATACACATCCAAGACCCTTCAATGACGCATGACTATATATCACAAACCCGTCCTCCCCTGGTGGAATAGTTAGTACCAGAGTTGAATCTAACTGTTGCTTTAACTCCTAAAAGCTCTGCTCACAATGATTGGTCCAATTAAACTTCATATTTTTTCTCATAAGTCGTGTTAATGGACCTGATAAGATGGAGAAACCATCTATAAAGTGTCGGTAATAGCCTGCCAATCCCAGAAAACTCCTGACCTCCTGGACATTTCCTGGCCTTTCCTAACTCACCATTGCCTCTATCTTACTTGGATAAACTAATACACCTGCCTCAGAGATCACATGGCCAAGAAAAGAAACCTGCCTTAACCAGAACTCACATTTCTTGAATTTTGTGTACAATTTTATTTCTTTCAATATATGCAACACCAACCTCAAATGATGCTCGTGCTCCTCAAAACTTCTCGAGTAGACCAGTATATCATCGTTGAATACGATCACAAACTGGTTCAAATACTAATGGAACACCCGGTTCATTAAATCCATAAATACTACTGGTGCGTTAGTCAACCCAAATGGAATCACTAGGAACTTGTAATGCTCAAATCTCGTTCGAAATGCCATTTTCAAAATGTCTTCTGCTCGAACTTTCACTTGATGATAACTAGACCGCAGATTAATTTTAGAATAAACCTAGGTCCCCTAGAGCTAATCAAACAAATCATCAATCCTAGGGATAGGATATTTATTCTTAATTGTCAGTTTATTTTTCTCTCTGTAATCTATACACATCCTCAATGACCCATCCTTCTTCTTTACAAATAGAACTGGTGCTTGCCAGGGCGACACACTGGGCCTGATAAATCCTTTATCCAGCAATTCCGGCAATTGATCTTTTAGTTCTTTTAAGTCGGATGGACCCATTCGGTAAGGTGCTTTAGATACTGGTTTTTTCCTTGGTAGAAGATCCACAATAAATTCAACTTTACGGTCTGGTGGCAAACTAGGTAATTCTTCTAAAAAAAACATATGAAAATTCTCTAACCACAAGAATATTGGCTTGTTTTAGTTCTTATTTTGGCATTTCTTTAATGTAAGCAAAAAATCCCTAACCGCCATTTTGAATTAGTTTCTTCACCTGAAAGTTGATGCAAACTATGGTGAAGAACGCACGCGCGAACCCACAAATCTGTATTTTTGCTCACCTAGGGGTTTGAAAATCACTTCTTTTTTTATGGCAATCTATGCTAGCATGATTAATTGCTAGCCAATCCGTACCTAGTATTACACCAAACCCCTGCATATCTAGGACCACGAGATCAGCTGGTAATACTTTTCTTTGAATGTTTACTGGAAAGTTCCGAAGCACCTTCCTACTTGTTACCGTAGATCCCGTCGGCGTACCTACAGACAATTCTACATCTAATAACTGTGTCTCTACCCTAGTTACACTGACATACCTTATTGATATAAAGGAATGGGTGACACCTGTATCAAACAAAACAATAATTTTATATGGTAAAGCAATATGAGTACCTTTGACTATGTATCCAGCCGTATCGGCGTGTTTCGGCTTCAACGCATACGCCCTCGCCAGCACCGTGTTCCTTTATTGACCTCCACGGGGCGCCTGGTAACCACCCTGAACTAGTCTGGGAGCTGGTACATAATTCGACGACATCTGACATGTACGAGCCATATGATCAGGTCTCCCACAGTGGTAGCAAACATTCTCCCCCAACCGAAACTCACCTAGATGTCTCTGTCCACACCTGGGACAAGTAATGTGAGGCTTTCCACCCTGAAATCCACTGTGCTCTACCATCTGCCTCTGACCCCCACTAGATCTACCTCCTCTCCAAGGGCCTCGACTGGACCGAACCTAAAAACTCGAGGGTGTGGCCCTTTTCTTCTGGTTCTGCATCTCAGTCTCTCTTGACAAATTCTCCTCTACTATTATAGACCTGTCAACCAACTCTGAGAAGTCATGTGTCCTCAAAACTACCACCTTGCTATAAATATCTCGCCTTAGATTTCTCTCGAACATTCTAGCCTTCTTAACTTCATCTGGAACAATATAGGGGCAAAAATGCGATAATTCGATAAATTTCACCGCGTACTGCTGGACTGTCATCAAACCCTGGGACAAGCTCAGAAAATTTTGTACCCTAACCTCTCTGACTGAGGCAAGATAGTATCTATCAAAGAATATGTCCTTGAATCTAACCCAAGTCATCGGTACTAGAATAACCCTCTTCTCCTCCAATAATCTAGTGGCCATCCGCTATCTCTCGACCTCCCCTGTTAGCTTGTACATAGCATAAAGGACCCTCTGCTTATCAGTGCAGTGAAGCACCATCAAAATCTTCTCTACCTTCTGCATCCAATTTTTCGCAACTGTAGGATCAGCTGCTCCTGAAAATGTTGGCTGGTTTATCTTTATAAATTTCTTCATCATACACCCCTGAGCTGGAGATGGACCTCCCTACTCCTGGGAGCTTTGAGCAATCTCAGCCATAACTTGCTGAGTTGCACTACGTAGCACAGCATCTGAATCTCCGCCTCCTACACTAGAAGGCCCAGCTTCATCATCCCCACTAGCATGCGCGCTACTACCTCCTAGGTCCATCCTGTAATTTTACCAAATTATTTTAAGTATCTGTATCCTACAATATTATACTAACTAAATACCCCTAATCTCTCTTTACTAATTTAAGGTCGAGTCCTACTGTATGAAAATAGAAATCGTTGATAGTTTACTATGGTTTTCCTAGAATCGTCACCCCAGGAAAATCACAGAAACCACCCTGAAACTCTACTTCCAAACCGCAAAAAAAAACCCTAAATTCTCATCCTAATTTTCCAATATCAACTTCATTAATACCCTATTCAGCTCTTCTTAAGATTCTATTTCTAAATTCTGATATTGTTTTCCGCTGTACTTTAGAGTCTATAGAACCTAGTAACTTAGGCTCTGATAGCAAAAATGTAACAACCCAAAAAAACACCATTTAAAAAAAAAAAAAGAACGCATAAACTTCTCTGATATCACTGCTATAGCATCCCAAGCCTCATAAAGGCACTGAGGTGTTCCTGTACACAATAAACACACCTATGCATTGGAAAATATAAAGTTATACGACCATATATATACATACAATACCAGAATTTAGTGTTTCCAAACTATAGGTACATTTATACATCTCTCACTAGTACCATCTATCCCAAAACACGTCGCTCTGTACACACGTACTTTATAGGCAGGGCAATCAAGAGGTCACTCTATCTGTGAGCCTGATCTGCTCGCCTAACTGGCTTACCTGAAAAATGTTAAAGTAATGGGATGAGACGATGCTCAATAAGTTGAAATATGCTATTACTAGTGTGTGGTGATCAAGTTGCATAACTATTATAATAACATTTGAAACTGTATAAGTTGGTAAATCAGTAAACAGTATATCTTATAATTATCGTGGTTTAAAACATAACTGTATCATCTAAATTTTCTACTTTTCATACTGCTAATATAATACTATACTTATCAATGCTGCAAAACTGTATACATGTACACAACTATGCTTTTTCCCTGGAAATCTTTATGTCATGATTTGACCCTTCATGATAGGGTTGTGTGGCTTGTAGGTAGGACTTAACTCTGGTTGGCCTACCTGGTAAGTCACTATACTCTGCCCTTCCTTAGTCCAGCCAAACTACATCCTCTCCTAAGCACGAAACTGGATTGCTACCTCATCAAATCGGGCCCCTGAACCTAGCGTACTGGGGAGCTACATCCACTCTGGGCACAGTTGATGGTACCCACACACTATCTGAGATATGTGGTTGCACTCTGTTCTGTAAATAGCAACGGTACCATGCTCTGATAACTGTATGTGTCTATAATATTTTCTCAGGGATCTGATACTGAATAGATATATACTACCATAATTATCTTACCATTTTCATCGTGTTTTCAAAATGACCATAACACTATAATTCTGTACTGAATATACTGTATATCTGAATAATACAAATGTAGCATCTGGATGCTATAACTGTATATTTGACTGTATAATCTGTCTGTACAATCTGTCTGTATAATTTGATTGTTATGGTATTAGGAAACATGACATTCTGTAAATATTATAATATACTAATCTGAATAAAATCTGTAATACTTGTCTAATAAATATCTGTGTATATCTGTCTATATCTGCATATACTGTATAACATGATATGCTGAAAAAAGCTATATAATTTCTATATCAACTACATATCTACTAAGGCCGCACAAACATTAAAACTCACCTTCTGTAAAACTAGATAATAAACTGATATAAATATATATATATATATATATATATATATATATAAAAATCTCTAATAACATTGTTAAAACTCATAGCATAGCATATTTCCCTTACTTGGTTTCTGCAAAAGCCTCCTACTGTGATTGGTCCTACACCTGCAGGGTTCCCCACTCAAAACCCCGAAAACAATATTTTTCAGAACAAAATATCATTATTTCTCCATGTACAACATTTTATATAACTATGGGAAAGACAAATATTGAACAAAATGCCTTACCCTAAAATTGGGATGGAGTTCAAATCACTTCCACGAACAATCCATCCCGGTAGATTTGTAGAGAACTTCCCTAGGAGCGTTGTAGTGGCCTCAGATTGTCGATCTGACAAGCAATGAAGCCGAAATCAATGAGAGAAGGGGAGGGGAACGTTTGGAGAGAGAGAAAATAATTTTTTGCGCAAGTTTTCTCATGAAAATATGGTTTTAAGAGTACTTATAGCCCCAAATTTGTCGATGAGACACATCATCTCATCGATGAGTCCCTGAAGAAGTTCATTGACGAACCTAAACCCCTCATCGACGATTTTCAGATTACCAAAACCCCCCTCTTGGTATCTTTTCATCAACGAGACGTGTCCTCGCCGGTGAGATACTTATGTACCCTCATCAATGAATCCCTTGTGTTCATCAACGAGGCCCTGATTAATTTCTTAGGTTATTACAAAAATGACTAATCATATTCCTAAGTGAGGATCATGTGGCTACTCCACGTAATGGTTCACCTATTATTTGATCAATAGGTTGATTTTTTTTGTACTTCCATTCTCTAGGTGGTTCATTAACCTCATTTTCAATTTGATTAGTTTCAACAAATGGTTCCTTAATTTCATTTTTCTTTCTTGAATCATCTTTAATGGATAGTTTTTCAAATTCTTTGTTTATCTCAATTTCATCTTCATTAGTCCTCTTAGAGAAGGGGTTTGACTCATCGAACACTACATGAATGGATTCTATAACGGTTAATGTTCGTTTATTGTATACTCTGTAGGCTTTACTATCTAAGGCATACCCTTGGAAGATGCCTTCATTTGATTTCAAATCAAACTTTCCTAAATGTTCATTGTCTTTAAGCACAAAACATTTACAGCCAAAGAAAAAATATAATATGTTTGGTCTATGGCCATTCCATAATTAGTAAGGAGTCTTATTTAGAGATGGTCTAATCAAAACTCTATTTAGAACATAGCAGGCAATATTTACTGCCTCAGCTCAGAAGTACTTGGGTAGTTTATGTTCGTTAAGCATGGTTCTGGCCATTTCTTGTATAAACCTATTCTTCCTTTCAACTACACTATCTTGCTGTGGTGTTCTAGGAGCTGAAAATTATGAGCAATTCCTAATGAATTACAGTAGTCTTCTATGCTTTGATTTTTAAATTCTCTACCCCTATCATTTTGGATTTTAGTGACAATATAACCCTTTTCATTTTGAATTTTCTTACACATATTTATGAATTGTTCACACGCTTCATCTTTGGGACCTAAAAATAAGACCCATGTATTTCTTGAACAATTGTCAACTATGATGAATGCGTATAATTTTCTTCCCAAACTTTGAATTGGGTTTGGACCAAATAAATCTAAGTGTAGCATTTGAAGTGTCCTAGTAGTAGAGATTTCTTTCTTCTTCTTAAATATCATTTTTGCTTGTTTTCCTAGTTGGCATGCATCACATATTTTATCATTCACAAATTTAGTCTTAGGCAATCCCTTAACTAATTTTTTCTTAACAAATTTAGATATTAAATCCATGTTTGTGTGTCCTAGTCTCCTATGCCAAATCCAACTAATTTCATTTATAGCAGAGAAACATGTAACATGTTGAGAAGTAAGGTTATCAAGGCTAGTGATGTATATATTTTCATGATGATCAGTAGTAAACAATATTTTGTTTTCAGATTTGTTCTCTACAGTGCATTTTTCATGTTCGAATAAGAGTTTATAATCTTTATCTCATAGTTTACTTATACTCAATAGGTTATGTTTCAATCTATCAACTAACAACACATTATCAATGACAAGTGAAGGTTCCTTACCAACTTTACCAACTCCAATGATTTTACCTTTAGAGTTATCCCCAAATGTAACGAATCCTTCATCTTTGGATATGATAGATGCAAATTTAGATTTATCTCCTGTCATGTGTCGCGAGCATCTGCTATCCATATACCACTTGTCCTTTGAGGAGGACGATCTCAAGCACATCTGCAGGACATAGTCAAATAACTACTTTTGGTACCCAGATTTTCTTGGGTCCATGGGGATTAGAACTAGATTCTCCTTTGACTTTCTAGACTTTCTTAATTTTGACATCTTTATTTTTGAATGGATAGTCAAATTTTATGTGACCCAACCTCTTACATTTAAAACAAGTAATATTTCTATGGAAGTCTTTAGTTGGAACATATGATTTTGACTCTCTTACAAAATATCCCATGTAGAGATGTTTCTATTTTAGATTCTCCTTCCCATTAAAACCAAGACCTTCCTTCTCTAAGGAATTTCTTTGAGCTTCTATGAGTTTTTCAAAATTATTTTGACCATAAGTAAATTTACAAATAATCTTAGTTTTATCTTTCAAATTCTTTTGTAACTCTTCAATTTTCAAATCCTTGTCTTTTATGATAGATGCATGAGATTCATTTTGATGTTCAACTAACATTGAAAATTCTTTCAATTTTAATTTCAAACCAGAATTTTTCTTATTCATTTTCTCAAGCATTTTAAGAGTGTACAAATATTCCTGATGCAATTCATTATATGAAAGCATGCTATTTTCATTTTTTGAATCACTTGAATAGTAAGATGAAGCAGAGCTAAAGGATTGTACCTCGTGGTCATCATGTGCCATCAGACATAGATTCACCATCTCATCATCACTGGATTCAGATTTCGAACTATTGGTACTGTGTGTGTCCCAGCCCACTTTTAGACCCTTCTTCTTCTTTTTCTTAGACACTATCTCTAGCTGGGGACAATCTGGCTTGATGTGTCCAAATTATTTGCCATTGTAGCACATGGGAAGATCATCTTTTTGCTTCCTTCTACTTGACTCTCACTTTTTCGCTTTTAAGCCCTTGAATTTTATGGTGTATTTCTCGTTCTTTCTCATGAACTCTCCAAATCTCTTGGTGATGAATGCAATGTTGTCATCCGATTCCGAGTCACTTCCCTCACTGGAGCAGTGAGATAATGCCTTAAGTGCTGTGGCTTTCTTTGATTTACTTTATTCATTCTTCCTCTCATTTATTGTAAGTTTATATGCGATGAGCGATCCAATTAGTTTGTCAATCGACATCTCCTTGAGATTTCTCCCTTCTGCTATTGCAGTAGCTTTAGCTTCCCAAACTGGAGGTAGTCCCTTAAGTATTTTCCTGATCAACTCATAAGTAGTGAAATGAGGAATAGCTTCCCAAGAGTGGGGGGGGCTGAATTGGATTCTTTTTAAATTTTAATGATTTTTAAGCTATTGATTTTAATTAACAAGAAAACAAGATATATAAACGATAACTACACTTAAAAATACTGAAATTTAAATTCACAAGTCAATTAATGAAATCAACGTAATTCAATCACTTAACAAAAAATATTAGAGTTTTAGTTGATTTTTCTGTAAACTCTTAGTATGCACTTTACTTGATCAAGATTTCTGCAGATTAACCAACGTACTCCCTTTTTGGGTTTCCGTAAATGACTAATCAAAACATACTTTCTAAATATCACGTACCTTTGTTTCTTTCTCACTTAAGAACCTACAACCTGCACATTTAAATCATACCACAATAGCAAGTGAATAATATAAAGTAAAGCAAAAAGAAAGACACAAGATTTTTACGAGGTTCGACTTCAACACAGCCTAATTCCTTGCCTTTGGAAAAACACCAAAGGATTCCACTATATAAGTTCCGTTACCTGATGGAACAATACCAATTTACAACCACTCCTTCTGTTAGGCTAGAGCCCGCCTCTCCAAACAATAACCCCTTATTTGGTTCAATGAGTCAACAACTCTGAATCGTTTCAGAATGATGATAGAGAAATTTTTGTACAAAAGAGAACTCTCACAATAGAGTAATTTAGTACAATGATCAGCTCACTTATACTCCAAAGTAATTCAAATATAAGAAATTTGAAGCGTTTCAAAGAAAATGAAAGATTCTGATTTTTTTAAAGCTTTGCTTCAAAAATATAAATCAATATCAGATTAGAAAGTTTAAGCACAAGAAAATTTTAGATCCTTTGAGAAATTTGAATATTTGAAAATCACTTGATCTAAAAACCTTTGAAAAGTAGCTTGATCTAAAAACCTTGAAGGTTGCTTGATCTTAAACTTTGAAGATTGCTGGATCTGAAACTTTGAAGATTTCTGGATCTGAAACTTTTGAAGATTTCTGTATCTGAAACTTTTGAGAATTGCTTAATTTCAAAAGCCTTTCAATATTGCCTCTATGATCATTATTTTAAACCTTTGAAACTTTTGACTATTTATAGATGTTTTTAGAAGCCATCCATTACTTCCAAAGATTCCTAAAATTCATTTCCAAATATTTTGAAATAAATATGTTTAAAAACATGGTTTAAAAAATCTTCTCTTCTTAAGCCCTTTTTATTTATTAAAAAAAAAAAAACTTTTTTAGAGTATATGTGTTTAAAAAAATATATTTTTGATTTTCCAAATATTTTGAAATAAATATGTTTAAAAACATGGTTTAAAAAATCTTCTCTTCTTAAGCCCTTTTTATTTATTAAAAAAAAAAAAACTTTTTAGAGTACTTGTTTTAAAAAAATATTTTTGATTTTCTATAAGCTTCAAACCACTTTATATTTGAGTCTAACCTTTGAAGTACTTACATTAAGAACATCCTAAAATATAATTCTTTAATCTTCAATCTTGTTCTTCCATCGTCTTTGTTGTTTCAATCTTTTATTTGAGCTTTTCACCAGTATAATTTTATTCCTCATGCTCTTTGTAATCCATAAGCTCTTCTTTGTGTTCTTCAAGGATTCTTTGTAATCCATAAACTATTCTTGTGTTCTTTAAGAATTATTTGTAATTTATAGACTTCTTTATGCACTTGGGCTTTGTCACTTTCCTGAAAAAATTTTACTTGAAACATATTAAACATATCATTGATTTGTTATCATCAAAATAAGAATTGTAAGCCTTATTAGGCCAACAATCTCCCCCTTTTTGATGATGACAAACCGATAGCAAAAATAATTAGATTTTTATATTCATGGCTCCCCCTATCAATAAGCATGATACAATTCATGTATGTAAGTCCAAAAGATAATCCATGAATAAACCATACATACACATAAAAGATTCATCCATCCATTTAAAAGGTATTTAAAAGGTTTTACAAACCATTATATATCATATTTTTGCACTCACTTCTCTTAAACATTTTCTCCCCCTTTGGACATCAATCAAAAAGGAAAAAGAGAGACAAAAACAAAGAAATGTTGTAAGTCAAAGTACTAGTTTTAGAAAACCAAAGATAGCCTAGCCGATAAAACTTGAATCACCTAAAAACACATAAAAGTGATAGGTAAAGGCACATCAGTTAGAGGCTTCCATATTTTCACTTTCATCATCATCTTCTTTTTGTTCTTCAGATTTATGATTTCCTTCCTCTCGTTCACTGTCATCTTCTCCTTCTTGTTCACTTTCATCTTCTCCTTCTTGTTCACTTTCATCTTCTCATTCTTCTTGTTCTCCAGATTCATCCTCACTGGATGTAGCAGAATTGATACTCATAGCAGATTTTCCTTTACAGGAATTGGCCAACTGTTGCTCAATCTTTTTAACTTACTTATCAATTTGTGAATAATGAGTTTCTATGGATTTAACCTTCTCTTGCAAAGTACTGAGGCTAGATTTCATACCATCACTAAATGTCATGTAATGGTTAAAAAATGGAACAAACCATGACGGAGTATCTGGATTAGGCTGAACTAAAGGTGTGTGGATAGATGATGAAGAAGGTGGTGGTGTAGATCAGACATTCCTATGTCCTTTATGGAACCACCCTTGAGGAGAATTTTTATAGCCCATCCGTTTTAGAACGGTGTCAGAAAAGATATCATAGTACGTCTTGCTAGTAAAGTTGAATGATGGAGTTAAAACATTAAAATGAGCGAAAACCATATTCAACATTCCCGCATATGATAGGAAAACACGGGGAGCATCAACTTTCATGATAATCCACTGAATGATCAAACTTTGAAGATCCATCTTCTTCCCTTTTAGAATGCACCACATTAACAGTCCAAAAATGAAATGTGATCATGAGAACCATATCGTGGTAAAATGTTGTTTGTAATGAGCTTATGCAAAATGAGGGCTTTCAAACTAAGCTGCTTATAAAGTGGAGGATGACCAAAGTTTACTGGAGTGTCAGTCATAACCAGTGGCAAAAACTCTTGTGGTGTAAAACCTTGAGCCATAATCCATTGCTTCTCAATAATATGAATCTCAAAATCCTCTAGCTTAATTCAAAGAATCTTTCCCAAAGATATAGGATTTAGATGGATGCCTTTCCCAAGAAAATTTGTTTTGATTTTCACATCGCTCCATGTTTGCATAAAAAAATACGCACAACATTGGGATAATAGCCTTTAGCTTGGTAGGTGATAAACTTATCTCATCCAACGTTCTTGAAAAGTTTCAAGATTTTGGGAAAATCAAAATTGAAGAACGTTACGTCAAGTACCTTACCTAATATCGGTTCAGCTGACGCAATTTGATTTCGGTAAAGGTGCTTGGCATGTGGAGTGACCAACCATTTCTCCACCTCATCGTTATTTATTCTTGTGGAAGAGGAAGATCCTTTAACACCAACGGATTTTGATCTAGGCATGTTTGGATGAAGAAGAAAATCAAGGAAATTCTAAGTTAAGCTTGGTTTTTGTGTGGAGGAAGGATTTGATGCTAAGTTGCAAGATGCTTTGAGCAAGATTTGTGTATGGAAAGTGATGGAGACGAAGGGTTTCAGAGAGAAAAATGAATGGTCAAGCACCTGGTAGGTTTTAAAATGACTTAAAATAGGGTTTTAAACCTGTCGCGAGGTAGTCGCCTGCTTCAATGTGGCAGGCACCTATCTTTGTGGAATTTTGAAAGACAGTAGCCAGGAAGTCGCCTGCCAACCAGAACAATTGCTAAATAACTTCACGATTATGAAGCATGCCCAATTCTCTTCTTATAAATATGAATCTTTCTTCTGACAAAGGTTTTGTGAAAATATCTGCTAATTGATCATGTGTATTTACAAATTCCAGTACTATATCTTCGTTTTATACATGATCTCTCAAGAAATGATGTCTTATATCGATGTGTTTTGTTCTTGAGTGAGATACTGGATTTTTTGAAACATTAATAGCACTTGTGTTATCACATTTGATAGGGATAGTTTGATATTGTATTTGAAAATCTTTTAACTGTTGTTTCATATACAATGTTTGAGCACAACAACTTCCTGCAGCAATGTATTCTGCTTCTGCTGTGGATAATGCTATAGAATTTTGTTTCTTTGAAGACTATGAAACTAAAGAATGTCCTAGAAAATGACACGTTCCACTTGTGCTTTTTCTATCTATTTTACATCCAGCAAAGTCTGCATCTGAATAACTAATCATTTCAAATCCAGATTCCTTTGGATACCATAAACCTAGTTCAAGTGTACCTAGGAGATACCTAAGAATTCTTTTGATTGTTATTTGATGTGATTCCTTTGGGGCTGAGTGAAATCTTGCACACATACATACACTAAACATAATATCTGGCCTACTTGGTGTTAAATAGAGTAGGCTTCCTATCGTTCCTCAAGAATGCTTAGTATCAACTTGTTTCCCTTTTTCATATTTGTCAAGATTAGTTGAAGTACTCATAGGAGTTCCTATGGGTTTACTTATTTCCATATCAAACTTTTTTAACATGTCTTTAATGTATTTAGTTTGATTTATAAAGATTCCATATTTTTCTTGTTTGATTTGTAATCCAAGAAAGTAATTTAATTCTCTCATCATACTCATCTCAAACTCTTTTTGCATACATGTGGCAAATTCTTTACATAGATCTTTATTTGTAGCTCCAAATATAATATCATCCACATATATTTGAACTAATAACAAATCTTTGTTTTTAGTTTTAATGAATAAGGTACTATCAACTTTTCCTCTTGTAAATTCATTTTTAAGTAAGAATTTACTTAATCTCTCATACCAAGCTCTTGGAGCTTGTTTCAAACCATAAAGAGCTTTTGTCAATTTGAATGCATGGTTTGGATTTTTAGAATTTTCAAACCCAGAGGTTGCTTGACTTATACTTCTTCATTTATATATCCATTCAAAAATGCACTCTTCACATCCATTTGATATAGCTTAAAATCCTCATGGGCTACATAGGCTAAAAGCATCCTAATGGCTTCCATCCTTGCCACAGGTGCAAAAGTTTCATCATAATCAATTCCTTCTTCTTGATTATATCCTTGTGCCACTAACCTAACTTTATTTCTCACAACAACTCCATTTTCATCCTTCTTATTTCTAAACACCCATTTAGTTCCTATAATTGATTTATCTTTGGGTTTTGGTATTAGTTCCCATACTTGACTTCTTTCGAATTGATTTAATTGCTCTTGCATAGCTATAATCCAAGAATCATCATTTAAGGCATCTTCAATATTTTTTGGTTCATGTTGGGATAAGAAAGCATAATGATTGCAAATATTTTTTAGTGAGGCTCTAGTAGTTATTCCTTTTGATGTTTCACCAAGAATTTGTTCTTTTGGGTGATTTTTGTCATATTTCCACTCTTTAGGAAGTTTTAGTTTCTCTGAAAGGTTTTCATTTAATGCATCATTGTTCTTTTCTTCTTTTATTTCAAGAACGTCTTCCTTTTGTGAAGTGACTTCTTTTTCATCATTCATATCTTTAATGTTATAATGATTTGATTCATCAAAAGTTATATAAATTGATTCCATAATTGTAGAAGTTCTTTTATCATAAATCCTATAAGCTTTACTATTTGTAGAATAATCTAAGAAAATACCTTGATCCGACTTTGCATCAAATTTTCCTAGGTCATCTTTAGTATTTAATATAAAACATTTGCAACTGAATACATGAAAGTAGGATATGTTTGGTTTTCTATCTTTCCAAAGTTCATATGGTATTTTATCTATTTTTGATCTTATTGATACCCTATTCACAATATAACATGCTGTATTTATAGCTTCTGCCCAAAAATATTTAGGTAAACTATTTTCATTGAACATTGTTCTTGCAATTTCTTGCAAAGTTCTATTTTTCCTTTCAACAACTCCATTTTGCTGTGGAGTTCTAGGTGCTCAAAAATTGTGAGTTATTCCATGTTCATTACAGAATTTATCAACTTCCTTATTTTTAAACTCTCTTCCTTAGTCACTTCTAAAGCTTGCTACATTATAACCTTTCTCATTTTGTAGTTTCTTGCATAAGGTTATTAATTGATTGGAAGCTTCATCTTTGTTTGCTAAAAATATTACCCAAGTAAATCTTGAAAAATCATCTACTATTACAAAAGCATATTGTTTTCCACCGAAGCTTAAGGTTCTAGTTGGACCAAATAAGTCTAAGTGTAGGAGTTCAAGGGGTCTTTGGTGGATATGAATTTTTTCTTTTTAAAACTTGTTTTTACTTGTTTTCCTTTTTGACAAACATCACATATCTTGTATTTTACATACTTAATATTTGGTAATCCTTTTACAAGATTTTTCTTAGATAATTTAGATAGTAGGTCCATGCTAGCATGTCCTAATTTCCTATGCCATAACCAACTTGCTTCATTCATGGTTGTTAAACAAGTTATGTTTTGATTTATTATTTTCTCAAGATTTATACAGTAAACATTATTTATTCTATGAGCCATAAACAAGGTTTCTTTATTTTTGGTCTGGATGACACATTTTTCTTTCATGAACATTACTTCGAACCCTTTATCACTTAATTGACTGATACTTAAAAGATTATGTTTTAGTCCTTCTACTAATAGCACATTATCTATAGTGAGTGAAGGTTCTTTACCAATTTTACCTATACCGACAATTTTACCTTTGGCATTGTCGCCGAAGGTGAAGTATCCCCCATCTTTTTGTTTTAAGGTAGTGAACTTGTTCTTGTCACCGGTCATATGTCTTGAGCATCTGCTATCCAAGTACCATTTGTCCGTTGTCGTTGTTGTCCTAAGGCAAACCTATAATGAGGGACACTATGTGTTAGTTTTTGGAACCCAAATTCTTTTGACTTTTATTGTTTTACTATTAGTTCCATTATTTGTTTTCCATTCTCCTTGGACTTTAACATATTTTTTCTTTAATGGGCAATTAAACATATATGACCTTTAGTCTTGCACATATAGCAAGTGGTGTGTTCATGTTTGTTATTTGATGAAGTGCTAGCATAAAACCTAGCTTCCTTATTAAAGTATCCCATGTATAGCTTTTTATTCTTTTTATTTGTTTTACTATTGTAGCCTATTCCTTCTTTCTTTTCATGAAGCCTTTGCTATCCAATCATTTTTTCAAAGTTCTCTTTACCTTTAGTAAAGTTATAGATAATCTTTTCCTTATTCTTAACTATCTTTTTGAGTTCATTTATTTCTAAATCTTTCTTATTCAAACCATCTATATGAGTTTTATCTAATTCTTGTTTTATTTCTTCTTCTAGCTTCTTAATATAAGCATTTCTTTCTTCTTCAATAGCTTTGAATGATTCTAGTTGCTTTACTAGTTCTTGATTCTGATCTTTCAAAGTTATATTTCTTTTAGACACTTTTATAAATCTTTTATGTAGTGAAAATAATTCAGTTTGTAATTCCTTATAAGAAGGCAAACTGTCACATGACTCATCATAAGACACATTTTGAGAGTCTGTTGAAGAGTAATAAGAATTTACCTCTTCATCGTTTGCCATGAAGCATATATTTATCATCTCTGTTCACTTGATTTAGTTTCAGTTTTGCTGGAGCTTGAATCGTCCCAAGTAGCTTTCATTGCTTCCTTCTTCTTCTTTTTTTTTTTGTCCTTCTTGAATAATGGACACTCCGGTTTAATATGTCTTGGTTTTTTGCAATGATAACAGATTGGTAATTCATTCTTACCTTATTTTCTTTCTTGCTTGTATCTCCTTTTTTAGTTTTCTTTGTGTAGAATTTTCTAGGAAACTTTTTATTTCTTCTATATAATTTTCCTAGTCTCTTAGTAATGAATGCCAATCCATCTTGATCTAAGTCACTTGTTTTGCTTTCTTCTTCACTAGAGCTATGACTAGATGCTTTTAGAGCTATGGATCTTTTATGCTTTGGTTCAGGATTCCTTTCTTTTAGTGTCATTTCATATGTAAGAAGTGAACCTATAAGTTCATCCAAAGAAGTAGTCTTAAGGTTTCTACCTTCCGTGATAGCTGTGGCCTTTAGTTCCCAAATAGAGGGTAGACCTCTTAGAATTTTCCTGATAATTTCATATGTAGTATAGGTTTTTCCTAAGGCACTTAAAGAGTTTATTATGTGGGTAAATCTGGTGTACATGCTTGATATTGTTTCATCAGAATTCATTTTGAAAGCTTCATATTCACTTGTTAGCATATCTATCCTATTTTCTCTAACATCGACGGTTCCTTCATAAGTTACTTCTAATTTATCCCAAATTTCCTTAGTTGTTTTGCAAGCCATGACTCGATTAAACTCATTAGCATCTAATGCACAATATAATGCATTTATAGCACTTGCATTTATCTGAAGCATTTTGTAGTCTAAGTCTGTCATGTCTTTCTTTTCTTTTGGAATGTGTTTTCCATCAACTAACTTAGTGGGAATAAGATTTCCATCCAAAACAACTTCCCAAGCTTTCCAATCCATGTGTTGGAGATATATTTCCATTCTCTTTTTCCAAAAAGTGTAATTGTGTCCACAAAAGATTAGTGGACGAGTTGAGGATTGTCCTTCACCAAAGGGTGCTACTCCAACGTTTGCCATTAGATCCTTTTATAATTTCTTGTTAGGAATTTCTATAACTAGGCTCTGAGACCAATTAAAATGAGGAATAGCTTCCCAAGAGGGGGGGGGGCGTGAATTGGATTCTTTTTAAATTTTAATGATTTTTATGCTATTGATTTTAATTACCCAGAAAACAAGATATATAAACGATAACTACACTTAAAAATACTTAAATTTAAATTCACAAGTCAATTAATGAAATCAACATAATTCAATCACTCAACCAAAAATATTAGAACTTTAGTTGATTTTTCTATAAACTCTTAATATGCACTTTACTTGATCAAGATTTTCGCAGATTAACCGACATACTCCCTTTTTGGGTTTCCATAAATGATTAATCAAAACGTACTTTCTAAATATCAAGTACCTTTGTTTCTTTCTCACTTAAGAACTTGCAACCTGCACATTTAAATCATACCACAATAGCAAGTGAATAATATAAAGTAAAGCAGAAAGAAAGACACAAGATTTTTATGAGGTTCGGCTTCAACACAACCAACGTCCTCGCCTTTGGCAAAACACCAAAGGATTCCACTATATCAGTTCCGTTACCTGGTGGTGTAATGCTAATTTACAACCACTCCTTCTGTTAGGTTAGAGCCCGCCTCTCCAAACAATAACCCCTTGTTTGGTCCAACGATTCAACAACTCTGAATTGTTTAAGAATGATGATAAAGAAATTTGTGTACAAAAGAGAACTCTCACAATAGAGTAGATTAGTACAATGATCAGCTCACTTATACTCCAAAGTAATTCAAATATAAGAAATTTGAAGCTCAACACTTAGTATGAATTACCAAATGATTTTTCAAAGAAAATGAAAGATTCTGATTTTTTAAAGTTTTGCTTCAAAAATATAAATCAATATCAGATCAGAAAGTTTAAGCACAAGAAAATTTTAGATCCTTTGAGAAATTTGAATATTTGAAAATCACTTGATCTAAAAACCTTTGAAAAGTAGCTTGATCTAAAAACCTTGAAGGTTGCTTGATCTTAAACTTTGAAGATTGCTGGATCTGAAACTTTGAAGATTTATGGATCTGAAACTTTTGAAGATTTCTGGATTTGAAACTTTTGAGAATTGCTTAATTTCAAAAACCTTTCAATATTGCCTCTATGATCATTATTTTAAACCTTTGAAGCTTTTGACTATTTGTAGATGTTTTTAGAAGCCATTCATTACTCCCAAAGATTCCTAAAATTCATTTCCAAATTTTTGAAATAAATATGTTTAAAAACATGGTTTAAAAAATCTTCTCTTCTTAAGCCCTTTTTATTTATTAAAAAAAAAATTTTTTTAGAGTATATATGTGTAAAAAAAAATATTTTTGATTTTCCAAATATTTTGAAATAAATATGTTTAAAAACATGGTTTAAAAAATCTTCTCTTCTTAAGCCCTTTTTATTTATAAAAAAAAAAAAAAAATTTAGAGTACTAGTTTTAAAAAAATATTTTTGATTTTCTATGAGCTTTAAACCACTTTATATTTGAGTCTAACCTTTGAAGTACTTACATTAAGAACATCCTAAAATATACTTTTTTAATCTTCAATCTTGTTCCTCCATCATCTTTGTTGTTTCAATCTTTTATTTGAGCTTTTCACCAGTATAATTTTATTCCTCATGTTCTTTGTAATCCATAAGCTTTTCTTTGTGTTCTTCAAGGATTCTTTGTAATCCATAAACTATACTTGTGTTCTTCAAGAATTCTTTGTAATCCATAGGCTTCTTTATGCACTTGGACTTTGTCACTTTCCTAAAAAAATTTTACTTGAAACATATTAAACATATCATTGATTTGTTATCATCAAAATAAGAATTGTAAGCCTTATTAGGCCAACAAGTAGGGTAAGATTTACCAAAATCATTTAAAGAATTTGTGATGTGTGTGAATCTAGTGTACATGGATTGGATAGATTCATCAGCAGTCATTCTAAATGCTTCATACTCACTAGTGAGCATGTCTATCCTACTATCTTTTACTTCCTTAGTTCCTTCATATGTAAATTCTAATTTTTCCCAAATTTCTTTAGCAAAGTTACATGCCATTACCCTATTAAACTCATTTACATCTAGTGCACAGAAAAGCAAATTCATGACAATAGCATTTATTTGTATCGATTTCCAGTCTTCCTTTGTATACTCATCTTCAGTTTTAGGTACATTTACCTTATCAATTACTTTAAGGGGAACATGATTTCCCTTAGTAACTATTTTCCATACCTTCCAATCTACATTTAATGGGTATATGCCCATCCTACGTCTCCAATAGCTGTAATTTACACCACATAAAATTGGTTGTCTAGTGGACGAGTGTCCCTCATTGAATGGAGTTACACCGATGTGTGCCATGTGATTTTTTTAAAAATGAACAATTAATTTCATGTAAACCCGCTCTAATACCAAATATTAATTCAGGTGCAATCCCAAGAGGGGGGGGGGGTGAATTGTGTATTTTTAAAAATTTTTAGAATTACTTACCACTTAATCCTTATTTCTATATTTAACAAATCAATTGTAGGGATTTAACACTGATTTAAATTATTATATCAATGAATCCTTTTCACCTAATTAATTGTTAAGTGCCTGTGGGGTTATTCAACATACACATGCAAGATAGATATTTAAATGCATTGTGGAAAATGAAAAGAGTAAAGGAAGAGAGAAGGCAAAACCAATTTTTATGAGGTTCAGCCAACCCGGCCTACGTCCTCGCCTTGAGCAACCCACTCAAGGATTCCACTATATCCCTACTCCTTTAACTAGGACAGAGCTTCCCTTACATCCGCTGCTTACAAGAGGCATAACTTCCACCTCACCCGGTTCACAACCCGAATCGTGATTACAATATAAAATGTCAAATCTGCAAAACAACTCAAGATTCGCTTCTAACAAAGCTAGTGAGTACAATTGAAACCAAACACATATCCGGATGATAAAACTTGAAGCTCAGGATGTATGTAATGATACAATCATTGTATGAATGATATGCTTCAACCAATTTCCCTTTTATCAAATCTCCCAAGTAATGATATAAGTAAAAGCTTGGGAGAAATTAGGGTTCTAGTTTGACTTGCTAAATGCACGAAAATCAAATGTGAACTTATCAAAAGATTTGTCTTGAATATTATAATGATCAAAATCAATAAGCTTTCTTCCAAATATTCAACCACAATATGATATTTGTAATATGCAAATATAAATACATACATATATATATATATATATATATATGATGTGATTTCCAAAGATCAAAAACCTAATATAATATTTTTTAGAAAATATCCCTCAATAATATAAATAGTTATGAACACTAAGGATATTTAATCAACTGGTTTTGTAATATAGAAAATATCGAGTCTTTAACTGAAAACACACTTGAATCAAAAACCGTTTAACCAATGGCAAAAAATTTTCTCTAGTAGTGATCTTGTCAAAACAATCTATCTGTAAGCACACTCAAGATCAATCACTCAACTTATATTCAATAATGGATTTTGATATGAAAAGTTTTTTGAGAATAAATATTACTAAGCAAATCAGTTTAGATGAAAAACTCTATGAGAATAACTATTAACAAGCAGATTGATTTACCAACCTCAGTACCAAGTTGATTGCACAACAATCACAAGAAAGTCTTTTGAAGATCAGTGTAGCTTTAGCTTAGATTTGAAATATAAGATTTGAAATCTCAATCAAGAACTTAGCAGTGTATTCTCCCAAGTTGCGCTAATCGTACAATATGCTAAATAGTTTGCTAAAAATTCTTTCTCTTCTTTCTCTCTTTTGTTATTGTGTCGCTCTAGGGTTTAGATGTTGATTATATATATAACTGTGCCCTTAGAATGAATCTTAACCATTGGATCAAAAAATAACTCACGTGTTCTCTCATTAAAAATAAAAATTTTTAATCTTCTTGTAAGTTTAGATGATTGAGGGTTAAGACTTAGATGACTGAAGTTCCTTAGAGTTTCAAAAAATTGACTTGGACATAGGGTCAGATGACTGAAGTTGGGGTTCAGTCTTTTGATGTGCTTATGCCAGGTTCTGTGTTTCACTATTAATTCTTTAGATGACTGAATTTAATCTTTAGTCTTCTAAAGAAATTCTTCAAACGACTGAGCTTAACTTCAAATGATTGAATGTGGAGTTCGGTCTTTTGATTAAGATGTGTAAGTCAATAAACTCTTATCAAGAGGTGAACAAATGTGATACCGAATGAGAATAAATGAGCTGAATATGAAATTTTTGACAAATTGTGAATATTAAGTGATGTTGCTCCCTTTGAATTATGTCATCTAATATAATTCTAGGTAACCTCTCGACTATGTATCAGACCTAATTCATGCCTAATTTGGATAAACCTATCCTCTGTAAGTGGTTTCGTGAATATGTCTGCCCATTGTTCATCCATGCGTACAAACTCAATTGTCACATCTCCTTTTTGCACATGATCACGAAGGAAGTGATGTCTTATTTCTATATGTTCAGTTCATGAATGTAATATAGGATTCTTTGAGATGTTTATTGCACTCGTATTGTCGCATCTTATAGGTATTGTGTCGTAGCTTAATCAAAAATTCGTCAATTGTTGCTTCATGTATAGTGTTTAAGCACAACAACTTCCTGCCGCTACGTATTCAGCCTCAGCTGTGGAAAAAGCTACTGAATTATGTTTCTTGGAAAACCAAGAGACTAACAAATGTCCTAAGAAATGACATGTACCACTCGTGCTCTTCCTATCCACTTTGCTACTAGCAAAATCAGAATCTGAATAGCTGATAATCTCAAAAGATATATACTTAGGATACTATAACCCATTGTTCCACGGTTCCTATCAGGTATCTAAGTATTCGTTTAATAGCTAACAAATGTGACTCTTTTGGTGCAGCCTGAAATCTTGCGCACAAACATACGCTAAACATTATGTCAAGTCTACTGGCAGTCAAATAAAATAAGCAACCAATTATTCCACGATAGATCTTGACATCTATTGGTAGACCATATTCATCTTTTTTTAATTTCAAAGAAGCGCTCATAGGTGTTCCTAGTATTTTTCCATCTTCCATAGTAAACATTTTGAGCATATCTCTAATGTACTTCGATTGATTTATAAAGATTCCATGTTTTGATTGTTTGATCTGAAGTCCTAGGAAGAAATTTAGTTCACCCATCATGCTCATCTCAAATTCATTTTGCATAGTATTAGCAAACTCATTGCACAAGTCTTTATTTGTAGCTCCAAATATGATATCATCTACGTATAATTGAACTAGGAGCATGTCATCTTTTTTAGACTTTATAAAGAGTGTTGTGTCTATCCTTCCTTTGATAAATCCATTGTATAGTAGAAAGCCGCTTAGTCTCTCATACCAAGCTCTAGGAGCTTGCTTTAAACTATACAAGGCTTTTGTTAGTCTATAAATGTGATCTGGATTCTAATGGTTTTCAAAGCCTAGGGGTTGTTCTACATATACCTCTTCACTTATGTAGCCATTTAAAAATGTGCTTTTGACATCCATTTGATATAGCTTGAAATCCTTAAAAGCAGCACAGGCTAAAAGAATTCGAATGACTTCCATTCTAGCTATAGGTGCAAAGGTTTCTTCAAAATATATTCCTTCTTCCTAGTTATATCCCTGAGCTACTTGTCTTGCCTTATTTCTAACAACTATCCCATGTTCATCTTTCTTGTTCTTATATATCCATTTAGTTCCAATAATTGTCTTATCCTCAAGTCTAGGAACTAATGTCCATACTTTATTTCTCTCAAACTGGTTTAACTCTTCTTGCATGACAACACCCACAATTCATCCTTAATTGCTTCACTCACATTCCTAGGTTCTTCTTGAGATAGAAAGGAAAAATTGTAATGACCCAAAAATGACACCATTTAAAAAAAAAAAATGCATAAACTACTCTGATATCACTGCTATAGCATCTCAGGCCTCAGAAGGGCACTGAGTTGTTCCTGCACACAATAAACGCGCCTATGCAGCAGAAATTATAAAGTCATACGACTATATATATACAAAAAATACCAGAATTCAGTGTTTCCAAACTATAAGTACATTTATACATCTCTCACCAGTACCATCTATCCAAAAACACGACGCCCTGTACACACTTACCCTATAGGCATTGCAATCAATAGGTCACTCTATCTGCAAGCCTAATATGCTCGCCTAGCTGGCTCACCTGAAAAATGTTAAAGTAATGGGGTGAGACGACGCTTAGTAAGTTGAAATATGCTATTACTAGTGTGTGGCAACGAAGTTGCATAAATATTATAATAACATTTGAAACTATAATCTGGAAAATCAGTAAAAAGTATATCTTATAATTATCGTGGTTTAAAACATAACTGTATCATCTGAATTTTCCACTTTTCATACTGCTAATATCAAACTATACTTATCAATGCTGTAAAACTATATACATATACATAACTGTGATTTTCCCCAAAAAATCTGTATGTGGGTTTTGCAGCCAGTAGGCGGGACTTAACTTTGGTTGGCCTACAAGGTAAGTCACTGTACTCTACCCTTCCTCAGTCTAGCCAAATTGCATCCTCTCCTAAGCACGGAACTGGACTACTACCTCATCAAATCGGGCCCCCTCAACTCAGCGTACTGGGGAGCTGCATCCACTCTGGGCGCAGTTGACGGTACCCACACACTATCTGAGATATGTGGTTGCACTCAGTTATGAAAATAGCAACGGTATCGTGCTCTGATAACTGTATGTGTCCGCAATATTTTCTCAGGGATCTGATACTATATAGATATATACTACCATAATTATCTTACTGTTTTCATCATGTTTCAAAAATGACCATAACACTATAATTGTGTACTAAATATACTTTATATCTGAATAATATAAATGTAGCATCTAGATGCTATAACTATATATCTGACTGTACACTCTGTCTGTACAATCTGTCTATATAATCTGAGTGCTATGGTATTAGGAAACATGACATTCTGTAAATATTGTAATATACTGATCTAAATAAAATCTATAATACTTGTCTAATAAATATCTGTATATATCTGTCTATATCTGTATATACTGTATAACATGATATGATGGAAAAAGCTATATAATTTCTATATCAAGTACATATCTACTCAGGCCACACAAACATTAAAACTCACCTTCTGTAAAATTGGATAACAAACTGATATAAATATATATATATATATATATATCTATAATAACATTGTTAAAACTCCTAGCATAGCATATTTCCCTTACTTGGTTTCTGCAAAAGCCCCTTACTGTGACTAATCCTACACCCGCAGGGTTCCCCACTAAACACCCTGAAAACAATATTTCCTAGAACAAAATATCATTATTTCTCCATGTACAACATTTTATATAACTATGGGAAAGGCAAATACTGAGTAAAGTGCCTTACCCTGAAATTGGGATGGAGTTCAAATCACTTCCACCAACAATCCACTCTGGTAGATTTACAAAGAACTTCCCAAGGAGCGTCGTAGTGGCCTCAGATCGTCAATCTGATGAGCAATGAAGTCAGAATCGAAGAGAGAAGGGGAGGGGAACGTTTAGAGAGAGAGAAAATAATTTCCTGTGCAAGTTTTCTCGTGAAAATCCAGTTTTAAGAGTACTTATAGCCCCAAATTCGTCGACGAGACATGTCATCTCGTCGACGAGTCCCTGAAGAAGTTCGTTGATGAACTTGAACCCCTCATTGATGATTTTTAGACTGCCAAAACTCCCTTCTCGGTATCTTCTTGTCAACGAGACATGTCCTCATCAACGAGATCCTCATGTACCCTCGTCAATGAATCTTCTATGTTCGTCGATGAGGCCCTGATTAATTTCTTGGGTTATTGCATTCTCCCCTCCTTACAAAATTTCGTCTTCAAAATTTACTATCTGTGTTGAACACCATCCATACAATCTACCATCCCATAGAGGCAAATGGTTTGCTTATTTCATTGCTTACCCTTACTTATAGCGGAGGAATACCATGGTTACATTCAAAGTTCTGGGAGATCAAAAATATATTTAAAAGGAAAAAAAAAATTCTCCCAAAACTAAAATACTACCTACCCTATAACCTAAAGTACAACATAAATATCACACTATACTAAACAAACTTTTTCTTTATCGAACCATACTGACTAATACTATAATTCATTAAATAAGTGTGGGTATTTCTGTTTAATTTCTTCTCCAAGCTCCCATGAAGCTTCTTCTATAGTATGGTTTGTCCACAAGACTTTTATTAGATGAATTTATTTGGTGTGCAATTCTTGTGTTTTTCTGTCCAAGATATGTACTAGTGTTTCTTCATAAGCTAATGAATCTTTAAGTTCTATTTCTGCATAACTGATAATGTGGGACGGGTCTGAGACGTATTTCCTCAACATGGAAACATGGAATACATCGTGTATCCTAGACAAAGCTGGTGGAAGATTTAGGGCTCAGCTTGCCCTTTTTCCCAAATCTCATCACCCCTCTCAGAGGAGCTACCTTCAAGAATACCCAATCCCCTATATCAAACTATAATCCTTGGCGGCGTGTGTCTACATAGCTTTTCTGCCGACTCTTCATAGTATAGATTTTTCTTTAATCATTCGAACCTTATCATATGCCTGCTGTACTATTTCTAGACCCAAAACTCGCCTCTCGCCTACTTCATCCTAGAAAAGAGGTGAACGACACTTTCTACCATATAGTGTTTCGTAAGGTGCTATGTCGACGCTAGCCTGATAATTGTTATTGTAAGAAAACTCAACTAGTGGTATAAACTGGGTCTAGCTACCCCCAAAATATAACATGCACACCCGAAGCATATCTTCCAATGTCTGAATTTTTCTCTCAGTCTGACCATCTGTTTGGGGGTGGAAAGTAGTGCTGCATGCTAATTGTGTACCCATAGCCTCTTGAAAACTTTTCCAAAATCGTGAAGTAAACCGAGGATCTTAGTCTGAGACTATGGATACCGATACACCATGGACACGAACTATCTCCTAAACGTATATTTCAGCCAATCTGTCCATAGAGGAACCTACTTTAATTGGGATGAAATGAGCCATCTTCGTCAAATGCAACAACCACCCAAATAGCATTCAATCCCTATCGTACTGGTGGTAACCCAGTAATAAAATCCCTAGAGATGTGATCCCACTTCCACTTTAGAATAAAGAGTGGTTATAACTGCCCTGCAGGTCTTTAGTGCTTAGCCTTAACCTATTGGCACGTCAAAAACTGCTGTATAAATTTAGAAATTTCCCTTTTCATTCCACTCCACAAAAAATACTTTTGCAGATCTCTACACATTTTAGTACTGTCAGGATGGATTATGTATAGTGATCTGTGAACCTCTTCAAAAATCGTCCTTCTAATATCATCATCTGCAGGCACACACAACCTAGTGCGAAACCTTAGAACTTCATCATCAGAGATGCTGAACTCCTCTCCCTGACCATCCCATACTATGGCTATTACTTTTGCTAATTCTACATCATTTCCCTAAGCAGCCTTAATCTTCTCATATAAAGTAGGCTATACAACCAAGCTGGAAATAATTACCTGAGGATTACCCTCTACCAACTCTATGCCAAGTCTCTCTAAATCCATCAGGATCAGGTGCTGAATCTCCATAGCTGCCAATGTTGGTCCCACTAATTTCCTGCTCAGAGCATTAGCTACCACATTCGCTTTCCCTAGGTGGTAACTAATAGTGCAGTCATAGTCTTTAATAAGCTATAACCACTTTCTTTATCTCATATTTAGCTCTTTCTGGGTAAAGAAATATTTTAAACTTTTATGATCTGTGAAGATTTTGAACTTCCCACCATATAGATAATGGCTATAGATCTTGAGAACGTACACCACTGCAACTAATTCCAAAACATGCATAGGATAGTTTTTCTTATATTCCTTAAGCTGTCTAGAAGCATACGCGATAACCCTACCGTGCTGCATCAATACAGCTCCAAGACCCTTCAACGACATACAATATGCTCAATAGTATGCTAAAAATTCTTTCTCTTCTTTCACTCTTTTGTTTTTGTGTAGTTCTAGGGTTTAGATGTTGATTATATATATAACCTTGCCCTTAGAATGAATCTTAATCATTGGATCAAAAAATAAATCGCGTGTTCTCTCATTAAAAATCAAAATTTTTTATCTTCTCGTAAGTTTAGATGATTGAGGGTTAAGGCTCAAACGACTGAAATTCCTTAGAGCTTCAAAAAATTAACCTGGACACAGGGTCAGACGACTGAAGTTGGGGTTCAGTCTTCTGAATTGTTGGGTTCAGACGACTCAAGTTTGAGTTCAGTCTTCTAATGTGCTTTTGCCAGGTTATGTGTTTCACCATTAATTCTTTAGACGACTGCACTTAATCTTCGGTCTTTTGAAGAAATTCTTCAGACGACTGAGCTTAACTTCGGTATTCTGAAGTTAAATCTTCAGACAGCTGAACGTGGAGTTCGGTCTTCTGAACTCTTCATTTTCTAGATTTTTCTTTTTATTAGTTTCAAAAATCTGCTTTGCTCTCTTTCTTTTCTCTTTTATAGAATATTTTCTGGGGTTTTAAAAATATCTCTAAGTCAACAAATATCCCCTAATGATGTTCATGAGATGCATGAGTCCTAAGGTCAGTCTAGGGTATATTTGGAGCCTTAAATTAAATAATATGAAATATGTGAATACATTCAGTTTTAAGTACCCATTCCCATGACATTCTTGAACTTTCCGCTTACATCTTTATTCTTCTATTCTTTTAGTTCCATGGATTGTGCCAAGTTGTGTATGCTATCTTCATGGCTTCTATCACCTGTTATCCTTTTGTGCATGCTAAATATTGCTCCTATTCACGATCTCAATGCACAGATTAAATACCAAGTGATTTGTCATTATCAAAATAAGATTGGACTCGTAGAGTCAAAAACTTGCACTAAAACTCATGTCAGCCATACACTGATAATAATCTATCCCATCTTACTAAGAAGTGTCACACCTCAATAATTTTAACATTTCAGGAAATACAGGGAGCTGAGCTTAGCAAGCTTTAGGAGGGGGCTTAGATAATATAACATAGAGTAAAGTACTTGTGAGACACTGATATGTATATAGATACATTTTTGTGTATTTGGGATGTAATGTGAATGCTTGGAGGTACATGTGTAATTATGGTGGTATTAGAACTCTGATATAGTATTTGAGGTTTAAAATATTTTCCGCTGCATGATATTAAATTGAGTATGGAAAGGTGTATCTGATACTCCTCTTCGGGTTTAGGTTGTATTATTATGGTATTAGAGATATATGAATGGAAAAAAAACACTCCGGACCCCACCAGGTTTGGGGCGCTATAGTTGTGGTATTAGATCCTAAGGTGCTGGGCTTTGTACACTTTAGCGGATAATAATACCAGAGTATAGGTATGAATTATGATCAGGGTAGGAATGGGTAGATTAGGATTTTAGTAAGTTATTATTTGTTGTTGAATTAGAATTTTTGGGTTGTGGTCTCGCAACCTGGAGGTGGAAATCCCTTGACGGTCTTCTGTGTTTTTCCTGAAATGACAGTTTTAGGAAAGTCACGGCAAACTATCGACGATTTTGTTTCTGAGCAGTGAGACTATAACTTGAAATGGGAAACTTGGATGTTAAATTGGTTTGTTTGTGCGAGGGAAGTTCCTAAGGTAGCCTAAGTATTTTAGTATAAGGATAAAGTGCATTTTATAGTTTCTTAGTTAAATGGTAGTAAACGTGTTACGATATTGGGATTCAAAGATTAGTTTCTATCTTATCTTTAGGATGGATCCCAGCGGTGGCAACATAAATGCTGGAGGAAGTAGCAATGTGGGGACTACCAATGAGGATGACAGTGATTCCAATCCAGTGTTGTGTGGTATAGCCAGTAGATCAAGGCCGCAATTGCACTGAACTCTAGGGGATAGAACTACCCACCTACTGAATAAGGCTACACAATCAAGAAATTTACCTGCCTGAATCCCCCAACATTTGTAGGAGGAGCCCATCCAATAGTTGCAGAGAACTGGGTTCAAAAGATCGAGAAGATACTGGCAGTCCTTGCTGCACTGATGAGCAGAAAGTCCTTTATGCCACCTTTAAAATTATGAGAGAAGCCAAGTGTTGGTGGATAGCCATGAAGCTACTAGAGGAGCAAAGGTCAGTAACCGTAGCTCTGACCTAGAACCGTTTCAAAGAGATCTTCTTCAACCGATACTTCCCCGCTTCCACCAGGGATGCCAAGGCAGAGGAGTTTTTGAACTTGACCCAGGGACACTTGACTGTTCAAAAGTATGCAGCCAAGTTTGTTGAGTTGTCCTGCTTCACCCCATATATGGTTTTAGATGAGTCGAAGAAGGCACGAAGGTTTGAGAAAGGCCCGAGATAGGGGTTTTATGAGCAGGTGGTGGCGGCAATGGTAGTGAAGACAAGTTTGCATAGAAGTGCAAGGGTATAGAATCAGAGGAAGAGGCCCATGCCTCCTAGTTTTCAAGAAGGTACCAGTTAGGGTCCATGGAGGAGAAATAACAACAATATGGGCCAGAGATCGGGAATGGAGAATCAAGCTGACCAGGGTAATCAATCACTCCCTCCTTGTCCTAGGTGTCATAAGAGGCATTAGGGGGAATGCCGGGTTAGAGCAGTGATATGTTATCAATGTGGTGGACCCGATCACATTGCATGAGACTGTTATGGGCCGCCAAGAAATACACCAACTCCTAGTTAATTCCATGGAAACAACCAGGCACCCCGAGGCAACTACTAGAGGAACACCACCCAGAAACTGGTTTATTCTTTTACTCCGGGGGATGTAGAGAATGTTGATGACGTGGTGATAGGTACTATTTTTATGTTTTCAAATAAAGCTATTGTGTTATTTGATTCAGGAGCAATACATTCTTTCATATCTTTGGGGTATATAAAATTGTGTGGGGTAGAAACTCAGCTATTACATGTCGATTTATCTGTGGTCATAGTGATGGGAACTGCAGTGATATGTAGAAAAGTGCTTAGAAACTATCCGATCTATATTCAGGGAAAGATGCTACCCGCCAATGTAGTAGTATTTTACATGCACTGATTTGATGTGATTTTAGGAATGGACTGGCTAGCCTCCAACTATGCTAGTATTGACTATTACAAGAAAGAGGTAGTGTTCAGACCTCCTAGGGAGCAAGAGTACAAGTTTGTAGGGTCGTGCATGTGCTCCACACCACAAATTTTGTCACCTTTCAGTCAAAGATGCTACTCCTAGAGGGATGCCAAGGATACTTAGCTTGTGTGAAGGAAGCACCAGAGGGAGAATTAAAGTTTGAAGATATCCCAGTTATGAGGGAATTCTCTTATGTATTTCCAGAGGATTTACCTGGTTTGCCTCCCGATCGTGAAATCGAGTTTGCCATTGAACTACTTCTAGGGACGACACCAATCTCTAAGGCTCCATACAGAATGGCTACAGATGAATTGAAGGAATTAAAGGAGCAGTTATAGGAATTACTAGACAAGAGATTTATTAGACCTAGTGTGTCACCTTGGGGAGCACCAATTCTGTTTGTTAAAAATAAGGACGGGTTGATGAGGATGTGTAATCGACCTTAAAGAAATAAATAAAGTGACGATTAAGAATAAATACCCACTATCTCGTATTGATGATCTACTTGACCAACTCTAGGGAACACAGGTCTTCTCCAAGATTGATATTCGATCTGGGTATCATTAGGGGAAATTCAAATTAGAAGATGTTCCAAAGATTGCTTTCCAAACTAGGTATGACCACTATGAGTTCTTGGTTATGCCATTCGGATTGACTAATGCTCCTGCAGCATTTATGAACCTGATGAATAGGGTCTTCCATAAATGTCTAAATCAATTTGTGGTGGTTTTTATCGATGGTATTTTAATTTATTCAAGGAGTCCCGAGGAGCATAAGAATCATTTGAGGTTGGTACTTCAGGTGCTAAAAAAAAGGAAACTTTATGCTAAATTCAAGAAAAGTGAATTCTGGCTAGAAAAAGATGCATTCTTAGGGCACGTGATTTCTTGGGATGGTATTTCTGTGGACCTGAGTAAAATAGAGGTGGTAGTGGATTGGGCATGACCAAAGAATGTGCATGAGGTCAGGAGTTTCTTAAGTTTGGTAGGGTATTATCGCCGATTCATGGAAGGATTTTCTAAATTATCAGGTCCTCTTACACGGTTGACGAGGAAAAATGTGAAGTATGAGTGGAGTGATGATTGTGAGCAGAGTTTTCAAGAATTGAAACAAAAACTCATCACTTCTCTTGTTCTGACTATTCCATTAGGAGATGGTAGTTTTGTGATTTATAGTGATGCGTCTCAGAAAGGGCTTGAGTGTGTTTTAATGCAACAAAGGAAGGTCATTGCTTATGTGTCTCATTAACTCAAGGCATACGAGAAGAATTATCCCATACATGATTTGGAATTGGTGGCAGTAGTGTATGCATTGAAAATCTAAAGGCACTACCTGTATGGCGATAGATGTGAGATTTTTACGGACCATAAAAGCCTTAAGTACTTCTTCACACAGAAGGAACTGAATATGAGACAGAGGAGATGGCTAGAACTGATAAAGGATTATGACTGTACCATCAGTTACCACCCAAGGAAAGCTGATATGGTAGCTAATGTGTTGAGTCAAAAGTCATAGTGCATCAGTATCAGCAGTGGTAACTCAACATTAAATCAGGATGGATTTGGAAATATTTGGTGTGGAATTAGTGGAGGGAAATTTCCAAGAATTCTTTGCTAATTTAATAATCCAACTAACCTTATTGGATAAGATTAAGGCCGCTCAAATGAAAGATGCAAAATTGGTGAATATTAAAGGTAAAGTACAAAGTGGACAGAGGTCATATTTTAATATCTTAGATGATGGGAATTTGGGATTTCGCACCAGATTATGTGTACCCGATGATGTGGAGATTAAAAGGATAATTCTAGAATAGGCACATCGCTCTCTTTATACAGTGCATCTAGAAGGCACTAAAATGTATAGGGATCTGCAAGAATCTTTCTGGTGGAATAATATGATGAGAGAAATTGCTCGATTCGTGGAGCAGTGCCTTATATGTCTTCAAGTGAAGGCTAAACATCAGAGACCAGTAGGGCCATCGCAACCACTTCACAATATCGAGTGGAAGTGGGAGCATATTTTCATGGATTTAGTCACAAGGTTACCACCAGCACTACATGGGGAAAATGCCATTTGGGTAGTAGCAGACCATTTGAAAAAAAAACTGCCAATTTCATTCCAATTAAAGTTAACTACTCCATGAGTAGGCTGGTAGAGTTGAATGTTTAGGAGATAGTTAGACTTCACGGCGTGCTAGCGTTGGATTATATCAGATCGGGACCCACTATTCACATCCCAATTTCAAAAAAGTTTATAGTGAGCCTTAGGATCTCAGCTGACATTTAGCACAACATTTCACTCCCAAACTGATGGACAGTCAGAGAGAACAATTCAAATACTAGAAGATATGTTGCGGGCTTGTATGCTCAATTTTGGAGGTAGTTGGATCTAGTAATTGCCACTGGTTGAATTTGATTACAATAATAGCTACTAGACCAGTATCGAGATGGCACTGTATGAAGCGTTATATGGTCAGAGGTGCTGATCTCCACTATATTGGGATGAGGTTGGTGAATGGCAAATTTTCAGGCTAGAAATTATATAGCAGACTTCGAAGAAAATTAGACTCATTCGGGAAAGAATTAAAACAGCTTAGAGTCGATAGAAGAGTTATGCTGATACTCACCGACGAGAGCTAGATTTTGATGTAGGGGATATGATATTTTTTAGAATTGCGCCAATGAAGGGAGTTATAAGATTTGGGAAGAAGGATAAGCTAAGCCCTAGGTATATCGAGCCATTCGAGATACTAGAGAGGGTTGGTCTAATTGCTTACAAGATAGCGTTACCCTCGACATTGTCTAGGATCCATGACGTATTTCACGTGTTTATGTTGAAAAAGAATGTCCCAGATCCTTCGCACGTGATAAGCTACAAGTCTTTGGAAGTTAGAGATACATCATCATATGATGAAGTGCCAGTTCAAATTCTAGATTGGAAAGAGCGGGAACTACGTACCAAGAAAATTCCATTGGTGAAAGTATTCTTGCGTAATCATGCAGTTGAGAAAGTTTGATGGGAATTAGAGGAAGAAATACGTCAGAGGTACCCACACTTATTCAGCGAGGCCCAAAGTTAGTCAGAATAATGTGACGGTTTAGGTAAATATTTGGTTGTTTTGGTTATTGACTTGGTTAGTGTAGGTTGTATAGTTAGTTTGTTTAATTATAATCTTTCTATTTTTGTTTTAAGTTATAAGTGGTTTTTGGGAGAGTTTTTATATTGACTATTTTTAATCTCCTAGAGGCCATGTAACCATGGTATTCCTCCACCATCAGTGAGGGTAATTAATAAATTGGGATGAGGCCACTATGTAGGTGGCCGACAACTCTTTCTAGAGTCGAGTAAACATTTCAGTGATTTCTAGGTGTTGTATAAGTGTTAGATAGCAATTTTGAGGACAAAATTTTTATAAGGAAGGGAGGATGTAGGAACCCGAACCAAGAAAAGAAAAATAAAAGAAAATGAACAAAAAAGAAAAGAGAAAGGAAAAGAAAGGGAACGATTTGGTACAAAGACCAAATCGTCGACGGTTTGACGAATCTCAGAAAAACCGTCGACGATTTTGGGTGAGCACAATTTGGTATGAGACCAAACTGTCGATAGTTTCGACAATCTCAGAAAAACTGTCGATGGTTAAAAACAATCGAGAGCTAGTATGAAAAGAACATAGGAAATTTGGTTTGGTATAGATCAAACTGTCCATGATTTTAGAAAATCGTCGATGGTTCCGTTCGGGCCAGCATACCTAATAAGAGTGAGCTTATTTTTTTTTAGAAAAACTCTCTCTCTCTTTTTAGTGTTTCGATTTCTCTCTCTCTCTCTCTCTCTCTCTCTCTCTCTCTCAACATTTTCTTGTGTTTCTCCCTCTCTAAAGCCCTCCCGAGCTCTCTCTCGCTCTCCGATCACTCTCTCCCTCCTCTTAGCTTGCCGACTCCTCTCTCCTCGGCAAGTTTAAGGAAAGGTTAGGGTTCGTTCCAGGGAACGTTGTAGGCAGATTTTCAAGAATAGATAAGGGGAATAGATTATGTCAGTTAATTTTGGAAATTTGACCGATTAAAATGAATTAGGTGATTATATGAATGCTGCATATGATTTTATGAATGAATCAGGGTATGAAAATGATGGTTTTGCTTATTATATACATACTTGCTAAAAACAAAAGTGAGTAGGGTAATCATCTCCTTTTCCTATAAAATAGGTATTTTGAGTTAAAGTAAACCCTAGAGATGATTATACCCTTATTTTCAGCAAAATATATTTTCCCTGAGTAGTTAGTATATTATGATATATCACTCAAATTGTGTGGCATGAGAATGATTATTATTGCATTATTAAAGCTGTTGGTTTTTATGGTATGGTATGGTAAAATTTATGGTTTATACTAACCTCAGAGAATGTTGAGAATATTGTGAAATTATAAAATGAAGGTTTGATACCGAGTTATGATATGACAACTTTATACTGATATGTGAAATGATGAATTATGAAATGACGATTTGATATCGAGTTATGATATGACAGTTTTGTACCAATATGTTGAAATACTGATATGTTTTTATATGTTGATAAAATGAGATCGTTTAACTATTTTATTTTATAAATTGCATTATATGGTTTAAGAACTTTGATGGACCATATATGTAAAAGAAGCTCGATATCGTAACTACAAACGAAAATCAGTGCAGCCACACTATTCTGAGAGTGTTGGTAATTGGATAGTCGATTTGGCCAGAGAAGGGTTGTGTACCCCCCGGAGTCTGGACTAGGCTGGGTAGGCAAATTGGACTTGAAGATGAGTGTGTTGACTTAGCTTGGTGGTAGGCCAGCCATGGCTAAGTCCAGTCTTCAAACCACACAACCTAATCATGAGGGTTTATACATAATGATATATGATTGTCCAGTCAGGGAGGCTTTTCTATGCATATATGTAGATTTATGTAAAGAGAGCTATTTATTGAGCCAAAGTATGTTTTGATAAGAAATGAGTATTTTCAATTATATAGGTGTGAGTACAGTTTATAAATACTATCTCATTTAAAGTTAATTAATGGATGTATTTGATTACACTAAAACTCATGTCAACCACACACTGATAATAATATATTCCGTCTTACTAAGAAGTGTCTCACCCCAATAATTTTAACATTTCAGGAAATACGGGGAGCCGAGCTTAGCTAGCTTTGGGAGGGGGCTTAGATAATATAACATAGAGTAAAGTACTTGTGAGACACTGATATGTATATAAATATGTTTTTTTGTATTTGGGATGTAATATGAATGCTTGGAGGTACATGTGTAATTATGGTGGTATTAGAACTCTAGTATAGTATTTGAGGTTTAAAATATTTTCCACTGCATGATATTAAATTGAGTATGGACAGGTGTCCCTGGTACCCCACTTTGGGTTCGGGTTGTATTATTATGGTATTAGAGATATATGTACGGAAAATAGCACTCCAGGCCCCACCGAGTTCGAGGCGCTACACATTTTACCTACCAGCTTGTACTGAATCTATTTCATTGTTGTGGGGGAGAAGATGTCTGTGAGTTTCCTTTTTGCTAGTAATGAGTGCCTCTTCTTTGTGAATCCCATTCTCATAAATATTCTGTGTAGAATTCCCTTGTGTGGCATAATGATTATGTGCCCAGTAGTCTTTATGAATATCCATTTCATAATCAAACTGGGTAGGTTTACCTTTTTCCTTATGATTAGACGCCACATAATAAAGCAGTCCAGGTAAGACACATAGACTCTGGATCCACTCTTCGGAAAAATATTATATGAGATCAAGTGGTGTATAATCTTGGCCTCTAAAGTGAAGGAATAATAGGTCGGGGTATGGTTCTGGTTAACTACAGGAAATTCCTAGACTTGGTTGACAAAGGCTTTGACTGTGAAGTCTAGTTCATTAGTCCATGTGGTCCCGGGGTCAAGACAAATAAACTTACCCCGCTCAATCTCAAATGTTTCGGCAAGGAGATCGGCATCAAATCTAAGAGGCTCCTCTAAAACCCTAATTTAGTACCCTAAATCATAAAGACCCGGATTTGCATAAAATAATCTCACTAAGGTTTGGTACACATCCCTGGGCTGAAAAGCAATGAATGGGCACCACTCCTAGAACCTAAACATCTTTAAGATATTTCAAAAATATTTGTCCATAAAAGAGATGTTGAGGACCTTATCCATTATCGCCTCCTTTGATCTGAAATGCGTTTCGTAATGCATATTCTCATTAGTGGAGATGTACCAACTTCTCGAAGTTTGGCCGATTTCTTGAACAACTTTTCTTTTGTCGGCCCTAGGCATAGTGGAATATGGATTTTGGTGGAGGATTTGATGGAGAAATGAGAAGAGAGCACAAAATTTGGGTAGAAGAGAATTTTTGCTCTCAAAGATGAAAGAAAAAATGGAGCAATTTGGGCGCACAAAGCTTATAAACCCCGACGATCCGGTCGATTGGGCACACTGCCGGTCGACTGGAGATGCATTAAAGTGTAGCCTTTTTGTTTCTGCCCAGTTGACTGGGAAAGGAGCCGGTTGGCTGTCCCTTTATTGTCGTTTCAAATTCTAATAACTAGTTGACTGGGTATATGTCCAGTCAACTGGGCACAAACAGAAACATCTGGTTTATTTATCGGTAGACTAGGGGTAAACCGAAAGTGTCCGATTGACTGGGGCTCTATTATAACAGGGTCCGGTCGACTGGGCGTGAAAGGCTGGTTGACTGGACCTCTCAAATTTTGAAAATTTGCCCCCCTTTCACTTCTTTTTGCATTTAATTTCTTAAGCCAAAATGATTTTATTTTCAATGAGTGACATTTGGCATTTTATGCTTAGACCAATTTTGACCAACATGTTCAAATAATATCTGATTACGCACTTAAACTATGTAATTAGAAGTTTTAATCTGGGCATTACGGCTTATATTTTTAATTAAATATCTAATTACTCTCAATATTTTAACAAGGTGTCCTATTTATAATATTTGGGTTTTATTGAACAATTTATGAATTTTTGGTATTTTTTTATCGCAGGAAAATTTTTTGGAGCTAAAACTCGTATTAGTTCGTAATTCGCACATAAATTTTTCATCTAAGCTCCAATTGAGACGATTAGAAATTTTAAAGAAAGATGAGAAGGTTATCTACAACTTTTGTGTTTTGCGCTTTGAGAGAAATGGGCTCCAAAAGGGTCAAAATCACCCTTGTTCACCAAGGAACAAAAAAGAAGGAAAAGAAAATAAAAAATATATATATATAAAAAATACTGACGTGACTTAGCCATGCAGCCGGGTCGGATCCATCTGCTACATAGGGCAATCGTGCATCCCTCCCCTTTTATATCTCTCATTCTCCCTCTTCTCACTCAGCACCCCCTTCCCTTCCCTCTCTCACTCTCTCATTCTCTCGGTCTCAACTCTCTTCTCTCAATTTTCTCCCTCTCCTCTCCCTCTCTGCTCATCTCCCTTAACTCTCTACATACTCTTCTCCTCTTCCTCAGTCTCTGTCTCCCTCCTTTAGGATCCGAGCATTGTTGCTGCTAGTGCTAATTGGAGGAGAACTCGAACCATTATTGCTGCTGCTTCTCTCATCTGTGATCCAAAAGCTCTGCTTGCTGGTGCTCTGTCTGCTGTTGTCCCTCTCCCCTTAGTTGCCTCCTACTTCTCCTACTGTGCTGCGGTTATCCTCCACGACTGCTGCTTGCTGATCTGCTGCCAGCTTCCCGTGAAGCTTCTTAAACTGCAACTGCTGCCTTCAGCCACCCCGGGAACCCCCTCTGCTGTTGGTTGTTGCTGCAGCCACCATCCACTGTAGACTCGAACCAGGCCACAACCACTGAGAGCCACCCACTACAGCTATATTCTCCATTCTCTCTCTCTCTCTCTCTCTCTCTCTCTCTCTCTCTCTCTCTCTCTCTCTCTCTCTCTCTCTTTTTCTCTATTCTTGACCTTAAATACTTGCATGATTATTGTTAAATTCTACTAAATTTTTATTCAAGTTTGGAACTTTTAAATTTTTGCTTGGGTATTATCATTAAAGCTTATTTACTTTCTTTCGATTCTTATTTAATATTATTGTTAGAGCTAATTTTTGCCTGGCTTATTTTTTTCGTTAAAGTTCGGTTTAATCTAAAAAAAAAGAAAACAAATATATATTTTCTTTACGAATTAAATTTGTTGTCTTCCCAAGAATTTTTTTTTGGGTTTTAATTATTTTTATTTTAGTTTAATTAAAATTTGAATTTTTATCGTGTTTCCGTTTAGTGTTAGTTGTTAAAGTTTTGATTTTTTTTTAGTTCTTGATTGCGTAAAAAATTTGGTTTTTTTGAGTTGCGTTTGATTGAGTTTCTTAATTTCATGTTTAAGTTTGTGTGCTAAGTTATCATTTTTAGTCTTGTCTGAAGTTCAAGCTTGGATATCACTTGCTGGATTTAACATAGGTTTTCCATTTCTCGTTGTTAAATTCAGTGCGTGTTAGGAATTAGGATTTAAATTGCATGTTTGTTTTATTTGTCAAAAGAAATCTAAAACAAACCTGAAAATCCCGAATCTGAACTGAGTTTAGTAACTTTTTAATTTCGATTGGAAAATCGTAAAATTTGAGATTAAACCGCATTCCCTGAGGAGACGATCTAGCCTTTGGGCTAAATATTACACGACAGAACTCCTATACTTGAGATTGCTTTCAAGCCGCTCATTTTTCGAGTGAGTCTCCCTTCAATGAAATAGATTTGTGAAGCATGTGAAGGGTAAAGTTTAGTTTTTTATGCCTAGGATCTAAGGTGGAGTCTTTGGGGTTTTCTTTGGTACCAATATTTCTTTAAGCTTTGGTGGGTTAGAACCCGGCATTTCTTTGACTCTCCATACTTGTTCGGGTTTCACACCTTTTCTTTTGAATGGGCAATCAAACTTGATGCGCCCCTTCTTTTTACATATGAAGCAGGTGGTGTGAGTATAGGCATCGGAGGAGGTACTAGCATAGAATTTTGAGGCATTTACAAAGTACTCCATGCATAGGCAATTTTTCTTTCTATTTTCAATTCCGTTGTATCCTATACTCTCCTTGTCTAAGGTCATCTTTTGTGGTCCTATGAGCTTATCAAAGTTTTCTTTGTCCCTAGTAAATGTATAGATAATCTTAGCTTGGTCTTCTATTTTCTTTTCAAGGCTTAAATTTTTTAAATCTTTTAAGCCTTTACAAAATTCTTGTAATTTTATGAACTCTTTGGTCATCGTGTTTGCTTTACAATCAAGTTTAGAAATAAGCCGATCCTTCTCATTTTCAATAGAAATATGGGATCTTAGATTTTCTGGGTTTTTTTCTAGTTTTTCATTCTTGTTTTCTAATCTCATGATTTTCAAATCTTTTTCCTTATCAACAATAATTTTAGATTTTAGTTATTTTAATGATGTCTCATTTTTTTTATTCAAATCAGTATATCTTTAATGCATTTTAACAAGAAACTTATGAGTCTTAACATATTTTTTATACAATTCCTCATAAGTTGGCATGCTTTCACTACCAGAACTATCACATGATTCACTATCAGAATTATCATAGGATTTATCACATGAATTGAAAACAAAGATGTAGTCCCAAGGGGGGGGGGGATCGGATTTTTAAAAATTTTATTTTAAGACTTCTTAACCTCTTTTGTTTCTTTTAATCAATTCTTGACTTGTTTGTTTAATTTTTCAATCACACAAGAACTTAGTTTCTTTTATACAATTAACAACACAACTATTTAAACAACCAAGTAACCAATCAATCAACCAAACCAATTATCCAAAACACAATATTCAAACTAAGATATATAAGATACAAGATTCTAGCTCTTGTTTATTTGTAGCCCTGAAAATTTGAAAGTTTGATTCAATCCCTGTAGAGAATGTAATTTGTTTCTCTATTTAATACTCAACAAAACATTCACACTCTTCCCAAAATTCAGAATTCAAATAAACTTTTAGTTAATTTATCTTTGGGATGTTAACCAAGTAACGTACTCCCGTATGGTTTCCGCAAAATATGGTTTAACCAACGTACTCCCTTTCGGTTTCCGCAACCCAAATAAAATTTAGACTTTAAGTTTACTTGATTTCCAAATATACGTAGTATATATGATCTAGGAATTTAAATCATCTATGCAATTTATATATGCTAAAAATAAAGAGTAAGGGAAAGAAAGAGTGAGACCGGGATTTTTACAAGGTTCGGCTTATACCCAACCTACGTCCTTGCCTTTGGCAAACCACCAAAAGATTCACTAAAATCAGTTCCTTTGTTGGGCGGAACAACACCATTTACACACACTCCTTTAGCAGGCTAGAGCCTGCCTCTCCAAACAATGTAACCTCGTTCAGTCACTCCTTAATTAGCTAGAGCTCGCCTCTCTAAGTGATATCTCCATGTTTAGCAGATGATCCAAACAATCCTTGAAATCATCAATCTACAAGATACAAATCAAATAGATGTACAAAGAATTGCTCTTAAAAGAGCTTATTAGTACAGTTCAAAACTATATACTTTAATGTAATCGACAATATGAAATTCAGATTAAAAATAAGCTTCAGAAGAATTGAATTTGAAAGTTGAACCTCATCCCCATCCTTACAAAGTTTCTTGGGTAAATGCAGCAACAATGCCCGTAAGCCATAGATGCTTAGTCCCCATCAAAATTGTGGACTATAAGGATGAAATTTGGTGTGATATCCTTCCTACGGATGTTACCCATATTCTTTTAGGAAGAACTTGGCTTTATGACCTTGATGTTTCACAAAATGGTTATGCCAACACCTACACCTTTAGGTGTAGTGGAAAAAAGCTTGTCTTGAGTCCCTTGGAACCTAAAAGTGATAAAAGGGACAAGTGAGAAAATAAAAATACGGACTTGAAAGGAAAAGAAAATATTAGAAATTCATTACATGTTTTAAGCAAAAAGCAATTTGAGCAAGAAAGCAAAGAAACACAAATTGTCTATGTTGTGGTGACTAAAGAGAATGATTTCTCTATTCCCAATGAGAGACATCTAGCATGCCACAGACCTTGTTTCAGGATCATCTTTGCTTAATTTGACTCATTATAGGATGAACCCCAAAGAGCATGATGAATTAAAAAGGCAAGTTGATGAGTTGAGAGGTAAGGCTTTCATTCAAGAGAGCATGAGCTCGTGTGCATGTCCTGCCCTTCTCACTCCTAAGAAAGATGGAACTCATAGAATCTGTGTTGATAGTAAAGCCATTAATAAGATCACCATCAAGTATAGGTTTCCTATACCTAGGCTGGATGACATGCTTGATCAAATGTTTATGAAAAGTTAGGGGTACTCCCAAGAAAGGGGGTGAATTGGGTTTTTAAAAATTTTCTTTGAAATCCCTTTGTTTTACAAGTTCCTTTAGTTAAGAGTTAAACCCTTTTTCAATTTGAGTTAATTTGCAATCACATGCTTCAAACACAACAACTTCACAAGTACAATTGGTATTCAATCCAATCAATGAAGTTAGCTTGATATCACACAAATAGAAAATTCAACTAAGCTTCCAAAATTCAAATATCAATATCAAATAAGTATCTTGATTTTAAGTATGTAACCAACCAATATATTAGTGAGCTTTGGAACTAATCAATCAATGTTTTCCCTTATGGTTTCTGTAATAATATTGATTAATCAATGAACTCCCTTACGGTTTCTGAAATTCCCAAAAACAAATTAATATCTAGCAATTCAAATAAGCATCCACACAGTTTATATGTGCTGTAATTTAAAAAGAATAGGGAAGAGAGTGACACCAAGATTTTTATGAGGTTCGGCTATACCCGCCTACATCCTCGCCTTATGTACACCACCCAAGGATTCACAATACTGCTTCCTTAACCGGGCGAAGCAAATTCTTGTGTACAAAGACATTCTCACAATAGAGTTGATTAGTACAAGTTAGAGCACTAATATACTTCAAATTAAATATCAATAAAGAATGAATTTGAAGCTCAAGAAATTAATCACTGGGTTCTTCTTTAGATTGAATGAAACTTAGTAAGAGCACAAGAACCGAATAGTTGTATTAGCAAGAATTCAGTAGAACTTTAGCAAGGATGCGTGAGCAAGAGAGCTTTGAGAATTAGAGACTTTGATTGCTAGATTGTAAGTAGTTGTGTATAAAAATCCTTTGGTTTTCCATGTATTTATAGAGTCCTAAAAGTAATTTCTTGTTACCCAAGTTTACTTGGAGTATTTCTCAAGTTTATACAAAGTTTGGAGCCCAAGCAAACAATTTTGAAAGTTTCCCACGCTACTTTATCTTAAATTTGGAAAGTCACTCGCCTTTCAAAAAGAGGTGTTATCAACTTCAATCACCTTTCAGTATTTTAGGTATAATTTTCACTATACAACTTAGATTTGAATGTTCTTGGTATCAAAAGAAAGCTAAGAGAAAATTACACAACTTTCATGTTGGACACATTTTAAGATAAGCCGTTTTTTATAGAGAAAATTGCTCATCAGTGCAGCTGCAAGGTGCTTTTCATTTCAAAAATAATTTTAACCTTTCTAAAATAACTTTTGACCTTAAAAAATATTTCCCAAGTATTTTAAAAATGGGGCTCTAATTCAATAATAATTCCTAAGAGCTTCAAAGCATCCATATTGATTTTAAATTGAAGTACTTACATAATACTTTCTTAAGACTTAAACATTCGAAGTGTGAAGTCTTCATGTATGTCTTCTTTTGAGTCCATCTTGACTTTGAGCTTCAACATTCTTTAAGCTTTCATAAGATTTATCAAACTTTGATCTATTGAACTTTCTTTTGATCACTTGTTTGGAATGTAGGCTATCAATGCACTCTTGATCTTGAACTCTAATGCTTAATTCTTGAAACATTATCACTTTAACCAAAACATGTTAAAATTCTCTTGATTTGTTATCATCAAAATAAGATTCGTAAGCCTTGTTAGGACATAGTTTGGTTTCAAGATCTTTTCAAAGATTGATCTTAAGATTGGATACCACCAAATTATAATAAGGTCTGGAGATGAATGGAAGACTGCTTTCAAAACCAAAGATGGTTTGTATGAGTGGCTGATGATGCCATTTGGCCTTACTAATGCTCCTAGCACTTCATTAGAGTAATGACTCAAATATTGAGACCTTTTATTGGGTATTTCCTTGTTGTCTATTTCGATGACATCCTAATTTATAGCCAAACAAGAAAAGAGCATCTTGTTCACTTAAAAAGTGTATTTAAAGTTCTAAAAGAGCAAAAACTATATGCAAACCTTAAAAAGTGTACCTTCATAACCTCTAAAGTAACATTCATGAAGTAAGAAGCTTCCATGGGTTAGCCACATTTTATCGAAGGTTCATTAAGAACTTTAGTACCATCATGGCACCCATCACAAATTGTCCTAAGAAAGGTGAGTTTATATGGCCCAAAGCTACAACCAAAGCCTTCATAGAAATTAAAGACATGATGACAAAAGCACTTGTGCTACACCTTCCTAACTTTCAAAAATTGTTTGAAGTAGCTTGTGATGCTTCTGGTGTAGGCATAAGAGGAGTGCTTAGTTAAGAGGGTCATCCTGTTGACTTTTTAGTGAAAATTTAAATGAAGCAAAGCAGTGATTCTCCACCTACGACAAGGGATCCTATGTTGTGGTTCAATCTTTGAGGCACTGGAAACATTACTTGCTCCCACAGGAGTTTGTACTATTTTCTAACCACCAGTCCCTTCGATACTTAAGCAACTAGAAGAAATTGAATCATAGGCATGTAAAGTGGGTTGAATATATTCAACAATACACTTTTGTGCTCAAACACCGAGCCAGTGTTGAAAATAAAGTTGTTGATGCCTTGAGCCGATTTGTGGCCACTTTACAAACCTTAGAGGTGAAAGTCATAGGCTTTGAGAGTATTATGAAAGAGTATTCCCATTGTTCTGATAATGGTGACATCTTTTCTGATTTGTTGCAAGGACTCCTTAGATCCCACCCTGATTTTGTGATCTATGGTGAATTTCTGTTTAAAGGGACTAGGTTGTGCATACCCTCTACATCTCTATGTGACCAATTGATATGGGAATTGCATGCAGGAGGTGTTGCTGGTCACTTTGGTAGAGATAAGACCATTGCCATGGTAGAGGATAGGTTCTTTTGACCTAGCTTGAAAAGGGATGTTGCCAGAATCATACCTCATTGTGATACATGTCAAACTGCAAAGGGTAGGAAGCAAAACACTAGATTATATACTCCTTTACCTGTGCCTCATAAGTATGGACTTTGTTTTAGGACTCCTTAGGACTGCTAGAAGGAATGATTCTATGTTTGTTGTTGTGGATAGATTCTCTAAAACGTCACACTTCATTCCATGCAACAAGACACATGATGTGTATAAAATAGCCACTATCTTTTTCAGAGAAGTTGTAAGACTACATGGTCTTCCCAAGACTATTGTCTTTGATAGGGATGTAAAATTTATGAGTTATTTTTCAAAAACCTTGGGGACCATGTTAGGCACCAAACTCCAATTTTCTAGGGCTTACCACCCCCAAACTAATGAGCAAACTGAGGTAGTTAATAGGAGTTTAGGTGACCTATTGAGAGGTCTAGTGGGTGAAAACATAGGTTCGTGGTATTTGTGTCTTGCTATGGCTAACTTTGCATTTAATAGTTCAGTGAATAGAACCACAAGATTGAATCCTTTTCAGGTTATCACTGGTTACTAACTTAGGAAGTCCATAGATCTTATCCCAATACCTCCACAAGTTAGAGTGAGTGAGCAAGATAATGTTGTTGCAAAGCATATACATTATCTACACTCTAAAATAGGAATGAAAATTAACTTGAACAAGGAGCATTATAAATCTAGTGCTAATATACATCGTAGGTTGCAAGAATTTTTAGAGGGTGATATGGTTATGGTCTGTATTTGTCCCAAGCGGATTTCTATAGGAAAGGTACCCAAAAAAATGAGACCTTTCAAAGTTTAAAAGAAAATTAGTTCTAATACTTACATGCTTGATATTCCTATTGATTTTGGTATAAGCAATGTGTTTACTATTGAAGATCTAAACCCCTTTCTTGAAGCATCATCTTTTGTGGAGCCTTCAAATTCTAACCTTGCAAATGATCCTACTCCATTCCCCACTCCACATCAGCATGAAAACCCAAAATTGCCTTTGCCTCCACCTTTACCTATACCAAAGAACCTTGATGAGATAGAAGAGATCTTGGATACAAGACAACGTTCACATGAGCAGGATCATACCAAAAGTTCTTGGTCATGTGGAGAGGCAAGCCACTTTCTGAGAGGAGTTGGATTCTTAAAGAAGACCTTCTTCGTCTAAACTTGGAGTTGTATTCTCAGTATATCACTTCTCATTCTTTGGAGAAGAATTCTTTTGGGCTCGGGAAATATGATGGGGATCAATAGGCCTTGACTATTTCCTTCACCGATATGGTGACACGAGGATGACCTTCCAGTGTCCACTATTCTTCTTAACCATTTTGTAGGTACATATGGGATTTCCTTAAGACCATTTATTTTGATGGAAGAATTTTGTGTTGAAGACTATATTATTTTGGATTTGCATTTTCTTCGATATTTTGGATTTGTATTTGCTTGGATATTATATTTCAATTTTATTATGTGCTTCAAGACCCAAGTGAGGTAATGAAGCAAGTTTGAGTCCAAGACCCATGTAGGCACCACACGGATTTGGTCCCCCTCCTTTGGCATATGTTTCATATTTAAGTTGTAATAAGTCTAAGTCAACTTAGCTTGCATGTGTGTGTTTAGTAAGTTGTGAGTGTATTACATGTTTCTAGTAAGTTGGTGTATTTATTACCTTTGTCTCCTATGCTTGTGTGGGAAGTGTAAGATTGTTAATGCCTTGTCTCCCCATGCCAAGTCTTTATATTTAGCATTGTGAGAACTCTAATGGAGTTGATATTGAATTGAAAGAAATTTTCTTTGCTAAAGCTTGAAAGTTTTGTCCAATCTTAGATTGTGTAGTGTGAGGCTAAATCGTTCTCTCTCGAGATCAAGTGGTGAGAGATCACTATTCTATCCAGCGACTTCATCTCCACCTCCCCTCTCTAACCCATGTGGCCTCCCATCCAACACATCCACATGGCCACCACAACATACACCCCCACGGTCACCTTCCCTCCACTCCATTGCTACGTTTGTCTCATTGTTTCAAAGCTTGTTCGAAGGATATGGTGTGGTTTGAGACTTGTGTTGAACAATGTCAAGTCATCCAAACAATTTTATTGGTAACTTCAGTACTCGTGTTTGAATCCTTGCTATATTTTTTGAACCCTTGATAGTAGATTAAAATCACGTCTTTGACTCACGCATTTGAATCCATAGATCTCCACATTGGTATTTGCTAGCTAAAATCAATTGTATGAATATTAGTGTGTTAATTCAAAACTTATAATCTTGGCTTTGAAATTAATATCTATGTGCATAAAGCTTGATTCCTTGATAAAGAACCCTTGGGACTTATTTACTGAACAAGATCATAAACCTTTTCAAAATACAAAAACATGTGGAGGGTATCATAATCTATGATGTTTATGTTCATTAATTGAATTCTTACTCCAAAGTGTTTTGAGTGTATGTGCTTGTGTGAGAGTTGAACCGTTGGACATATGTTGACCAATCCTATCAAACACAAATTCTCGCAGCAACTAGGTTAATATGGATTCAGTTGATTGACCTTTACCATTTGGTCGACTGAACTGTCTGAAAACTCAAAATCACTTAAGAAAAGTGTATTCGGTTGATTGGGCTATAATGTTCAATCGCCCGAGTGTCCTGAAAATTTCCAATTTTTTGAATTTAGCTTGAAATACTTAAGTTAATGAACCAAATATCTTCAAACACCTTCCTTAACATGTAATAAGCTTGATTTGCTTCAAATTCTCCCATCTTTGATCTAAGAACATTCAATTTGCAAACCTGCATATAAGGTCTCCATTTTACTAAAGAAGAGCAATATTATGATTTGCTAAGGTCTGAATGGTTTTCCAATTTAGCTTAATTGAATTCTTGTGCAAGCAATGTAGATTTTTTGAGGCCAACAATGCTACTCTAATAATCCAAAAACTCTAATTTTGACCAAGGATTGGGAGCTAATTATGAATGACTAACTTAATATTGAGTTCAGAAGAGTATTCAAATAAGTTTAAAAGACTAACTTATTCCAATTTTATTGTACTAACACTTTGAATTTCATGGATGAGTGTGGGTTTCTCAGATAAGCATTCATTTAGAGAACCCATTAGGGTCTTGAGATAATGAATCTTTTGTTTATTCAAATATTTGACACACTGACTTATAAGTGATGACTGATTTTTCATTTTTGAATATCTTCCAATTTTGATTAAACATTCAAGTTTCAAAATGTGTTTAGGATTAGATAGTATATAGTACTTACGTTGTTATGGTTGACTCCCCTAAAACTCAAATTAGTTCATTGGACAAAATATGCTATACTTTAAATATTTTAACTTAAGCATACATAAATCATTTATAATTATCCTTTAACTTTCTCATATTAACTTGATTCCCTAAAATCCCGAGTACAGTAGATTCGCATACTAAGATTTGATATTTTAAGCATTATCCGCTATCAGAGCATTATATTGTCATTCTAACCCTTTTCATTTAGACATGGTTGTATCGACTTAATCCCTAATAGATGACTAATCCTAAGATCTAAGGAAGAATTATTTTAAATATTATGTCATTCTTCTTGGTACCCATTCTTCCTTGTACATCAAGGGTTTAACACAAGATGTTTCCTTAACCCTCCAAACCTTTTTTAGTTTTCACGTATTTTTTTTTAAACGGGAAATGAAATTTGATATGACCCTTCTTTTTGCATAAGAAATAGGTAGTGTGAGTATAAGCATTATTTAATGAAGTGCTAGCATAGAATTTTGACTCTTTAACAAAGTATCCCATATAGAGATTTTTCTCTTTCTTGTTCGCTTTGCCACTGAAATTGATGCCTTCTTTATCCAAGGTCATCTTTTGAGAACTCAATAGCTTATCAAAGTTTTATTTTCCACAGATAAAGTTATAGATTATCTTAGCATAGTCTTCAACCTTACTTTCTAAGCTTGTGATTTTCAAATCCTTCTCATTTTCAATTGTAGCTTGGGATTTTAAATCTTCCAGCTCTTTTGTCACTTTTTCAATCTTATTCTCTAATCTATCAATTTTTAAGTCCTTTTCTTTTTCAATAATAATATTAGATTTTAAATCTTTCACTAATGCTTCATCCTCATTCTTCAATGAAGTGTTTCATCTGGACATCTTTATTAGAATCTTATGAATCTTAAATAATTCTCTTTGTAGTTCCTCATAAGATGGCATGCCTTCATCATTAGATTCATCATATGATTCATCACAAGATTCATTACATGAATCATTAAATGAGTTCAAATAAGAACTTTGTACTTCATCATTGTTCCATGCCATAAGGCAAAAGTTAGCAACCTCTTTGTCGCTTGATTCGCTCTTTGAACTACTTGAGCTTGAATCATCCCAAGTAGTGGCCTTCATAGCCATCTTCTTCTTTTTATTAGAGCCCCTTTTGAGTAGTGGACACTTTGGTTTATAATGTCTAACCTCTTTGCAGTTGCAGCAAGTATGTGATTCTACTTTTGACTCTCTTCTTCTTGACTCTCCTTTATCCATCTTGAAGTGCCAGAATTATTTTTTTTTGTAAATTTCTTGTTCTTCTTGAAGAACTTTCCGAGTCTTTTGGTTATAAAGGCTAGGTCATTTACATCCATCTCATCTTCATCTTCATCACTTGAGCTTTCCTTGGAAGCTTTGAGTGTGATGGTATTCTTCACTTTACAATTTTCACTTGCTCTTTCATTTATAGCCATCTCATATGTGAGAAGTGACCCGATAAGCTCATCTAGAGTCATTGCCTTCAAATTCCTACCTTCAGCTATGGCTATAGCCTTAGGTTCCCATTATGATGGGAGTCCTCTGAGAATTTTCCTAATCATTTCATAGGTGGGATAATTCTTTCCAAGAGCATTGAGAGACTTTATAATATGAGTGAACCTAGTATACATACTAGAGATAGATTCATCCAAGTTCTTTCTAAAGACCTCTCACTAGTGAGCATGTAACAACCTGCTTATCTAATCATATAATAAAACATATTTAATAATAAGGTCAACTCAACCCATGGGTAATAGGGACACATATGACATTCACAGCGGAAACCTAAGCAGTAGTAAATGAAAATCACATTCTCATAACCATAAAATATAAAATACCAGAGCCAACTACCATCCACAGTGATATTGTATTCATGTACATCGAAATATCAAAAATACATCTAGGATCCCACAACAAAAATTTCCAATCCCTAATACAAAACTTACCCTCTTAGCAGGGTAGTATTAAACTAACTCAACAGTGGCCTCGATCCGCCGGTCTTTCTGGGTTTCCTGAAAAATTATTTAAGTTCAAGGGTGAGACACTTCTTAGTAAGGAAAAATAAACTAAATACAATCGTATGGCAACATGAATATTTGATGCAATTATACATATACAATACATTTCATATACCTAAAAACATTCATCATAACATAGTGAATAATCATCTACTTTCATATTTTCTAATAAATCATAATGTTCATGAATTGTCTGATTTAATTAATATTACTAAAATTTACCCAGGATATATAGCTAGTTGATGTCATGTATTACCCCCCATGACGGTATGTGCAGCCCGAAGGCGGGACTCGACAATGGCTGGCCGACCACTGCTGAGTCAAAAATGTTTGTAAGTACGATGGGCTTGCCACACCCTAGTCCAAACTGCCAGGTGGACGTCTACAACTCTACACTGACAGCCACATCGACTATCCATCTCCCACCTCCTTATGGGGTGGTTAGCACAAGCCTGAACATAGATATCTGATCTGTATAGCAACGGTACCGTACTCTTGTAACTGAACTGAACTACCATCAGGGTTCTGATAACATATAATACATGATAATATACTGTTTAACATAAATAAGATTGATAGCATTTTCTATAATAAGATAAATGCATACATACGACCTTGCACCGATTTCTTTCATATTTGTGGCCTTGCGTCGAACGTTTCATATATACGGCCTTGTGTCGAAATCATACATGTACATGGCCTTGCGTCGGCTATCAATCACAGTCTTGCACCGAACATTTCATACATATCATTCTGAATAAATAATTAATTTATTGTGTATTTAAAAACCATAATGTACTGCATTAATTCATAATGTCTGAAAAACATGCTTTATTCATAAAATTGTCATATCATAATACTTTCCACGTAAAATAATATTCATGCTACACATTGCTGTATAAAACCATACATTCCATTCTAAAATCATAATTTCTGACATTTCGTACATATATCTATATATATATATATATATATACATTTCAACATAATAACAGTATTTCCCAAATATACATATTCACCATATTATATGAATATAATACAGGCTTTCCAGAAAATTAATTTGCTGATAAATAATAATAATCTGATGTAAATTATTGCTTTAGTTTATTCCCTTACCTGACACTAAAAAGAAACCCCTAAAACTTGTTTGTCCTGCACCCGTAGGGTTCCACGTTCAACACCCTAAAAACGACAACTCCTAAAACTAAACTTCAGTATTTTCTGTGAATAACATTTCCTATAACTACGGTAAGGCCAAATTTTATGTAAAAAGCCTTACCTTAAATTAGGAATGAATTTCAATTCTGCCCCACCAATGATCCGCTCTGGTAGTCTTGGAGAGAACCTTTCTAGGAGTGTCGTAGTGGCCTCAGATCGTCGATCTGGCGAACGACGGAGCCAAAATCGAAGAGAGAGGAGAGAGAAATAGTAGGGAGGAGAGAGAGAGAGAGAGAGAGAGAGAGAGAGAGAGAGAGAGGGGGATTTTTCTACGTAAAAAACTACATTTTAGGTTATTTATACGAGGGGCTTCGTCGACAAGCCACGTCACCTCATCAATGACGTCAAGAGGAAATTCATCGACGAGCTCTCCCCTTCATCGATGAAATTCAGAGTCTCCCAAAACATCCTCTAGGTATCTTCTCGTCGATGAAGCACACCTTCATCGACAAGCCCAATATACAATGTCGTCGATGAACACTTCGCATTCGTCGATGAAGCCTGCTACCTCCTTCTGTTACTGTTTCCCATTTTTCCTTTTCTTTATTATTTAAATACCATTTTTCTTTAGGTCATTGCAAAGCATGTCTTTACAACTATCCCTAATATCTATGGTTCCTTCATAAGTTATTTCTAACTTCTCCCAAATTTCTTTATCACTCAACTCATTATCCTATTAAATTCATTTGTATTTAATGCACAATATAGGGCATTCATGGCACTTGAATTAAGTCAGCTTCGTTCATATCACTTTCATCTTTAGGAACTTCTTTATTATTAGCGAACTTTGTAGGCACATAATTGCCTTAGACAATCACTCTCTATGCCTTCCAATCCATACGTTTGAATAAGAATTCCCATCCTTTGTTTCCAAAAGGTGTAATTAACACCGCAAAATATCGGAGGCCTAGTGGAGGATTAACCTTCGCCAAACGGGGACACACCTAGGTTTGCCATCAGATCTTTATGCAACTACTAGTTAGGTTTTATTACAACCTGGCTCTGATACCAATTGAAAGTTGAGGCATGATTCCATGAGGGGAGTGAATTGGGTATTTTAAAAATTTATGCGTAAGCTTAATCAATTTTAACTATTATTTCACATGCAATCTAACTTCTTAATAATATTAATGTTCTCAACAAACACGTATATCAATATAGGTATGCTTTGAATATAAACAAGTTTATGCTATGATTTCAATAAATAATTAATCTCCTAAAAAACAGCAATGTTCACAACAAATTTCAATCAAAACTTATGCTTAACTATAGCATATTTTAATCAATAGAGATGTATTCAACTATAAATGAGTTGTTGTAATGATTCGAACAATTAATCCAATCAACAAAATAAAAATAAAATATTCACAACATTAATAGTAGATATATTTTAAAATAAATATGCTTAGAAATTTGAAAGAGATAAGGTTAAGAATGACACCATATTTTTTACAAGGTTCAGTTGTCGTGCATATGTCCTTGCCTCAAGAAACCCACTTTGAGGACTTCACTATCCCTCCTTCAATAGGCAAATAAGCCTCTCTCTTCTAGTTGGCAGATATGGCTTTTACAAACCCTCCTTCAATAGGCGAAGTCGCCTCTCCTTTAGGTAGATGAAGTTACCTCTCTCGTTTGCTTGGGCGGAGTACCCACTCCTTCACTAGGAAGAGTCGCCTCTTTCGAAATGATATTGATAAAAAGCTTAAAGAGTATGCCTAGGTTTTCTGGTTTTGAAAATCTATAAGCTTGAAGAGAACGATCTCATAATACTTTCAACAGTGTGCGGTGCTAAACACAATCAATCTCTATGTTCTATTGTATAATTGGTGTATTTAGTGTTCAAAACACGATTAGGGTTGGCTATTTGTAAATAGGTTTGAATTATAGTCATTTGTGTGTGCTTTTGGTAATATTATATTTGAAAATCGAAAAGATTTCTTGCCATTTGCGAAAATTATCACAACGCTTCGACCGACTGAACTGACAGTTCAGTCGCCCGAACAAATTAAATCTGAATTTCAAAACTGGCAGTAACCATTCAGTCAACTGAACTCTTAGTTCAGTTGCCCGAACACATTTGATCGACTAAACCTAAGGTTTGGTTGCCCAAATTCATTGTCTCTGGAACTTTATAATGGCAGTAGTCATTGGTCAACTAAACCTAAGGTTTGGTCGCCTGAACTGCCTAATGCCTAACTAGTTTGTTCAAAAATTCAAATTCCCTTATATTTTAAATTCCAAAAATGATTTTATTTTTTTAAATAAAATTTGGAATTTGCAAAAAAATATTTTCCAATACTTTAAAAGGTATCTAGGGTCCAAATAAATAACATAAGAACTTTGTAACAAAACTAATTAAGATGTACTTACATGAAACCTAGTTTATATTACACATGATAAACTAACTAGGTCTTTGTATCCTTAAGTTTGGTCTTCATCCAAGATTTTCTTCAGTATCCATCTTTCATTTACTTGTGTGCTTCATAGCTTTCCAATTTGCATCTCTTATTGTGCTGTTATACTGTAATACATGTATACACACTTAACGGCACAATTAGATGCCTTGGTTTGTCATTATCAAAACGAAATTAAGCCTTGTTAGGTTAACAATATGGAGAAAGCTACATGGAGATTGTGTTTATCTCGGGTTGGTTTTGGGGATTAGGTGTGTTGGAGAGGTTTAGCATGACTAGTGTTAAATCGTTCACCGGTACACTGTTTTCAAATCGAAGTAAACATTCTATCGGTCAGTACTCGAGGATAGACAGTGATGTTTGGGTCATGTTAAAGGTTTCATATGCCAATGTAGTTGTGTATTTCAGCAGGCAATAGAGGGTTCCATCAGTTGTGAGGTTCGTAGATGGAGACTACACAGGGGGCTTGGATGATAGGAGACTTACAAGGGGGTACATTGTGGGAAGGCCTAATTGTTGGAAGTCCGGGGTACAGTATCAGGGTGCGCTATTTACAATTGGATTGGAGTTCATGGCAGTGGTCAAGGCTATCAAGGTAGAATTGTGGTTTGAAGGATCATTCAAGGAGTTGAGTGTTCAACTAGGTGGAGTTCTTGTCACCAAGGTCAAGTTCAAGCATGGCTTGGACTTGGTTTACCTCTCCAAGTGTTAGAGAGAAAGTGGGTCCCAATCCACTGGTCCAGGTGGAGCAATGGGGATTATGTTTTTGGATTTATCATAAGTGGCGAATATTTGCCAAGGTGGAGATTGTTGGGATGTGGCTCATATTCTGAGTGGAACACATGTACCATGGAAATTATCGTGAAGCGAGGGACTAAGAGAGAGATGCGGGGTGCAACCATGGAGGGCAAACCATCGACGGTTTGGGGTATAACCATTGAAGGTTTCAAGCAGTAGCTACAAGGTGTTTCTTTCTGCTTCAAACCGTCAACGGTTCAAGTTAGCGCAAGTAACGGATTTTTGAATCCAAGATCAGTACATTGGACTAATCGAAGGTATTTCCTCTGGGGGATTGCTACATAAGTGTTTTAGATCAACTATAGGTCTTCTGTATGCATTAGATTGTTATATAAAAATTATTATGTAACCCTAGATGAGATTAATCTTGTAACCTTCATCATTGATAGTGAAAATAGTCGTTGCTCCCATGGACGTAGGCAAATTGCTGAACCATGTAAATTATTATGTTTTGATTGTTGCTTTTATTCAATTTTTGAGTCTGATCCCGTTTTAATTATGACAAACCACATCATCTCATTTGTGTATTGAGTGTTTGAACAAATTTATGTTTCTAGAAGCACGAATGATAGATGCCTAATGGAAGCTGTGAAATTACCTAAACAAACATACTTCGGCATATTCCATGGAATTCAGACAAACAAAACATGAAGACTTTATTTATTTTTTAGTTGTAATGGTAATTAGGTTTAATTTGTGCATACATATCATATGATTTAATTTGAAACACACCAATGACCTTAGATTGACATTAGGAACTCCAAGTTATATGAAAAACCTTTTATTCAAAATACTAAACTTGCATAAAAGGTTTAAAGTGGTTTTGAACTTAAAAGAAGGCAAAAACTAAGTTTTTCATAATGGTTATTCTACCAACCTTATAGGCCCAATTGACCATATAGAACAACTTGGCCAAAACATGCTTTTACAAAGGGCCCAATTGACCAGACTTCTAAGCCTAGTCAACCGGACAGTACAAAATGCCAAAAATGTAATTTTATAAGGCCCAGCAGACCGAATCAAAAGCCCTACTCCATCGAAATTCATATATGTGATGATTTGACAGACCTAATCATAAGCCTAGCATACCAAACCTCCAAAAATGGAAAATCGCCTTGGGTCGGTTAACCGGACCTCTCGGGTTCAACCAATTTCTTGGCATATAATGGTCACAAAATTCAAATTAAATTAATATTATATTACCCAACTATCATATAACAGTCAGATTGTGTTCTTGCCTATAAATATCAACCCTAAACACTTGGAGAAGGTTGGAGAATCACTTTGAAAATTTGTTGGAACATCCTTTGATTCTACCTCATATTTTTATACTCTTCTTGAGCATTAAGTTCATTTTTCTCCTACACTCCTATTTTGAAAATATTTTTTTGGAGAATTTTTTTTTTTTTAAAGAGTTTCTTGAAAAAGATTTGAGCTTATATCCACTCATATATTTTACTTGAGAGCCTTTTTATTCTTGAGGTTTTTCAAGGTTCATATTTTTCCTACTTATATATATATATAAGAAAGAACCAGTAGTCATCCACATAGCGGCCCCATCCCAAATTTATTAATAGACCCTCACTTATGGTGGAGGAAAACAATGGTTACAAGCAAAGCCTCTGGGAGATTACAAATAAACAAAAAAAAAAAAAAAAACCTCCCAAAGACAAACCACAAATATAAACCAAAAAATAAAAAAAATAAAATAAAATCTAAATAAACCTAACCAAACTAAACCTACCAAAATCAAATAGCCAAGAAAACTACTCAAACCTAACATCTAATGCTAGGGAAGCCGAGACTATCAAGTCTCAATATGCCTCTAAGCTTCCCTAGAAGCTCACCCCCCTCCTCAAAACTATAAATCATACCTTCTTCACCTTGACGATCTAGGAAATGTGCGGCTTGATTAGCCTCTCTATAAATGTGTCGAATAGAGAACTGAAGACTCTAAAGCTTTGAAACAATCTCGTCCCAAAAATACCATAAATACCATATCATGCATTTGTCATTATTGATCCAATCAATAATAAGCTTAAATTCAAATTCAATAACAACATTATAAAAACCCAGATCCTTACATAGCAACACCCCCATGTGCAAAGCACGAAGCTCAGCTTTATTATTCGTACCTTGTCCAAAATAAGAAGCAAAGGCTTTTTTAAGTTTGCTAGAGGAATCCCAAATAGTGCCTCCACCCCCGCACGAACCCAGATTACCTCTACAACTTCCATCAACATTTTACTCCACAAAACCCGTTGATGGTTTCTCCCAAACAACCGTACACTATCTTCTAAGTTTATGATGCACTATTCGAGGTATATCAAAAAAATCAACCCCCCTCCCGGGACCCGAATTGCACCACAGAGTGCTCTATCAAAATGTGCCTAATCTATAAACAAATGGATCTCCAAACCACCTCCTTAGACTCCACCATATCTTTCATCCTAGCTTTGCACCGAAATTGCCAAAGATGCCAAGTGATGATAGAGGGAATTAACCCAATAATAATGCCACGTTGATAAGATTTTTTTTGCTAAAAAAAACCAATGAAAGACCCACCCCCACCAGGTTCTCGCAATGAAGGTCGGCAAGCCCAAAATACTAGCAACTCTATCCCAAACAAACAATGCCACCTCCCCTGAACTCAATACATGGTCAAGTGTTTCAATATTCCTATTAAGACAACAATCACATCTCTATGCAAGATAAATACCACAATGCTGAACACGCATATCCACGGGCATACAATTGGACCGTGCCTTCGATATACACTGAGATTGTTTTTGGGAGAAACTTATGCCATATTCCCTCCATACTCGGGTCTTTTTCTTGCCTTAATTTGATAATTTCCCAAGCACTAGATGATGAAAATTTTCCATCCAAATTCGTCTTCCATATTAAAACATCTAAACCCTGCTTCTTAATAGGCAATGAGAGCAAAATGTTGCCCAACAGATCAAGACAAACAAGTTCTTGCATTTTCTCAAAATTTCACTCATTATTATCCCTGTAATCCCTCACTTGGATAAGAGAACAGAAGATGTCCTCCACCCTTAAACAAAGAGGCTCGGAATTTAGCCAACGATCAAACCGAAAGGAGACCTATATATCACGAACTCTCCAAAAAGTGTTCTCACAAACATCCGACAAAACTTGAATTAAGGACTTCCAAAACCTCAAAAACCTGAATAATTGCTAGCAAAAGCAAGATAACCTTTTTTAAACATATTTAGCCTTTAAAAATTGTGTCCATAAATTATCAATTTTCAACAAATTCCAAAAAAACTTCATATGAAGAGATCTCTACACTTCCACAAAGTCTCTAATTCCCAAACCACCTTCCAACTAGGGAATGCAAAGTTTCTTCCAAGCCCTCCATTTATGCTTAGACTTTTCATTTTCCTCTCCCCAAAAGAAAGAAGATAAAATAGAGTTTACCTTCTTCAAGGTAGAATGAGGTACGTCAAGCATAACCAGCAAATGAGATGGCATAGATGACAGAACATGTTTCAACATAATTAACCGATCACCTTGTGACAAAAACTTAAGCTTCCATGTTCCTAAGAGAGGAGCGAGTGGCTACTCCACGTAATGGTTCACCTATTATTTGATCTATGGGATGATTCTTTATGTATTTCCATTCTCTAGGTGGTTCCTTAACCTCATTTGAAGTTTGATCAATTTCAATGGATGGTTCTTTAAGTTCATTTTTCTTTTCTGAATCATTCTCAATCGATAGTTCTTCTAGTTCCTTGTTTAATTCAATTTCATCTTCATCAGTTCTTTTGGAGAAGGGATTTGACTCATCGAACACTACATGAATAGATTCTATGACCATCAATGTTCGTTTGTTATACACTCTATAAGCTTTACTATCTAAAGGATACCCTAGGAAGATACCTTCATCTTATTTCACATCAAACTTTCCTAGATGCTCATTGTCTCTAAGCATAAAACACTTAAAGCCAAAGATATGAAAATATGATATGTTTCGTCTATGGCCATTCCATAATTCGTAAGGAGTCTTATTAAGTGATGGTCTAATTATAACTCTATTTAGCACATAGCAGGCGGTGTTCACTGCCTCGGCCCAGAAGTATTTAGATAATTTATGTTCGTTAAGCATAGTTCTGGTCATTTCTTGTATTAATCTATTCTTTCTTTCAACTATGCCATTCTATTGTGGTGTTCTAGGAGCTGAAAACTTATGGGCAATTCCTAATGAATTACAATAGTCTTTCACGCCTTTATTTTTAAATTCTCTACCCCTATCACTTCGAATTTTAATAATTGTGTATCCCTTTTCATTTTGTACTTTCTTGCATAGGTTTATAAATTTTTCACATGCTTCATCTTTACGACCTAAGAATAGTACCCATGTGTATCTTGAAAAGTCATCAACTATGACAAAAGCGTATGATTTTCCTCCTAAACTTTGAATTTGGTTTGGTCCAAATAAGTCTAAGTGTAGCATTTGAAGTGGCCTAGTAGTGGAGATCTCTTTCTTCTTCTAAATCTTTTCTTGCTTGTTTTCCTACTTGGCATGCATCACAGATTTTATCTTTCACAAATTTAGTCTTAGGCAGTCCTTTAACTAATTCTTTCTTGACTAGTTTTGAGATTAAATCCATGTTTGCGTGTCCTAGTCTCCTATGCCAAATCTAGCTTATTTCATTCATGGCAGATAAGCATGTCACACTCTGTGAAGTTAAGTTATCAAAGCTTGTGGTATATATGTTTTCATGACGCTTAGCAATTAACAGTGTCTTATTGTCAGTTTTGTGTTCAACTATGCACTTCTTATGTTCAAATGATACTTTATAGCCTTTATTACATTGTTGACTTATGCTCAATAATTTGTGCTTTAGACCTTCAACTAATAAAATATCATCAATAATGAGTGAGGAATCATTACCGACTTTACCGACACCTGTGATCCTTCCCTTAGCATTATCTCCAAAAGTAACAAACTCTTCATCCTTGAGTATGATAGATATGAATTTTTCTTTATCCCCGGTCATGTGGCTTGAGCATCCGCTATCCATATACCATTTATCTTTTGAGGATGCTGATCTTAAGCAAATCTGTAAGACACAATGAAACAACTAGCTTTGGTACCCAGATGGTCTTGGGTCCAGGAGGGTTAGTGCTAGATTGACCTTTGACCTTCCATACTTTCTTAATTTTTACATCTTTATTTTTGAAAGGATAGTCGAATGTATGTGACCCAACCTTCTACATTTAAAGCATGTAGTATATTTATAATGATTCTTAGTTGGAACATATGACTTTGATTCTTTTGTAAAATACCTCATGTAAAGATGTCTTTTCTTTATATTTCCTTTACCATTAAAACCGAGCCCTTCCTTTTCTAAGGAATTTCTTTGAAATCCTAGGAGCTTTTCAAAATTATTTTGTCCTTCAGTAAATTTACAGATAATTTCATATTTATCTTTCAAGTCCTTTTCTAACTCCTCAATTTTCAAATCTTTATCTTTTATGAAATATGCATGGGATTCATTTTGGTGTTCAACTAGATTTGAAAGTTCTTTGAATTTACTTCTCAACTCAGAAATTTTCTTTGTTTTCTTCTCAAGCATTTTAATAGTGTATAGGTATTCTTGTTTCTGTTCATCATATGAAATCATATCATTTTCATTTTCAGATTCACTAGAATAGTATGAAGATGATGAAAAAGATGATTGTACCTCAAGGTCATCATGTGCCATTAGATTTAGAGTTCCAAAATTTTCTGTTGAACCTTTTGTTCTTCTTTAAGAACTTCCTGAACTTCTTTTTTAGCAAGGCCATGTCATCATTCATTTCAGAATCGCTTCCTTCACTTGAATAGCTTGATGATGCCTTTAGTGCAATGACCTTCTTAGCTTTGGTTTGCTCATTTTTCCTCTCATTTATTGCTAGCTCATAGGTGATGAGTGATCCAATGAGTTCATCCACCGACATCTCCTTGAGATTTCTCCCTTCTGCTATTGCCGTAGCTTTCGCTTCCCACACTGGAGGTAATCCCCTGAGTATTTTCTTGATCAACTCATAAGTAGGGTAAGTTTTTCCAAGAACATTTAAAGAGTTAATGATGTGTGTGAATCTAGGGAACATGGACTATATGGATTCATCAACTGTCATTTTAAATGCTTCATATTCACTAGTGAGCATGTCTATCCTACTATCCTTAACTTCCTTAGTGCCTTCATATGTAACTTCTAATTTTTTCCAAATTTCTTTAGCTGAGTTACATGCCATTACCCTATTAAATTTATTGACATCTAATGCACAGAAAAGTAAGTTCATGGCAGTGACATTGATTTGAACTGACTTCCAATCCTATTCAGTATATTCATCTTAAGTTTTAGGTACGTTAATCTTATAAATTACTTTCATGGGAATGTGATTTCCCTTAGTCACTATTTTCCAAACTTTCCAATCTACGTTCAGTAGATATATGCCCATTCTACGTTTCCAATAGGTGTAATTTACACCACAGAAAATGGGTGGTCTAGTGGATGAGTGTCCCTCACCGAATGGAGTTACACCAATGTGTGCCATGTGATTTTACAAACAAACTATCAAGTCTAAGTAAACCCTCTCTGATACCAAATGTTGAACCAGGTGTAATCCCAAGAGGGGGGGGGGGGGGGTGGGGGTAAATTGGGTATTTAAAAATACTTTGACACTTATTTACCCCTTAAACCCTTCTTATTTATTTACCAATAAAATCTTGTTACTCAATTTACTTAAGAATAAGATTATACAACCTATGCATGCAATATACACAATTTAAACGCAATGCTAAAAATAAATAGTAAAGCAAAGAGAGAAGACAAACACAATTTTACAAGGTTCAGCCGACTTGGCCTACGTCCTTACCTTGAGCAACCACTCAAGGATTCACTAAAACCCTGCTCCTTAAAGTGGGACGGAGCTTTGCTTACAATCCGCTGCTTACAAGAGGCAGAGCTTCCTCCTACTTTGCTACTTACAAGAACTACAACTCTCTCCTCACACACCGGTTCACACACCGAACCGTGTATACAATAAAATCTAAAAATTAACACTCAAAACAATGCTTCTAACAAAAGCTAGTGAGTACAATTCAAAAACCTAATACATTAACATATGATATAACTTGAAGCTCATGAATGTATGAAAAATGATACAATCATTTTATGTATGATATGCTTCAACACACAAGTCCCTATTTAACCAAAACTCCAAAAGTAAAGATATATTTAAAATGTTTTGGAGTCAACTAGGGTTCTTGTTTCACTTTGCAAAAATTCACAAGTATGTTTGATGTGAACTAGTTAAGAAAAACTTTGTCTTGAATACAAACTCAATCAAACTCACAAAGTTTTATTTCATGTATTCAATCACAAACTGAGTATATTAATTTTCAGAAAATATCCCTCAATTAAATGTATAGTTATAAGTACCAAGGATATTTAATCAAGCTTTAATATATCTAAAATAAAAATCCTTTAGAAAAGACCCACTTGAATCAAAAAATCAATCAACCAAGTTAAATAAGTTTTCTCAAGTAATGATCTTTTCAAAACTCAATTTTTATACGAATATGCACACTCAAGATCAAAACTTTTCTAATGATAGTCAAGAGCACGTAATAAGATGAGATGAGATGTTCTTAAGAATAATAACTTGAAAGATCAAACCTCAATACTGGATTGAAGTACAGTTGAGTAAACAAGTTCCCTTTGAGAATCTGAGTTGATTTACCCAAGCTTGAAGATTAGAGATTGAAGTGTAGGCATATGTATAGCACTAGGAGCAAATTTTCAACGTTCTTTCAACAATGTGTGTTCTTCTCTTTCTTGTGTGTCTAACTTCTGTTCAAGGCTTTAGATATTCAGAATATATAGTATATTACCCTTAGGATTGATCTCAGCTGTTGGATCAATAAAATAGCTCACGGGTCCTTTTAATAAAAATATGATTTTAGACTTTCCCATGACTTCACACAACCGAAGTGGGGTTCAGGCTCCTGAAGTGGCAACTTCAGGCGCCTGAGGTTCCAAGGTTAGGCAACCGAAGTACCTCTGCCAAGTTTTGTTCTCCCATTTAATTCTTCAGGCTATCGAACTTAATCTTCAGGCAACCGAGGAAATTCTTCAGGCTACTGAGGTGACGTTCAGGCTACTGAAGTCCATTTTTTTATTTCTTTTTTCTAATTTAAAAAAAAAATGCATTCCTCTTTTTCTTGGGCCTTTTATAAAACATATTTTCCATGATTTCAAAAATATTTCTAAGTCCATGAAGGTTCCCTAATGATATACATGAAATGCATGAATCCTAAAATCATTCTAAGTTACGATGAGCTTCAAATTAAATCATACGTAAATGTAAGTACATGAGTTCTACATACCCATTCCCAAGATGATCTTAAACTTTTTCGCTTGCATCTTGATTCTCGTACTCTTTGAGTTTCATGGATCTTTCCAAGATTTGTTTGCCTTATTTTGTGACTTCCATAACTCATTATCTTTCTGTGCATGCTTAATATGGTTCCTGTTCACAAACTCAATGCACAGATCAAATACCAAGTGATTTGTCATTATCAAAACAGGATTGGACTCGTAGAGTCAACAATCTCCCATTTTTTGATGATGACAAATGCACGAGCAAAAATATATAATGGGTTACACCTAACACGGCTCCCCCTCAATTAATGCATCAAATATTCAATGAGTGACAATATGCTCATGTTCATATACAAAGTGTTTAGCCCAAATCCAAATGAAATATGAAATATGCTCATGATGAATATGCTATGCTCATAATAAATATGTTCATGATGTTTCAACCATGAAATTAATAGCGATTTCTCATTAACAACGATTTCTCCCCCTTTGTATATCTCACCCTTTGCATAACTTCAATCACAATTTTTGCTCCCGATTTTTCTTTGCTTCCGATTTGTGTGTGTTATTATTTTTGCTCCCGATTTTTCTTCCCCTTTTGACATCAACAAAAAAGGTGTAAACTAATAAAGCATGAGTAAACGTACCCTTATGTTCTTCTCCCCTTAGAAATCTTAAGGTTTTAAATGTGTCCAATTGTTTATTAATGCAATACCAAGTGATTATATTGGAAGTGACGTTGCTCCCCCTGAATTATATCATCTAACTTGAATCTAAGCAACCTCTCTACTATGTATGAGACCTAATTCACCCCTAATTTGAATAAACCTATCCTCCACAAGTGGTTTTGTGAAAATATCTGCCCATTGTTCATCTGTTCATACAAACTCTAGTGTTACATCCCCTTTTTGTACATGATCATGAAGAAAGTGATGTCGTATTTCTATGTGATTAGTTCGTGAATGTAATATGGGATTCTTTGAGATATTTATTGCACTCGTATTATTGCATCTTATAGGGATTGTTTCATAACTTAATCCAAAATCCTTCAGTTGTTGCTTCACGTAAAGCGTTTGAGCACAACAACTACCTGCCACTATGTATTCAGCCTTAGCAGTGGAAAGAGCAATTGAATTTTGTTTTTTGGAAAACCAAAAGACCAAGGAGTGACCTAAGAAATGACAAGTACCACTAGTTCTCTTCCTATCCACTTTGCTACCCGCTAAATCAGCATCTGACTAACTAAGAATCTCAAAGGATGTGTACTTAGGATACCATAACCCAATGTCCATTGTTCTTATCAAATATCTAAGTATCCGTTTAACAGCTAGAAAATGAGACTCTTTTGGAGTAGATTGAAATCTTGCGCACAAACATACGCTAAACATTATATCTGGTCTACTGGCAGTCAGGTATAACAAGCTACCTATCATTCCACTATATAGCTTGACATCTACTGGTATACCTTGTTCATCTTTATCTAATTTCAATGAAGCGCTCATAGGTGTAACTAGTATTTTTACGTCTTCCATAATAAACTTTTTAAGTCTCTGATATACTTTGATTGATTTATGAATATTCCATGATTTTCTTGTTTAATCTGAAGTCCTAGGAAGAAGTTTAGTTCACCCATCATGCTCATCTTAAATTCATTTTGCATAGTATTGGAAAATTCATTACACAATTCTCTATCTGTAGCGCCAAATATGATGTCATCTACATATACTTGCACTAGGAGAATATCATCTTTCTTAGACTTTATGAATAGTGTTGTATCTATCTTTCTTCTTATAAAACCATTTTCTAATAGAAAGCCGCTTAGCCTTTCATACCAAGCTCTAGGAGCTTGCTTTAAACCATACAAGGCTTTCGTCAGTTTATACACGTGATCTGGATTCTTATGGTCTTCAAAACCTGGGGGTTGTTTTACATACACTTCTTCATTTATATAGCAATTTAAAAATGCTCTTTTCACTTCCATTTGATATAACTTGAAATCCTTAAAAGCTGCATATGCTAAAAGCATTCGTATAGCTTCCATCCTAGCTACAAGGGCAAATGTTTCTTCAAAATATATATCTTCTTCTTAATTATATCTCTGAGCTACTAATCTAGCCTTATTTCTCACAACAACTCCATGTTCATCTTTCTTATTCTTATATATCCATTTGGTCCCTATGATTGACTTATCCTCTAGTCTGGGAACTAAAGTCCATACTTTGTTTCTTTAAAATTGATTTAATTCTTCTTGCATGGACAACATCCAAGATTCATCCTCTATAGCTTCACTCACATTCTTAGGTTCTTCTTGAGATAGAAACGCAAAATGACTAACCATGTCCCTAAGGGAGGAGCAAGTGGCTATTCCACATAATGGTTCACCTATTATTTGATCTATGGGATGATTCTTTATGTATTTCCATTCTCTAGGTGGTTCTTTAACCTCATTTGAAGTTTGATCAATTTCAATGGATGGTTCTTTAAGTTCATTTTTCTTTTCTAAATCATTCTCAATTGATAGTTCTTCTAGTTCCTTGTTTAATTCAATTTCATCTTCATCAGTTCTTTTGGAGAAGGGATTTGGCTCATCGAACACTACATGAATAGATTATATGAGTGTCAATGTTCATTTTTTATACACTCTATAAGCTTTACTATCTAAAGCATACCCTAGGAAGACACCTTCGTCTAATTTCACATCAAACTTTCCTAGATACTTATTGTCTCTAAGCATAAAACACTTACAGCCAAAGACATGAAAATATGATATGTTTAGTCTATGGTCATTCCATAATTCGTAAGGAGTCTTATTAAGTGATGGTCTAATCAGAACTCTATTTAGCACATAGCAGGCAGTGTTCACTGCCTCGACCTAGAAGTATTTAGATAATTTATGTTCGTTAAGCATAGTTCTGGCCATTTCTTGTATTGATCTATTCTTTCTTTGAACTACGCCATTCTATTGTGGTGTTCTAGGAGCTAAAAAAATATAGGCAATTCCTAATGAATTACAATAGCCTTCCATGCCTTGATTTTTAAATTCTCTACTCCTATCACTTCGAATTTTAGTAATTGTGTATCCCTTTTCATTTTGTACTTTCTTGCACAGGTTTATAAATTTTTCACATGCTTCATCTTTATGACCTAAGAATAGTACCTATGTGTATCTTGAAAAGTCATCAACTATGACAAAAGCGTATGATTTTCCTCCTAAACTTTGAATTTGGTTTGGTCCAAATAAGTCTAAGTGTAGCATTTGAAGTGGCCTAGTAGTGGAGATCTCTTTCTTCTTCTTAAATCTTGTTCTTGCTTGTTTTCCTACTTGGCATGCATCACAGATTTTATCTTTCACAAATTTAGTCTTAGGCAGTCCCTTAACTAATTCTTTCTTGACTAGTTTTGAGATTAAATCCATGTTTGCGTGTCCTAGTCTCCTATGCCAAATCCATCTTATTTCATTCATAGAAGATAAGCATGTCACACTCTGTGAAGTTAAGTTATCAAAGCTTGTGGTATATACGTTTTCATGACGCTTAGCAATGAATAGTGTCTTATTGTCGGTTTTGTGTTCAACTATGCACTTGTCATGTTCAAATGATACTTTGTAGCCTTTATCACATAGTTGACTTATGCTCAATAAATTGTGCTTTAGACCTTCAACTAATAAAACATCATCAATAATGAGTGAGGAATCATTACTGACTTTACCGACACCTGTGATCCTTCCCTTAGCATTATCTCTAAAAGTAACAAACTCTTCATCCTTGAGTATGATAGATATAAATTTTGCTTTATCCCCGGTCATGTGGCTTGAGCATCTGCTATCCATATACCATTTATCTTTTGAGGATGCTGATCTTAAGAAAATCTGCAAGACAAAATCAAACAACTAGCTTTGGTACCCAGATTGTCTTGGGTCCAAGAGGGTTAGTGCTAGATTGACCTTTGACCTTCCATACTTTCTTAATTTTTACATCTTTATTTTTGAAAGGATAGTCGAATTGTATATGACCCAACCTTCTACATTTAAAGCATGTAGTATGTTTATAATGATTCTTAGTTGGAACATATGACTTTGATTCTTTTGTAAAATACCCGATGTAAAGATGTCTTTTCTTTATATTTCCTTTACCATTAAAACCGAGCCCTTCCTTTTCTAAGGAATTTCTTTGAGATCCTCGGAGCTTTTCAAAATTGTTTTGTCCTTCAGTAAATTTACATATAATTTCATATTTATCTTTCAAGTCCTTTTCTAACTCCTCAATTTTCAAATCTTTATCTTTTATGAAAGATGCATGGGATTCATTTTGATGTTCAACTAGATTTGAAAGTTATATGACTTTGCTTCTCAACTCAGAAATTTTCTTTGTTTTCTTCTCAAGCATTTTAATAGTGTACAGGTATTCTTGTTTCAATTCATCATATGAAATCATATCATTTTCATTTTCAGACTCACTAGAATAGTATGAAGATGATGAAAAAGATGATTGTACCTCAAGGTCATCATGTGCCATTAGACACAGATTGGCAACCTCGTCGTCACTAGATTCAGATTCTGAACTGCTAGTGCTGTGTGTATCTTGGCAGTTGTAGTATATTGGTGGATCCTCCTTCTTTTTCTTCATGCTCTACTCTCCTTTTTCCGATTTAGAGTTATGAAATTTTCTGTTGAACCTTTTGTTCTTCTTCAAGAACTTCCCGAACCTCTTTGTTAGCGAGGCCATATCATCATCCGTTTCAGAATTGCTTCCTTCACTTGAATAGCTTGATCATGCCTTAAGTGCAGTAACTTTCTTAGCCTTGCTTTGCTCATTTTTCCTCTCGTTTATTGCCAGCCCATAGGTGATGAGTGATCCAATGAGTTCGTCCACCAACATCTCCTTAAGATTTCTCCTTTCTGCTATTGCCGTAGTTTTTGCTTCCCACACTGGAGGTAATCCCCTGAGTATTTTCCTAATCAACTCATAAGTAGGGTAAGTTTTTCCAAGAGCATTTAAAGAGGTAATGATGTGTGTGAATCTAGTGTACATGGATTGTATGGATTCATTAACCGTCATTTTAAATGCTTCATATTCACTAGTGAGCATGTCTATCCTAATATCCTTGACTTCCTTAGTGCCTTCATATGTAACTTCTATTTTTTCTCAAATTTCTTTAGCTGAGTTACATGCCATTACCCTATTAAATTCATTGACATCTAATGCACAGAAAAGTAAGTTCATGGCAGTGGCATTGATTTGAACTGACTTCCAATCCTCTTCAGTATATTCATCTTCAGTTTTAGGTACTTTAATCTTATCAATTACTTTCATGGGAATGTGATTTCCCTTAATCACTATTTTCCAAACTTTCCAATCTACGTTCAGTAGATATATACTCATCCTACGTTTCCAATTCGTGTAATTTACACCACATAAAATGGGTGGTCTAGAGGATGAGTGTCCCTCACCAAATGGAGTTACACCAATGTGTGTCATGTGATCGTTTTACAAATTGAATATCAAGTCTAAGTAAACCCTCTCTGATACCAAATGTTGAATCAGGTGTAATCTCAAGAGGGGGGGGGGTGAATTGGGTATTTAAAAATACTTTGACACTTATTTACCCCTTAAACCCTTCTTATTTATTTACTAATAAAATCTTGTTACTCAATTTACTTAAGAGTAAGATTATCCAACCTATGCATGCAATATACAAAATTTAAACGCAATGTTGAAAATAAATAGTAAAAGGAAGAGAGAAGACAAACACAGTTGTACGAGGTTCAACCAACTTGGCCTACGTTCTTGCCTTGAGCAACCACTCAAGGATTCACTAAAACCCTACCCCTTAAAGTGGGATGGAGCTTCCCTTACAATCCGCTGCTTACAAAAGGCACAGCTTCCTCCTACTTCGCTGCTTACAAGAGATACAACTCTCTCCTCACACACTGGTTCACACACGGAACCGTGTCTACAATAGAATCTGAAAATTAACACTCAAAACAATGCTTCTAACAAAAGCTAGTGAGTACAATTCAAAAACCTAATACATTAACATATGACATAACTTGAAGCTCATGAATGTTTGAAAAACAATACAATCGTTTTATGTATGATATGCTTCAATACACAAGTCCCTATTTAACCAAAACTCCAAAAGTAAAGATATATTTAAAATGTTTTGGAGTCAACTAGGGTTCTTGGTTCACTTTACAAAAATGCACAAGTATGTTTGATGTGAACTAGTTAAGAAAAACTTTGTCTTGAATACAAACTCAATCAAACTCACAAAGTTTTATTTCATGTATTCAATCACAAACTGAGTATATTAATTTTCAGAAAACATCCCTCAATTAAATGAATAGTTATAAGTACCAAGGATATTTAATCAAGCTTTAATATATCTAAAATAAAAATCCTTTAGAAAACACCCACTTGAATCAAAAAATCAATCAACCAAGTTAAATAAGTTTTCTCAAGTAATGATCTTTTCAAAACTCAATTTTTATACGAATATGCACACTCAAGATCAAAACTTTTCTAATGATAGTCAAGAGCACGTAATAAGATGAGATGAAGTACAGTTGAGTAAACAAGTTCCCTTTGAGAATCTGAGTTGATTTGCCTAAGCTTGAAGATTAGAGATTGAAGTGTAGGCAATCGTATAGCACTAGGAGCAGATTTTCAACGTTATTTCAACAATGTGTGTTCTTCTCTTTCTTGTGTGTCTAACTTCTGTTCTAAGGTTTAGATATTCTATATATATATATAGTATATTACCCTTAGGATTGATCTCAGTCGTTGGATCAATAAAATAGCTCGCGAGTCCTTTTAATAAAAATATGATTTTTAGACTTTCCCGTGACTTCAGGCAACCGAAGTAGGGTTCAGGCTCCTGAAGTGGCAACTTCAGGTGCCTGATGTTCCAGGGTCAGGCGACCAAAGTACCTCTGCCAAGTTCTATTCTCCTATTTAATTCTTCAGGCTATCGAACTTAATCTTCAGGCAACCGAGGAAATTCTTCAGGCTATTGAGGTGAAGTTTAGGCTACCGAAGTCCATTTTTTTATTTTTTTTTTCCAATTTTTTAAAAAAATGCTTTCCTCTTTTTCTTGGGCCTTCTATAAAACATATTTTCCATGATTTCAAAAACATTTCTAAGTCCATGAAGGTTCCCTAATGATATACATGAAATGCATGAATCCTAAAATCATTCTAAGTTATGATGAGCCTCAAATTAAATCATACGTAAATGTAAGTACATGAGTTCTTAATACCCATTCCCAAGATGATCTTGAACTTTTCTGCTTACATCTTGATTCTCTTACTCTTTGAGTTCCATGGATCTTGCCAAGATTTGTTTGCTTTACTTTATGACTTCCATGACTCGTTATCTTTCCGTGCATGCTTAATATGGTTCCTGTTCACAAACTAATGCACAATTAAATACCAAGTGATTTGTTATTATCAAAACAGGATTGGACTCGTAGAGTCAACAAAAGAAACCAAATGTCTTTGAAAAAGAAAGAAGGAAAGTGGTTGTGTACTGCCTAGGCGAGTGAGGTTAAATCCTCAAGCAACCAAAGATTTTTGCTGAAGAAAAACAAATAGGAAGTGTACGTTCAGGAGACTGACCCTGTGTCTTCAGGCTCCTGAACGTACCTCAGGCTACTAAGGATGCACTTCAAGCAACCGAAGTATGGCAACGGGCAGATTTTTTGAACTTCTCTTTTTCAAATCTAATTGACTTGCGCCCTAATATTTTTGGAAACTTTGGGGGCACTCCAAGGAAACTTGGGGAGCACGAATGAAAGTGTTTTTGAAGCCTATATATACATGGTTTATGAGAATCAAAATAAATCAAGCATTGAAAATTCCTTTAAGATCTCTTTCACTCAAAGCTTCTTGCTATTTGTTTTTTAAAGCTCTGAATTGCTGCAAAATTTTTGAGAAATCTCTGAGCTTTTACAACCTATCTGAAGTATTTGATTTAATCTTGATCCTCATCAAAGAGAAGCAAATCGGTGATATTTATATTGAGCTTTTTACTTCATTCTTTTGATATTTTGAATTTGAAGTTTATTAGATGTGCTATAATTGTTGTACTAACCAGCTCTTTCAGGAGCAAGTTATTTGTACACATCTATTTGATTTATATCTTGTAGATTGACGATTCCAAGGGTTGTTTGGATCATTGGCTAAGCAAGGGGATATTACTTAGAGAGGCGGGCTCTAGCCTAGTTAAGGAGTAACCGAACGAGGGGATATCGTTTGGAGAAGGCAGGCTCTAGCCTTAACCAAGGAGTGTTGTAAGGGTAGTGTTCCGCCCGTTAAAGGAACAAGTTTAGTAATCCTTTGGTGATTTACCAAAGGTGAGGACGTAGGGTGGGTATAAGCCAAACCTCGTAAAAATCATTGTCTCACTCTCTCTTTCCTTATTCTTTATTTTCAGTACATATTTAAATCGCGTGGATGGTTTAAATTTGAAAATCATATAAACTACGTATATTTGAAAATCAAGTAAACCTTAAAGTTTGATTTTGATTTGGGTTGCGGAAACCGAAAGGGAGTACGTTGGTTGAACCATTCTTTGCGTAAACCATACGGGAGTACGTTACTTGGCTAAATACCCCAAAGATAAATTAACTTAAGAGTTTATTTGAATTCTAAAGTTTGGAAAGAGTAATTGGATTTTATATTGGACTTTATATTGAAGAAGAAATTTCATGTGTATAGGGCTTTGTTCAAACTCATATTTACTACAGGGCTGAACACAACATAAAAACTGAAAGTTACATATACTAATCTTGAATGCTTCCATCAATCTCATAGTGCTAAAGTGAATTTATATTTGGCAATCAAATTGGTCGTGTTGGTTTGGAAATTGTGATTAATTGTTTGATTGTTTTTACTTTTAAAGTGTGGTTGAAGATTAAATGTTTTATTAGTTGTCTTGTTGATTGTTTAAAAGAAACCGAGTTCTTGTTTGATTGATAAAATAGATAAACAAGTAAAAGAATTGGTTAAATATTAAAAGAAGTTAAGGACTTTAAAAAGAACTAAAACGAAAGTTTTAAAAGCCAATTCACCCCCCTCTTGGGAAGCTATTCCTAATTTCAACCATAGATTTCTTCCATCTCTATTTAATAGAAGCATAAAAAAACCTTGAGTTTTGATCTCTTACAAGAAGCCACTTCTTCTTAGCTTTTTGCGCCCAACAAGCTTCTTCTCTAGCCTCCCACTTCGCCAAGTCCATTTTGGTAATCAAAAACTCAGCCTCAACATGTGGATTAAACTAAGCCTGTAATTGGAACTCAAGAATCTCCAACTTTTCTTCAAGAGCCTAAATATTAAGATTTACCTGACCAAAGGTCTATTTATTCCAAGTCCTTAACACATTTTTTAGCTTTTTAAGCTTTGCCTCTAGTTTAAATAAACCACTTGAATTTTCCAACAGCCTCCACACCTCCTCCACACAGCCCAAAAAAGAATTTTGAGAAACCCACATATTTTGGAATTTAAAAGGAGACGAACCATATGGTACCCGAGGAGCCCACAAATGAACCACCATTAGACAATGATCAGAAGACTTCCTAGGCAAATATTCCATATATGGTGAATGAAATGAACTCTCAAAAGCAACAATAACCAAAGAACGGTCAAGTCTTGCCCAACTACGACACCTCCCTCTATGCCCATTACACTAGGACATATTGCAACCCTGAAATATCATCTCAAGAAGACCACAATAATTTAGACAATTATTAAATTCTGACATCACCACCAACGGACGTTGATTACCCCCAATACGTTCAGTATCACTATGGATGGCATTAAAATCTCCAACCACTAACTATGGAGACTCCCTATCACATAAATTCTGAAGATCCTCCTAAATAAAACGTTGCTCAAAATGAGAACACTTAGCTAGACAAAGGAAACCAAAATTTTTCTAGCATTAAAATGGACCCAACCCGATAAGGCTTGCTCCAAAGAGTGAATAATCTCCACATGATAATTTTCCTACCGCAAGATTCAGACTTTTCCTCCTAAATCCTCATTGCAACCAAAATTTTGAAAACCCAAAAAAGAAGCTAAGCTCGACATAACAACCAAATTATGGAAAGGTTCAATAATAGCTTCCATTGCAATATGAAACTTCCGAATAATAACTTTCAGATGACTCTGAGAATGACCCAACCCTCATATGTTCCACACTAAAATGGTGTCAATCATAAAGAATTTTTTAAGGAAGAGGTTACAACTCGTGTGTCCCGATAAGCTCAACTCCCCATATTCCCATAATTCTTTTTCTTTGAAGACCTTAAAACTCCAAGATCCGTCCCATAATTTTTTATTTTCATCAAATTATCTTCTCTTGTTTCCTCTCTATCCAATGAATAATCACTTTCATTCAACTTTAATTTTCCTTTATCAACCATCACTCCCTCACCTTCAAGAGCCAAAACTACTGACACAATATCACACTAACCATCTTCCACTTCCATAGTCGGGCCTTTACTCACCATATCGGCAACCGTATTTCTGGCATGATAATCATCTGTGGTGTCACAAGAAACTATCTTTGAAGAGTTAGTTTGATAAGCAGTGACAGCACCCCGTGTATCAACTTCACATTCAATCTCCTCACATATTTCCTCATCCTTCAAATGGTTAGAGTTAAGCTCCTGATTCACCGCCTCCCACAGCTCCTCACCAATAGGACATGCTAGCCTTTGTTCAACTCCTCCAGAAACAGAATCCCCTCCGTGTTTATACTCGATATTTGCCATAAGAGGTTTAGTATACAGAACTAGATCTGAAAGATTCACTTCTTTCCCTTTGATGCTCTGTTTCTCCTACCATGTTTTTTTTTTTTGGGCCAATACAGATTTATCCATTTTCTCCTCCCTTTTCTCATCAGAATAGCACACTCCCACCCTACAAACTGGCAAAGTATGTCCCTTCCTATGACATTCAGAACAATAGAACCTAGGTTTTTCATACTTGACTTGTTGCCAAATAATTCTATTAGCTGAAACAACAATGGGAAATCGTTGCACCCATTTCACAGATAAATCCACCTCCACGCACATCCGAGCCCCCAAAGCCCTGGTCTTATTCAACGTTGCATGATCTGTACCCAAATACCTTCCAAACCTAGTCACAAAGATTTGCAAGTAGTTAGAACGGTATAGATGAAGAGCCAAACTTGGAAGAAAAATCCATTGGGATGCAAAAAGGAGGTTCCTTTTGCAAATCAAAATCCTTTGTCCAGGGAAATAAATGAAACACTGCCCCTATGAAAATTCTTCCTTCTTGAGACCATGCATGCATAAAATCACGTTCACTTCTCAACTGAAATAACACATGTAATTCATCCATCACACTCACAGTCGGCACCTCCAAAAAACCCCAAGTTTTCACCACATTTCAACCTACAACATCAATGGAAGGTCTTGATCTTGTAAATTTAATCACCAATGCATTCTTAAAATCATTAGCAGCCTTAACCATATCAGATTCAAAAAAAAAAGCCTTGTTCACCATGAATCTCAACCGACTATCTCATAGGGAGTTTAAAACCCAAAGATGTATTAGGTGTGGAAGCCACAACTTGAACAAAGAATTTTTTAACAAAACATGCATCAAAAACCCCCACCAAAGGCGGTGCCAGAGGAGGGACGACCTCTATGGTCGAACCCTAGTAGACCCCCACTATGAGATTCAAAAACCTTTCAATACCCTAACTTTCCATCAACTTAAGCCCTTCAGTTATACTGTTTCCCATATCGAAAATATAAAAAGAAAAAAACAACCTTTTGTGGTAAGAGAAGATGGCAGCTTGCTTACGGTGGTTACGGCTTCTGTTAGTCACTACTGTGAGAAAGTGGTGCTGGTGGCCGGAGACAGTGTGACCATCGTTCTATGTAGAGAGTGAAATTATGTTGTTGTTTTTGTTGTGGTTGTATGATAGTCCCTCCTAGTGGCTGTGTTTAGCGACAAAGATGGTGATGATGATGGCAATAGCAACGACGTGCAGAAACGACAACAAACCTAACCCTTCCTTCGTGTCACATGCAAGAACTCTCCAATGACCGTCGTTCTGTGTAGAGAATGAAGTGACACTTCTACTATTATTGTTATGGCTGTAAGACAGTCCGATCAGCAACTGTGTTCAATGAAAAATACGGTGACGACAACGAAGGCGTGCAGCGACAGCGACAAACCCTAGGCCTTCTTTTTTCCAAGAGTTATGTCGCATGCAAGAAATCTCCAACGACCGTTGTTCTGTGCAAAGAATGAAATTTATTGTTGTTGTTGTTGTGATGGCCATAAGATAGTCCCCTCATTGGCTATGTTCGATGACAGAGACGGTGACGGCAGCAACGATGGCATGCAGTGATGGCGGAAAACCCTAGCCCTTCTTTTTCACTCATACTCTTCTTTTGAAAAACTTTTTGGAGGAAAAACATTTTTAGTTTTTCTTGAAAGGCTTGAGCATATATTTCACTCATATATATTGCTTGAGAACCTTTGTGCTTTTATTTTTCAAGGTCAATCATCTTTGAAAGAAAATCTTAGTTTCTCCTATTCTTTTGTTTGAAAATATTCTTTGGAGAAAATCACTTGGGTTTTTGAAGAGAGATTTAAGCATATATTCATTGATATATATTTTCTTGAAAAGGTTCTTGTGAAAGGCTAGAGCATATATTCACATTTATATATTTTTCTTGGAATAGCATTTGAATTTTCAAAGGTCAATCATATTAAAAAAAAACATTTTCCATACTCCTATACTACTTGCAAAATATTTTTAAGAGGAAAACCTTAACTCTACCGAGCTTCATTTATGATTCATTTGAGAGTGCATTTAGATTTTCAATTGTACAAATCATATTTTATAGAAGCATTTCTTTTATATGAAAAATTATTTTTTAAAACAGCCCTTTGCGGTTCGGGTTGTGAACCGTGACTAAGTGAGGGTACATCACTTGCATAGGTGGCTCTGCCTAGAAGGAGTGTACCAAGCATAGGTTATCGCTTGGAGAGGGGGGCTCCACCCTATTTGAAGGAGTGTACCAAGTGTGGGGTATCGCTTGGAGAGGGGGGCTCTACCCTATTTGAAGGAATGTGTAAAGGAGGGCTCTATCCTATTGAAGGAGTGTGTAACGAGGGGCTCCACCCGATGTGAAGGAGTGTTTAGTGAAATCCTTGGGTAGTTTGCCCAAAGCGAGGATGTAGGTGGGTATAGCCAAACCTTGTTAAAAATCTTGGTGTCATTCTCTCACTCCCAACACTATTAAAATTTCCGTACGTGTATGTTGTTTATATTGTTGTGATTGCTTTACACATACACATTTATATTTTTATTGGGATATAGATTGGTGAATCAATTTAATTAATAATCTACAAAATTTTTTGAAATTCTAAGTCACCTCGCCCCCTATTGGGATCACACCATTCCTCACAGCTTTCATTGATTCTCATTGTTGAGTGTTTTCTAGGTTCATATATTTCATCATCGAGTTCTTGCATTAGTTGTTTGTTTGATTTGTGAGTGAGTGAGAGTATGCTTCTAATATGCATCCGCAAATATCAACAAGTGGTTTCAGGTTCTAGTTGCTTGTCACAACAATTGGTATCTGAACTAGGTGCTTGTTGGTGGGAATCAAATCACAACATTTGATTAGTTTGGTGATTAGGAAAGAACCATATAGAAAAAAATATTTTAAATATAAAACGGTCTAGTCGCCCCTATCTATGAACCTAACTGATGCTTATTCCCTAGATTCTGTCATTAAAGGATTCTTGAGGCTTAGCATGAGTAGATATCATGGATAATATATATATATATATATATATGCATGCTCAAAATTTTATATGAGAACACAAATCAACACTCTTAGGTAGTAATTTGAAGACGTTTTCATGTTGGTCATTGAACTATGAATGCCCTAGATTAGACATAAAACATAGATGTCTAGGGATGGATGCATGCCCACAGGTTGACCATGAATAGACAAATGGTCATATTTAAGCACTAATAAAAGCTATTCACATCAAGCGTAGACTGATAAATGCACCATATTAGGTATGAAAGATGAATGTTACTCACATATTAAGCACAAAAGAAAAATTTTTACAGAGAGATTATTATGTCTAGATGGTGAACATGCCTATAATTTAGCTTATGACTTTGAGCAAATGACTAAAGGGTCCATGAGAAAATAGTTTTCAAATGAGCCACACTCTCAAAGGGAACCGAACTATAACCAGTCCCAACCAGTACAATTAGGTCTAGTCACCTCCCGAGAGAGTAATTCCACAGTCCAACAACCTATGGACAAAGGAAAAGCACCCATGAACTTGGCGCTTGATGGGGAAGATGGTGATAAAAATAAGAATGAAAAGAAAAATACTTGTGGTGAAACCTTGAACACCATAAGTAAAACATTGTGTGAGTAGGAAAGTCAAGATAACAAGGTCGTGTCAGTGGATGTTCCTAAGGAGACTGAAATACCCCTTCCTAAAAAGGAAACACCCTTAGAAGTATCATCTCCACCTTCTGAGTTTAAGGATGTCCTATCTGAGCCACCTAGTGAGTCATCTCCCATGACAAAGCTTTCACATGTCACAGATCTTGTTCCTAGTTCATCTTTGCCTCATTTATCACATCATAGAGTGAACCCAATAGAATATGAGGATCTAAAACTAGTGCATGAATTAAAGGAACCTAATCTTATTTAGAAGAGTTTAGGTACACTTGACTACCCTACTTTCCCTAATCCCAAGGAAGAAAACACTTTGAGCTCGTGCATCCATAATAAAACAAACAGCAAGATTGTCATCAAGAATAGGTTTCCCAAAATCATCATTTCCAATAAGGATGTGAAGATCATAGGTTACTTTTTGAAATCCTAGAGGACAATGTTAGGCACTAGGCTTAAATGTCCTAGTGCTTATCACGTGCAAACCAATTGGCAAGTTAAGGTAGTTGATAGGTGCCTTAGTAGCCTATTGAGATGTTTCATAGTTGAACACTTCATAGTTTGGGGTTTATGACTTCCCATGTCCAATGTTGTGTGTGTAAACTCCATTAGGTCAGCTATCTGTATTAGGCTAAACGATAAGAGAAACCTGTTCGAAGGCATAGGGTAGCAAGGGTGCACCAATCGTCTGGAGCACAATCGAGAACCGGAGTATACCCTATCCCAGCGACCATTCAAAACCTCTTTAGTATTCATAGCCTAGTACGTACATCTAAATGAATCGGTCGTAGTGATATCCTATCTATAAGACTTCTTCACAACTAGAGCAGTGAAGGAAAGCGGTAAAGGAAAGCAGTAAAGGAAAGCAATTAAATCAAAGCATGTAAAGATGAAAGCAGTAAAGATGGCTTTGTATTACAAACAAATAGTATATCACTAACGAAAATTTATACAATAGAGAACCAAAATAGGAATGTAAATTGAAAGCAGTAAATCTAATCTAGTTTGGCTCTCAATGGCGTTTTCGATCTGTCACTAACCCAAATTCAGTCAAAAAGGAACCCAGAGAACATGTTTGTAGCTATTATTTATACCCATTAGGGTTTACAAGATTTGAATTTCAAAAAAGTAAAGTTCTGCCGAAATCTCATGCAAAAGATCATCGCTGTCAACCAAGTCGTGCCTACACTTCTCCTAATCGCGCATTGGTCAAGACTGGTGGGAAATCAGGAATTCAAATCTTCAGTGTCATTGACTAAGTCACACCATAGGATCTTTCTGGTCGAACTGCTGGTCGAGACTTACAGTATCTTAATCTTTAGTTCAACTTTCGAACTCGGCTTGGTCACCCTTTAGAGTCTCCCTGGTCGAGCACGTGGTTGAGACTCTCAGGATCTCAAGCTTAGTAATCTTCAGGTCACTCAACTTGGTTGCCCTAGAGGGTCACTTGGTCGAACTCTTGGTCCAACCTTGGAGCAAATCTTCTTTAGTCTAAACCTTGGAGTCTGCGGTGCATGACCTGGTCGCCCCTTGTGTTGCTGGTCACACCACATGGTCGAATAGAGTTTTGTCTCCTTTGATGTGTGTTGAGGCTTCAGAAGCTTGGCAAAATATTTGATTTGGCTTTGTTTACTCCACTTTCTCCTTTGACTTCTCATAATGCCTAACTCCTCAGTTTTAACCTGTTTTTCCTAAAATAAGAACATACCTTGCATAACTCCAAACTATGTTAACAAAAGGTTACATACAAGAAAACTGAGGATAAACAAATGTAACAGAGGGCCTAAATTATTGCATTTTTGGGACTCATCAATAGTGTGCAGAGTGGATGCGAGCTCATGGCTAGCTACTAACTCATAAACTCCTTTAGAATAGGAAGAAGAAGTTTCAAAATTTTTATGAGTGGCAATGATGTGTTGCTAAGAATTCTTGGTGAGGGTCTCAGAGAGAGTCCAAACCTTATTCTCATGCTTTGTGAGGAAGGTACCTCCACAAGATGTGTTGACCATAAATCAATCACGCTCAACTAATCCCTTATAGAACATTTGGACTAATTGCCACCGAGGAACTTGATGATGTGGACATTTACGTAGAAGGTCCCTAAAGCACTCTCAAGTCTCGAACAATTGCTCACCCTTTATCTAGGAAAAACTAGTGATGGCCTTCCTAAGCTGATTAGTCTTCCCAATGGGGAAGCATTTTTTAAGAAATTCATACTGCATGGTGGCCCAGGGTGTCACCGAGTTTGGCTCTAAAGAATTTAGCCAATACTTGGCTTTGTCCTTAAGAGAGAATGGGAATAGCATTAGGCAGAGGGCATCATCAACAAAATTGAAGATGTCGATGGTCGAGAAAATTTCAAGGAATTCATCAAGATGCTTATAAGGATTTTTAGTGGAATTCCCATAGAATTTAGGAAGCATTGAGATAATTGAGATATTTATTTCAAATTGTGCCACCTCGGCATCCGGGGATGGATGCAAGATGGCGATGTGTAAGAATTGGGAGTAAAGTAGTCCCACAGAGGCCGAAGAAGTTGCTCCACCGCCACATGTCAATGGGTAGTAGGAGGGTCTAAATTTTGATTTTGATTATTGAGAGCCATAATCGATTGGAATTTGGCCATGACTTTAGAGTTGGAGGAGTTATCTAACTCTGGACTCAAAGTGGACTACCTAATCGACCTACGAGATCTCTCAATCTTAAGGTCAATAGGTAATAATTCAGGTTCGAGAGATCTTAAACCCTGCATACAACAAGTTAGCACACGATATCAAGACTTTGAATAACAATAATAATGAAAGGACAAATAAAATAAAAATAAACATTTCATAGTAAACTACACTAATTTCGGCTCATTACCGTAAGTGAGTCCCTGGAAATGGCGCCAAAATTTGATAGCTTCACCAAGGCTTGGGTACTTAACTACTAAAATAAAATTTATAAATCCTTAACTACTCCTAAGTTGGATAGAATAGTGATTACATCAAGTGTCGATTCTCAAAGACTTGATGCAGTCGGGTACCCAAATTGATCTAATTTACTATGCTAGAAACAATTGGAAAAGGTTGAATGTTGGAATTTATATTTAGAACTACGAAATCAAATTAATTAATTCAACTAAACTAAGACGGCCACAAAGTCTTTATGTGAAGTCTTAATGGGAGAGTAATTCCCCGGTTATGAATCCACCCTAAGCCGTTAATTCGCAATAATTAAGGTTCGATCAATTATCCATAATGGGGCTTCATTGGTTCATCCTAATATGAATGCATACGATGAACCCTAAATAAAGACAAGTAATCTACTCAAGTAGTATAGCATATCCGGGTTTGTACCAATCATCTAGAGCACGATCGAGAGAGCCGGGTATACCCTATCTAGTGAACACATATTCCTTTCTATTAATTACCATTGCATGAACATAGATTAGGCTTGGTCCATACTAATCTAAGTATTTTGATTATGAAAATTAATTCAGAAAATTTTAAATAACATCATGCAACCACGCCCTATTATGAACAGTCAACCAAACCCTAGCTTTGCGAGTCAAACTTAGGGTTTCATCACAACCAAAGAATCTGGGATATTAGCTAATCATTATGCATGCAATCAAACATAAAGACAAGATGATAAATGATAATGTAATAATTGCTTTGATTGAAATTCAAAATCTCCACACAAGAAAAATGAAAACTATGTTAAAACTTTGCAATCCGAAAAACAAAATCAATACAGTGATGACCTACCGAATTGATGGCTTGACACCCCCCTCATTATCTCCTAGAAGTTTCAATTTATACCCCTTAGGGTTTTCACGCATTTAGATTCAAATCAAGAAAATATCAGCAACAGAATCATGAAACAGATTTCTTAAGTCATCCAATGCCGACCTGGTCGCATTTCTAAGGTGCGACTCGATCGACCATGCTAAACATGTTATGCCTTCAGCGCCTTGGTTGAACTCTTCCTTGGAACCTCCATCGCCAAGCATCTTATGCCAATGGTAGCTCGTCGCACCATCTTCGCGACCATGATGCGCCATGGTCGACACAATCTAGAAGATATTCAATTATTTCTTCGTGTTCAGTCAGTGGCATCGCCAACCAGGTCACACTTCCAAGGTCTCCTAGTCATGCCTTGCTCGAGGGTATCTATGAAACTATTGTTAACTGGCACTCTAGAATCTTCTAGCTAGACCAGGTCGCCCCTTGTGACTTCTTAGTTGCACCACATGGTCAATTAGGGAACTTCTACATCAGTTGAATCAAGGTCATGAAGACCTAGTCGAGATGTGATTTGCACTTGGTTCAGCCTTGTGCTTCAAAATTACTGCATTAACTCCTTGCACTGCGTAACTCTTCGATATAAACTTCGATATCTTGAAACATCTCACAGGTAAATAGGGGACTAAATAAGCATATTTAGGAACGCATCATTGATCATCCGGTCAAACGTCACCATCTAAGAACTCAATCAACAAGGTTAAGAACCTTGATATGCTTTTTATTTGAAAATGAGTTGGCCTTGAGTAACCTAAAGTTTTGAAAACACAGAGGAAAATAGAAAAAGATGAAAAAATTTGTGATTAATTGCAATAAATGAATTCATAGATGACTTTGAAATTAGGGATCATATGAAGTTAGCATTAAAACTTATAAAATTAAATTAGGGATTAAATGGATAACATGCATTAATTGAGTCAGGATGTAATGGAGATTATAATTAGAGTTCCATGAGTGAAATCGAGATTCTAATGACGATGGGGTTGAAAATTTCTTGATCAAAATTAGGGTTTAATGGAGATGGAGATTGAATCATTGATTGAAACCAACCATTAGTGGAAGATGGAGTTGAAAATATCCTGATTGAAATCATGATTTTAATGGAATTGGATATTTAATCCTTGATTAGAATCAAGCATTTAAAGGTGTTGAGTTTAAAGATCTCCCAATTGGAAATTAACGTTTAAATGAAAGTGAAAATTGAAATCCTTTATTTGAATAAAACATTTAAGGGTTATGGAGTTGAAAATTCTCCTAATTGGCAATCAGGATTTAAATGAAAATGGAAATCGAATCCTCAATTGAAATCAAGAATTTAAGGGAAATGCAATTGAAAAGTCTCCTAATTGGCAATCAGGGTTTACATGAAAGTGGAAATTGAATCCTTCATTGAAATTAAACATTTAAGGATGATGAAGTTGAAAGATCTCTTGATTGGCAATCAGGGTTTAAATGAAGGTGGAAATTTAAATATTTGATTGAAATTAGTGAATAAATAATGATTGAGTTGAAAATCTCTATCAGGGTTTTAATAGATATGAAAGTTTAAATCTTCGATTGAAATCAAAGAGTAAATAGTAATAGAGTTGAAAATATCTTGATTAACAATCAAGGTTTTGGTAGAGATTGAGATCCTTGATTAAAACCAAGGATTTAATGATGACTGAGTTGAAATTTTCTTGATTGATAATCAAGTTTTAGTAGAGACGAAATATTAAATCTTTGATTGATATCAAGGAGTAAATGGAGATCGATTTGAAAATCTTCTGATTGATAATTAGGGTTTTAATGGAGATTGAGATCCAACTAAGTTGCAATCAATCATAGGTGGATAGGTTTTAGAAACAAAAGATATCCAAGGTTTGAAAACTAGGAAGTTTCCTTTTGAAAAGAGAATACTTGACAAATAGAAAGGGTTTTTTTTTATAATGAAAATGTGGTTATATTTCATCATCATCCAAAAAGGAAAGTAATCAAATCATCTCTTTCTAAAATTGGACGGTGTCTTTGAAAGGAGGAATTTTGAGTTTGCCCCCATTAGTCTCAATCCTGTGGTGCCAATACCTGCTCCTGTTCACCATATAGGCTTAAGGGAGAGTACTTGCCCCTACCTAGGGATGAGAAAGAGAATGGCACCATATGGTGGAATTCTCCTTTTCTTCCTATCATAAATCGAGTTGAAAATTGAAGAGGGCAAATTGGGAGCACCTATCTCTAAGAGTATCATTTTAAAGTGAACTCATAGCCAACCAGATTACAACAAAACAATAGTGGACACCCCTCATGATGGTTCACCAAAGATTTGATCCTTAGAATGATTCTTTATGAATTTCCATTCCTTATGCAATTCAAATTTATCTAGAGAGTCATCATTCGATGTTATATTGGTTTCATTACTCTCATCCTTGATTTCATGAATCACTAGGTCTTATAAACTCTTTCTTATTTCTAGTTCATCAACATCAGCAAGTTTAGAAGAAAATGGGTTTGCTTCATCAAATGCTACATGAATGGATTCTACAACAAAATGGTTCTTTTATTGTAGACACAAAAAGTTTTACTATTTACTGCATATCCTAAGAAGATTCCTTTATCATTTAAAAAAAAGCACTTACATCCAAATACATGGAAGAGATATTTGGTCTTTTACCCTTCCAAAGTTCATATGGGGTTTTATCTAGGCTGCTCCTAATGGATACTCTGTTCATCACATAACAAGCGGTGTTCACCGCTTTAGCCCAAAAATATTTAGGCAGGTTATGCTTATTTAGCATGGTTCTAGCCATTTCCTAAAGTGATCTATTCTTCCTTTCAACAGCTCCATTTTTTTTAGGTGTACATGATGCCAAAAAATTGTAAAAGATTCCATGTTCGTCACAAAAATTTTCAATATCTCTATTTTTGAATTCTCCACCTCTATCTCTTATAATGTGTAGAACACCATATCCTTTTTCATTCTGAAGCTTCTTACAAAGGTTGGTCAACATTTTATACACTTCATCCTTGGAGGATAAGAATAGTACCTAGGTAAACCTGGAGTAGTCATCAACTACGACAAAAGCATATTGCTTTGTGTTTTAGTGAGGCCAAACAAGTCTAGGTGAATTAGTTCTAGTGGCCTACCAGTGGAGATGTGTTGCTTTTTCTTAAAGCTAGTCTTGGTTTGCTTCCCAAGTTGGCAAGCATCACACACCTTGTATTTTATAAACTTTGTGCTAGGTAACCCCTTGACTAAGTTCTTTTTAGTTAACTTGAACAACAGGTCCATGCTGACGTGTCCTTGGCTCCTATGTCATAGCCAACTAGCTTCATTTAAGGTTGTGAAGCATTTTACTTCTTGAGATACCAGGTTTTCAAAATTTATGCAGTATACATTTTCAAGATTTATGTAGTATGCATAAACAAGATTTAATGCTTTTCAGTATGTTCAACCATGCATTTGTCCTTTTAAAATGTTATGTCAAAACCCTTATCACTTAGTTGACTAATGCTATGTAGATTATGCTTTAACCATTCAACTAATAAAATATTATCAATTATCAAGGAGGGTTCCTTACAGACTTTTCTGATGCCGATAATTCTACCTTTAGCATTATCTTTGAAAGTGACATGTCCACCATCCTTTAGTGACAATGATGTGAACTTGGACTTATCTCCAATCATATGCCTTAAGCATCCACTATCCAATTACCATTTATCTTTTGATGGGGTGGACCTAAAACATACCTACAAAAAGGGATTTAAGATGTTACTTTTGGTACCCAAATCTCCTTAGGTCCTTTTGGGTTTGTTTTAGTTGCATTTTTAACTCTTTACACCTTCTTGGTTTTAACATTTTGTATTTTGAATGGACATTCAAATTTTATGTGTCCCTTTTCCTTACATAAAAAACATGTGGTGTGTTCATATGCATGAGTTGAGGATGTGCTTGCATAGTTTTTAGAAGCTTTTATAAAGTACCGCGTGTACAGGTTCTTTTTCTTCTTGTTTTCAACTCCATTGAATACTATGCCTTCCTTATCCAAACGCATTCTTTGTGATCCAACTAGTTTATCAAAGTTCACTTTTCCTCTAATGAAGTTGTAAATGATTTTAAATTGATCCTCAATTTTACTTTCAAGGTTACGTATTTCTGAGTCTTTTATATCTTTACCATTCACTTGAAACCTTACAAGTTCATCAATGATCAAGTCCGTTTCTTTTTTAGTTGATTTAGATGACTCTAGTTGGTTCATTAGCATTTCATTTTGTCCTTTTAATATAATGTTTCTCTTGGACACTTTTATGAACCTTTTGTGTAGTGAGAACAATTCAGTTTTTATTTCATTATAAGAAGGCATGCTTTCACATGATTCATCACTAGATTTTACAAGTGAGTTTGAATAAGAGGTTACCTCGTCATCTCTCACCATGAAGCAAAGGTTGCCTACTTCTTGATCACTTGAATCACTTTCCGAGCTACTTAAGCTAGAGTCATCCCAAGTAGTTGCTTTCCTTACTTTCTTCTTCTTCTTCTTCTTAGCATCTTTCTTAAGCTATGAGGAACCAGGCTTTATATGGTCTACCTTTTTACAGCTATAACAAGTTGGGGGTTCAACCTTTGTTTCTTTCTTTCTTGATTCACTATTGTCCGATTTAGTTCCTTTGAATTTTCTAATAAATCTTTTATTCTTTTTGAAGAATTTGCCTAGCCGTCTAGTGAACAATGCTAAGTCATCATCATCCAACTCATTATCTTCTTCATCACTCAAACTTTCCTTTGAAGCTTTAAGTGCCATTGATTTTTCTTTTTTCTAACTTCAGTAGTTCTTTCATTTATTGGCATCTCATACGTGAGAAGTGACCTTATGAGTTCATCTAGGGAAATGTTCTTTAAGTTTCTGCCTGCAGTTATGGAAGTGGCCTTAGGTTCCCAAATAGGAGGAAGTCCTCTAAGAATTTTCCTAATCATTTCATATGTAGAGTAATTTTTTCCTAGTGCATTCAGAGAGTTAATTATGTGAGTGAACCTAGTGTATATACTAGTTATGGACTCCTCGAGGTTCATCCTAAAAGCCTCGTACTTGCTGGTGAGCATGTCGATTCTACTATCCCTAACATCTACAATTCTCTCATAGGTTACTTCTAATTTTTCCCAAATTTCCTTTGCAGATTTTCATCCCATGATCCTATTAAACTCATTAGCATCTAGTGCATAGTATAAGCATTTATTGCACTTGAGTTTATTAGAAGTCGTTTCATATCAGTTTCACTTAGTTTCATTTAATCTTTGGGAACTTCCTTGTTATCTACGGTCTTATAAGGCACATAATCACCTTGGATTACTACTTTTCGGACTTTCCAATCAATCGTTTGCAAGAATATTCTCATATGTTGTTTCCAGAAGGTGCAGTTAACTCCACAGAAAATAGGAGGTCTAGATGAGGATTGCCCTTCACTGAACGGGGATACACCTATGTTTGCCATTTACATCCTTGTGTAACTACTAACTAAGATTTGCTACAACTTAGGCTCTGATACCAATTGAAACTAAAGATGTAATCTAAAGAGGGGGGTGAATTGGGTATTTAAAAATTATATAGAAAAATTTAAGTTTGTTTTAAACCTTTTAATTATGCAAATCATAATCTCACTTCAATATCAACCACAATATACTAATCAGCAAACATACTATACCAATTGCAATCCTAGGTATATATGAAATTGAAAATACAATTCAATTTTTACCTTCGGCAATTTTAGCAATCAGTCCTGAACTCCAACAACAACCAAATAATGTTTATGACAAGAATTTAGTAATCTAAATCCGATAAGTTAGATAATAATGTTTTCAGTAAGTTAAAAAATCACAATAGCTTTTACCTTTGCCAATCACAATTAGATTCAAGTATCAGTACTTGTCTGAATTTTCAACAAGAAATATAAATCATAAAAATCTTCAAGAAACCAATTTTTTTCCTTGAATCAAATACAATCAAAACTCAGCGTTCAATAATTTTTCCAACAAATTCAAAACATGCATGCAGATTATAAACTACTGAATTTAAAGAGATAGAGAAAGAAGAGTATACACCAGACATTTTACAAGGTTCGGCTTACCACCTATGTCCTTGCCTCAACCAATGTGCTGTGAGGATTTCCTTTACCACTTCATTCAATAGGTGAAGTATCCCTCTCTCTGTTGGTAGGTGGATACCCCTCTCAAACGAGAACACCCTCTCGCTAGGCAACAATTCAAAAATCCTGAACTGTTAAAGTTTGCAAAAATAGCAATACAAGATATTCGTACAAGATAAACACTCTCGGTAGAGCAGAATTTGTACAAGATAAAGCACAATATACTTCAATAAATCAATATAGAGTTAAAGCTCATAGAAATATCTCAAGTATTCTAATTGTAGGATGAAGATTTAAGAAAATTAAATCAAAATTTCGTCTAGGGCTTTCACTAAGAACTCAAAGCATATTTTTAGAGAGAATATCAAGACTGTAACAAGAATTTGAATTGTATGTGTGAGTATTGGTTACCCTAATTTGTGAAAAAAAATAAACTTTATATAGAGTAGGGAAGATTGTTACCATTTTCCCCAAGTTTGGAAGTCAAATCTTTCGAATTTGGAAAGAAATTAGTGTTGTTAACAAGTTTAAAACATAGACTTCAATTGCTTGAACCATGAGGTCAGTCTCCTGAACTTATTCCAAATAGCGCTCCAGAACAGGCAGTAGTTGTTCAGTCGACTGGCCTCAAGAGTTCAGTCACATAACCCTATTCTGTTTCCTTGTTAACACTACAGTAGCATATCAGTCCCTAATAAAGAATCATCAGTCACCTGACCACTATACTACTTAGTGTTTTTCACATTTTGTTTCCAAAACTTGTTTTTATTAACTTTGAAAAGTATTTTAGATCTTATAAAAAATTTTCCATGTTCTAAATCAGGTCTTTAAGTCCAAAATAAATCTTAAAAGCTTCAAACACAATATTGAAATTAGAAGTACTTACATAAGACTCTAAAAAGATAAATACTAATAAATTCCTAAGTCTTCATGTCAAATAGCTTCAATAATTGTCTAAGCTTTGATCAACTCTTCAATACGCTTCATATTCCTCATGACTTGTAGTTTTAAGTCTAAGCTTCATTCAAACTCTTCAAGTAGGATCACTTTACTTTGTCAAATACTTGATTCCTAAAACTTAACTTGAAAGCACACTTAGCAACCTTAATTTGTTATCATCAAAACGAGATTAAGCCTTGCTAGGCCAACAGCTAGTTGGTGGGGGAGAAGGGCTAGCCCTATCTCATATTAATGGGCTAAGCCCCTACTTCTTGGTTTATCCTATCTGTAATGACCTGCTTAACTTATCAAATAATAAGTATATTTAAATATATGATCAATCCAACCTGTGGGCAAAGGGGATAGACCAGTCATAAACAACGAAAACCTAAGCAGCAGCAAGTATAAAATTACAACCATCCAACCATAAAACATAATACGAGAGTCTACTTACACCAAAATAACATACATATATTTTCAATCTCCCATAACATTCCAAATACAACTAGGATCTCATTTCATATATATATGGCCTCGCGCCGAAATCATTTCATACATATCATTCTGAAAATAAATCAATTATCATGTACTTATCAAAATCATCATAATATACCATATCTTTTCATAACTCCTGAAAATGTACTCCACACAAAGTTAAATAATTTCGTACATTTCCTTCTAAAATCACATTTTTCGTATAATAGCAATATTTTCCCAATAACATACATTTTCTCAATAATATTCAAATATCATGCATGTTTTCCAAAAAATTAATTTACCGATAAATAATAATATTACGTGTGGAAAATAACTACTTTAGTTTATTCCCTTACCAGGCAACTAAAAAGCCCCTATGAATTTCTAGACTCACACCCGTAGGATTTCCTGATCAATACCTTGAAAATGAAAACTTCCAGTACTAAATTTCAATATTTTCACGTGAATATCATTTCCAATAACTATGAAAAGACCAAATTCGGCATAAAAAGCCTAACTTTGATTCGGGGACGAATTTCAACTTGCTCCCACCAACGATCCGCTTGATAAAAATAGAGAGAACTTCTCCAGGAGCATCGTGGTGGCTTCAGATCGTCGAACCAGCGAAAATCCGGCCCGAAATCGAAGAGAGAGGAGAGAGGAACCGTAGAGGAGAGAGAGGGTAAGAAGATTTTTTATTTTTCTACGTTTAATCCGAGTTTTATACTATTTATACTAGTGGCTTCGTCGACGAGGTCAATAGTAATTTCATCGACGAGCTCTTTCCTTCGTCGACAAAATTCAGAGTCATCCCAAAAACCTCTCGGTATTTTTTCGTCGACGGAACTTGTCTTTGTTGACGAGGCCCTCTTGTACCCTAGTAGACAAGTCCCTTGCTTTCGTCGACAAGGACCTGATAATTTTATTGGTTCATTACTTCCCAAAATGCAACGTCGTCGACAAAGTCGGCTACCTCCTTCTACTACTATTTCCATTTCTCTCCCTCTTTATTATTTATATATCATAATTTCTCTAGGTCATTATATTCTCCCCTCCTTATAAATTTTCGTCCTCGAAATTTACTATTATGTGATTAATCGTCCCTTAAAGGCAAAATCGTCTACTTATTTTATTACTTATCCTCACTTATGGTGGAGGAATACCATGGTTACATTTCAAGTCTTAGGAGATTACATATATAGAAAGAAAATTTCCCCCAAAACCAAAATACCACTTACTAACTAAAGTATTACATGTACCTGCAAAAGAAATACTACATATTTACTTACATCTTTTAATTATATCTGAACTTCTTGGAATAGTTATGGATATTTTGTCTGATCTTTTCCTCGAGCTCCCAAGAAGCCTCTTCTACTACATGATTCCTCCACAGAACATTTACCAAAGGAATCTTCTTATTACGCAGTTCCTGTTCTTTTTTATCTAGAATTTGCACTGGCACCTCCTCGTTGGCTAGCGAATCACTGAGCTCTAATTCACTATAACTGATGATATGAGAAGGCTCTGGGATGTATTTCCTCAACATAGATACGTGAAATACGTTGTGCATCCTAGATAGTGTAGGTGGCAAAGCTTGCCTATAGACCATAACCCCACTTTCTCTAAAATATCAAACGGACCGATAAACCTAGGGTTAAGTTTACCCTTCCTACCGAACCTCATAACCCCTTTTAACGGAGCCATTTTCAAAAATACATGATCATCCACATCGAACTCAAAATTCCTGTGGCGATTGTCGGCATAACTCTTCTGTCGGCTCTAAGCTGCACTGATTATATCCCTAATAAGTTGAACTTTATCGTACGCCTATTGTACCAGCTCTAGCCCCACAACTCGAAGCTCACCCATCTCATCCCAATATAAAGGAGATCGACATCTCTTGTCGTACAGTGCCTCAAACAGTGCCATACCAATGTTGGCCTGAAAACTATTATTATACACAAATTCCACCAGTAGCATGAATTGAGTCCAACTACCCCCAAAATCTAATACACATGCTCAGAGCATATCTTCTAGTATCTGTATCGTCCTCTCAGTCTACCCATCCGACTAAGGATGGAATGCCATGCTAAATGATAGCTGAGACCCTAGAGCTTCCTGCAAACTTTTCTAGAACCGTGAAGTGAAACACGGGTCTCGATCTGACACAATAGATATGGGCACTCCATGAGAACGAACTATCTCCTGAACGTAAATCTCCGCTAAACGGTTGAGGGAATAGTTGATCTTGATAGGGAGGAAATGGGCGGCCTTAATTAACCGGTATACTATCACCCAAATCGCATTCTAGCCATGCGATGTCGATGGCAGCCTTGACACAAAATCCATGGATATATGATTCCACTTCCACTCTAGGATAAATAATGACTGCAACTTACCCACCGGCCTCTAGTGCTCAGCTTTTACCTGCTGGCATGTCAAGCATTGGGCTACATACTTAGCAATCTCTCTTTTTATACCACTCCACCAGTAAAACTCTCGCAGATCCCTGTACATTTTCGTACTTCCAGGATGGACTGTATACAAAGATCTGTGAGCCTCCTCCAAAATAGTCTTCCTAATGTCAGTATCTACAGGAACACATGATCTGGAACGGAACTGCAAAGCTCCATCATCTAAAATGCAGAATTCCTCTCCCTGGCCAGTCTGCACTCTATCTATCACCTCTGTTAATTCTGGATCCTCCTTCTAAGCGGCTTTAATTCTTTCCTGCAGAGTAGGCTATACCACTAGGCTGGCAATACATACAGAAAGATTACTCTCAATCAATTCAATGCCGAGTCTCTCCAGAACCATCATGATCGGATGCTGGATCTCCATAACTACCAGCGCTAATTCCCTAAACTTTCTACTCAGTGCATCAGCTACCACATTTGCTTTCCTTGGGTGATAACTGATAGTACAATCAAAATCTTTAATTAACTCTAACCACCTTCTCTGTCTCATATTCAATTCCTTTTGGGTGAAGAAATACTTCAAACTCTTATGGTTAGAGAAAATCTTGCACTGTTCGTCGTACAGGTAATGCCTCCAAATTTTCAATGCTTGTACCACTGCAGCCAATTCAAGATCATGGGTAGGGTAGTTCTTTTCATATTCTTTCAACTGTCTAGATGCATATGCCACCACCCTGCCATGCTGCATCAATACACATCCAAGTCCCTTCAAGGACGCATCACTAAAAATGGTATAACCCTCATCCTCATACAGGATGATCAGTATTGGCGCTGTGACTAGCTTCTGCTTCAATTCCTGAAAACTCTGCTCACAGCTGTCGTCCCATTCAAATCTAGCATTCTTTCTAGTCAGTCGTGTCAGAGGCCCTGATAAAGTTGAGAATCCCTTAACGAAACGATGGTAATAACCGGCTAACCCCAAGAAATTCCTAATCTCCTAGACGTTCATCGATCTAGCCCAATTCACTATCACCTCAATTTTACTAGGATCTACAAAAATTCTGTCTCCTGAGATAACATGCCCCAAAAACACAACTTTATCGAGCCAGAAGTCACATTTACTGAACTTTTCATACAGCTTCTTCTCCCTGAGCATCTGCAAAACCTGCCTTAAATATATCTCGTGCTCCTCATAGCTCCTTGAATAGACCAGTACATCATCAATAAAAACAACCACAAACTGATCTAAATATGGATGAAAGATTCTATTCATCAAATCCATAAATATCATAGGAGCATTCGTCAGGCCAAATGGCATAACTAGAAATTTGTAATGCCCATACCTGGTCCTAAAATCCGTCTTCGGTACATCTTCTGCTCGCACCTTTACTTGATGGTAGCGTGATCTGTGGTCGATTTTAGAATACACCCGTGTACCTTGGAGCTGGTCAAACAAATCATCGATACGGGGTAGAGGATACTTATTCTTGATTATCACTTTATTAATCTCCCTATAATCTATACACATCCCCATAGACTCGTCCTTCTTCTTTACAAATAATACTAGAGCTCCCCACGGAGATACACTATGTCATATAAAGCCCTTATCAAGTAAATCCGACAACTGATCTTTCAATTCTGCCAACTCTGCTGGCACCATTTGGTACGATGCTTTAGAGATTGGCGTTGTACCTGGAAGTGGATCAATAGGGAAATCTACCTCATGATCAGGAGGCAGGCCTGGTAATTCATCTAGGAACACATTTGTAAATTCTTTCACCACAGGCGTATTGATAAGCTTCAATTCATTTTTTGACATTTCCTTCACAAAAGCCACAAATCCCTGGCAGCCACTCTAGAGCAGCCTCCTCGCCTGAACAGCTGAGACCATCTGAGGTAAAGATTGCACTCGTGACCCTGTAAATCTGAATTCTGGTTTCCCTAGAGGTCTGAATATCACTTCTCTTGCACGACAGTCTATAATAGTAGAATTAGCTACTAGCCAATCCATGCCGAAGATGATGTCAAACCCATGCATATCTAGCACCACCAAATCAGCAAATAAAATTCTCCCCTAATCATCAACTGGACAACCATGAAGCACCCTACTACATCTCACCGCTGACCCAGTCAGAGTAGCCACTAATAACCCGATATCTAATGATTACGTTTCAACCCCACACAATTTAACACACCCCAAGGACACAAACGAGTGTGTGACACAAGAATCAAAAAGTGCAATAACTTTAAAAGAAAACATATTAACTGTACCTATCACCACGTCGCCGACCACCTCAGCATTGCCCGGTGTCAAAGTAAAAACCCTAACTGGGGTCATATTCCTCTGTTGGCCCCCACGTGGCGCTTGGTAGCCTCCCCGAGCAGGTATACAAGCAGGAGTAGGAGCTGCACCCATCTGAGTCTAACAATCCCTCATCATATGCCCTGGCTCCCCACATCGGTAGCCGACACCTCGCCCGGCACAACACTCCCCAAAGGGTCTCTTCCTGCAAGACGGGCAAGCAAGAGATGGCAGCACACCCTGGAAACCACGATTCCCAGTCTCCTATCTCCGATCTCTATAATAGCCACCTCCTTTCCATGAACCATGGCTGACTCCCTGTGGGGAACTGGAAGGTGCGGATCTCTTCTTCTGCCTCTGCTCCTCAGCCTCTAACCGCTCCCCAATCTCTGCTATAGTGGCTCTATCCACCACCTCAGCAAAATCATGCAACTTCAATAACGATACCTGCTTATATATTTCTCTCCTCAGACCTCTCTCAAACTGTCATACCTTCTTTGCTTCATATGGTATGATGTACAGGTGAAATGGGAAAATTTGATGAATCGCGCTGCATACTTCTGTACGGTCTTCTGTCCCTGCTTCAAGTTCAGAACTCCTCAATCTTAGCTTTCCTAGACAAAGCCAGAAAATACCCATCGAAGAATATCTCCTTAAACCTCTCCCACGTCATCTCTATAGCTACTGTCCTCTGCTGCTCTAATAATCTCACTGTCGACCACCATCTCTCGGCCTCTCCAGTCAGTTTATATGTAGCATACAACACTCTCTGCTCCTCAGTACACTATAGCACTGCAAATACTTTCTTTATCTCCTGCACCCATTTTTTAGCAACTGTAGGATCCGTTTCTCCTGAGAAAGCCGGAGGATTCATCTTAATGAATTTCTTGATCAAAATATCATGGCTTGCTGATGGACCCCCCTGTTCCCTTAAGCTCCTGGAAATTTCGGCCATGACGTGCTGTGCCACGCTGCGCAAAACCGCATCCGAATCACTGCCCGCAGTGCCTGAGGGCCCAGCACCCTCATTCCAACAAGCGTGGGCACTACTACCACAAGGGTCCATCCTGAAAACAAATAAATTAACTCATACCCCTTCACTATACATATCACCCAACCAATATAGTATTTATTCCTAATTAATTCATCTCTTCTGATCTGAATTCAAGGTTCAATCCTACAACCTAGATACCCAACCCGACAAAAGTTTACCATGACTTTCCTAAAATCGTCACCCCAGGAAAATCACACAAACCACCACGGAAGTCTTGCATCTAGACTACAAAACCAGACCTCAAATTCCCTTATCCTATACTCTGGTATTATTGCTACTGCACTTTAGAGTCTATAGAACCTAGTATCCTAGGCTCTGATGCCAAACTGTAACGACCTGCTTAACTTATCAAATAATAAGCATATTTAAATTTATGATCAATTCAACCCGTGGGCAAAGGGGATAGACCAGTTATAAACAGCGGAAACCTAAGCAGTAGTAAGTATAAATTACAACCATCCAATCATAAAACATAATACGAGAGTCTACTTACACCAAAATAACATACATATATTTTCAATCTCCCATAACATTCCGAATACAACTAGGATCTCACAAAAAAAAATCCTGATCTTAGTACAAAATCTTACCCTCCTAATAGGGTAACTCAACAAACTCAATGGCGGCCACAACCCGCCGGTCTCTTAGGGTCTCCTGAAAAATTAATTAAATTCAGGGGTGAGACACGTCTCAGTAAGGGGAAATAAACTAAATACAGTCGTGTGGCAACATGAACATTTAACGCAATTATACATATACAGTACATTTTATATATCTATAAACATTCATCATATCATACTGAATAATCATATACTTATACTGAATAATCATATACTTTCATATTTGCTAATAAATCATATCGCTTATAAAACATCTGTTATACCTGATAATACTGAAAACATACCCAAGATGAATAGCTAGTTGATGTCATGTATTACCCCCCATGACGGGTTGTGCAACACGAAGGTGGGACCCGACAATAGCTAGCCGACCACTGCCGAGTCAAAAATATCTGTAAGTACGATGGGCCTGCCACACCCTAGTCCGGACTGCCAAGTGGACGTCTACAACTCTACACTGAAAGCCCCATCGACTATCCATCTCCCACCCCCTCGTGGGGTGGTTAGCACAAATCAGAACATAGATACCTGATCTATATAGCTACGATACCGAGCTCTTGAAACTGAACTAAACTAACATTTGGGTTCTGATAACATATAATACATGATATTATAGCATTTTTCATAATTTCATAAATACGGTCTCGTGCCGAACATGATTTCATATATATATACGGCCTCACACCGAAATCATTTCATACATATCATTCTGAAAATAAATCAATAATCATGTACTTGTCAAAATCATCATAATATATTGTATCTTTTCATAACACCTGAAAATGTACTTTATTCGTAAAATTTGTCATATCATTACTTTTCATGAAAAATAACATTCATGCCACACAAAGTTAAATAATTTCGTACATTTCATTCTAAAATCACATTTTCCGTATAATAGCAGTATTTTCCCAATAACATACATTTTTTGAATAATATTCAAATATCATGCATGTTTTCTGAAAAATTAATTTACCGATAAATAATAATATTGCGCGTGGAAAATAATTGCTTTAGTTTATTCCCTTACCTAGCAACTAAAACGCCCCTATGAATTCCTGGACTCACACCCGTAGGATTTCCTGATCAATACCCTAAAAATGAAAACTTCTAGTACTAAACTTCAGTATTTTCATGTGAATATCATTTCCTATAACTACGAAAAGACCAAATTTGGCATAAAAGTCTTACCTTGATTCGGGGATAAATTTCAACTTGCTCCCACCAATGATCCACTCCGGTAAAAATGGAGAGAACTTCTCCAGGAGCGTCGTGGTGGCTTCAGATCGTTGAACCGAAAAAAATCCAGCCCAAAATTGAAGAGAGAGGAGAGAGGGTAAGAAGATTTTTTATTTTTCTGCGTTTAATTCGAGTTTTACAGTATTTATACTAGTGGCTTCGTCGATGAGCCACATCACCTTGTCGACGAAATTCAATAGTAATTTCGTCAACGAGCTCTTTCCTTCGTCGACGAAATTCAAAATCGCCCCAAAAACCTCTCGGTATTTTCTCGTCGACGAAACTTGTCTTCATTGATGAGGCCCTCTTGTACCCTCGTCGACGAGTCCCTTGCTTTCGTTGACAAGGATCTGATAATTTTCTTGCTTTATTACTTCCCAAAATGTAACGTCGTCAACAAAAGGGAAGCGTTCTTTAACCAAGTCAGCTACCTCCGTCTGCTACTATTTCCATTTCCCTCCCTCTTTATTATTTAAATATCATAATTTCTCCAGGTCTACACTATCGCTCTTCTATTTACATCAAACATGGGCTAAGGATCCTTAGCCTAGCCTAGTCTAGCATAGCCTATGAACCAAATACACCCTTGTTGGTTATTAAACTAGCTTAAAAGGATCTAAAGTTATTGCTTCAAACTATGTTGTCTTCATTAAGGATGAAACTTCCATTCAAACTTCATAATTACAGGCATTTCTTTTCAAAAGGAATATATTATATCTTCAATAATTGAGTTGTCACCATGACAAATATTATTCCACAAGACATCCATGATGAGCATTTACTTGTTAATGATGGAGATTATGAACCAAAAGTTGTTAATCCTCTATGAAAGAGATCCATAGAGTTCAAAATCTATCATTTCAGATGATTTTATGTTGTATTTACAAGAACAATAGTATGACATAGGGACTAATTTTGACCGAACTACCTTTTAAGAGATTGTTGATAGCCCTTAAGAATCTTAGTAGATGGATGTTGTGTATGATCAGTTAACATCTATAGATCATAACAAAGTAAATGATTTGGTTTAGTTGTTTACTGAATGCAAGGTAGTTGGTTGTAAATGGGTTTTCAAAACTAAGCATGATTTAGGATATAAAGTTGAAATATATAAAATTAGGTTGATAGAGAATGACTATAATCAAAGAAAAGGAATTTGTAAAAAAAAAAATTTTAAAAGACATTCTCTCTAGTATCAAAGAAGAACTCCTTTTAGGTTTCTTATGGCATTGGCAGCTCATTTTGATCTAGAACTTCATTAATGAATGTGAAAAGCAATTTGTAATGTGACTTGTTTGAGGATGTTTACGTGAAGCAACCTAATTATTTTGAGGAAACTATTAAGGAGCATCTTGCGTGCATACTAAAAAGGTCTATTTATGGATTGAAATAGGCTTTGAGACATTGGCAATTGAAGTTTTTTAAGATTGTGACTTCCTTTGGGTTTAAAGAAAATGATGTCGATCCTTGTGTAAATAGAGTTGGGTAAGAAAAAAATTGTAATTATAATGCTAGGTGTTGATGCTATATAGCTTGTGAGAAAATATTGTGGTCTTCTAGCAGAGTCAAAGCAAATATTATTATGTTAGTTTGAAATAATGGATTTTGGTGATCCCTCATTTGTTTTAAGCACACAAATCCATTATGGTAGATCTTGTGTATTCTTGACTTTCTCAAAATATCTATGTTTAGAGTCCATATGTTCACCTTGTGCTAAACCCACATTTAAAATTGATAAACTCTAAAAGGGCTGGTGTCCACATTATAATTCTAATAGGGAGTATATGAAAGAGGTCCCATATGCATCATTTTCTAGTATCTTTTGTTGGTTTTTAGTCCTACATCGGTGGGAAGGTTTTTCTAAACCTTTAACATGAGGGTATTTAAGGAGCTTCCCTCACCAGTTGTAAACACACCTCCCATTTATAGAGTTAAAAATAGTATTTTCACTCTAGGATATTTCTAATTATTATTGGTAATTTGAAATTTGCCCAAGTTGTACTTTTCTAGAAATAGTTGATTGATCGTCAGCACCCGATGACATAGTTAATTCTTTACCGAACCTCGTAAATTCTTATGTTGTTCTTTATTGTTGTCTTTGATTATTAGTTTTTTCATTGCTTTAGTTTGGTTATATAAGTCAATAGAAATAGTTTTATTATTGGTGTTTGGCACAAGTGGGGTGCCCAAAACAACAATTGATATAAGAGTCAGGTTAAATAGTGTTGATACAAAGGTGTTTTTCTGTCAGGATCTTTGATTCCATTTTTTAATGCCTAAAAAGACCTTATCTAAGTGAGTGCTCGTATACCATTGTGGCCCAGTCACTCCCTAGAGGTCGACCTGGTCAAAGTAGAATTTCATAGGATATACAGAGTAGACATGGTTGGGATAAATGCGGTTATTCATCCTAGGCCTTCTGTTCTGTTGGTTTGCTATTGGATATATAGTTTTTGAAGATGGCAGAAATTAAGCCTACAGTAGTAGAAGACACTTTGTCCACATGAACTTCAACCCTAACAGCTTCTTTGTCATCTTCAAAGATGATAGCTAATGCTCGATTTTTCTATGTGGCAAAATGAGGTGATGGATATCTTGTATTAGCAAGAATTAGATATTGCTCTTGGTGATAAAGTAGAGGACTTGGGTGACAAAGATTGGGAAAATATCAACCATCAGACATGTGGTACAATTCATTTGTATCTCACTAAAAATAAAAAATATTGTGTTATGATGGAGACATCTACAAAGAAATTATAGAAGACATTAGAAGGTACATTTATGACCAAGAGTCTAAAATTTTGGCTCTATTTGAAAAAGAAATTGTTACACTTCCACTATCAACCAGGTATTTCTATAAATGACCACATAAATGCTTTCAATAAAATTTTGGTTGATTTTTTGAATTTGGATGAAAAGGACAAAATGAGGATAAGGCTTTGTTGTTACTGAATTCTCTCCCTGATAATTATGAACATCCCACCACCACTTTATTGTATGGGAAGGATAAAGTTACTTTTTTTGTTGTTTGTACTGCATTGATTAATACTTAATTCATAAATAATGATCTGAGGGTCCATAAGGAAACAGTAATAGAAACACTGACAATAAGGGGATGTCCTCAGAGTCATAAACTTGTAAGGAGGAGTAAATCTCAAGGGAGAACTACTAAAGGTAAATGCCCCTTTTGTCATAAGAAAGGACATTGGAAGAAAGATTGCCCTACATTGTAACAAAAGAATAATGGAAACGCACCTTCTAATGCCTATATAGCCAAGCATAAAGGAAGTGAGTCAGATTTTCTCTTATTGGATTATCTTCGACACATTGCCGTGGTGAGTGAATTTTGGATTCTAGTTTTTCCTATCATATGTATCCCAATAGGGAATGGTTTTCTAATTTTGAAAAGTTAGATGGTGGGGTTGTTTTTATAGGAAATGATAATATCAGTAAAACAACTAGAATAGGTTCAACACGATTAAAATGTCAAGATGGAATTGTTAAAACCTTGACTGATGTTAGGTAGGTACTCTTATTTTTTTTTTCTTATTTTCTCCTTTTCTTTGGCTCAATCTTATAAGATCTTTGATTATTCCTCCGAATATTTAGAAATTTAAAATATATACATTAGAAAACCAAGAGCCTAACCATGACAACGAGATACTGTCCAATCCATCTCTTACAATTGTTGTGGCTGATGGATCACACTCTTCTTGATTTGTCTTCTCCATGGATTTGACTTGGATCAGATGAATCAAGTTTGTTATAAACTGATTGGAGACTACAATATCCAAAAAATAAAGATTATGACACTGATGGTGTGGGATCATCCAAGTAATACATCATGAACACCATAATTAGCATATCATGATCAACATTGGCAAATATCGGAATGCACTTATTGGCTATACTATTCTTGATTAGCCTCTTTTGTAGCTTTTTCTTAGGGTTCGAACAACTCAAATTCATTGTAGGCTAGGATTTGAGACAATCATCTTTATCTTCAATGCCATTATTAAAGAGTTGGTGTTGTAACTCATTTTTATCAAAGTTCCTTTATTCGTTCTTATATATTATCGATTCTCATGCATGAATTTTTGATGAATTCCAAAGAGTGGTAGAGGGAGAGACTTTGAGAAATTTTTGGGTATTGTAAGAATTGTGGGGGAGTGGTAATCCCTAAAATATGGCTTGATCTATTGATCAACTAATTCTATTCACTTGCATTGCCTTTTGTCCAATTATATCTTCACATGTAGATATGATACAAGAAAACCATTTATATATATCGGAGGTTGAGAATTTGGGAGAAGACTTTTTTCTTATTAAACCCTTGGTGAATGCAAGGCTTTTGTCAAGTATACCTAAAATGAAACAAGGTTGTCTTCTAATTTTGAGATTTAAACTCGATAATTCTTAAAACTATGATCTTTTCAACATATTTGTACTAAAACTTGAGTCTTTAATGCGTTAGTGTATGCAAGTGGTGATTATCATGTCTTATTTCATATTTTTTAAAATTTAGGTTCTTTTTTAATTAGAAATCTATCATTTTAAATGAGTTTTGATTTATGTTTTCTGGCCTAACAAGGCTTAATCTTGTTTTGATGATAACAAATCAAGGTTACTTAACATGTTTATGCTAGTTTGAGTTTCAAGACTTAAGTGATCTTATGGTTTCAAGTGGATATACTTGAAGAGTTTGAATGTAAAATCACACTTAAGGCTATGAGACATGATAAACGTGAAGGTTCAAGTCATGTGAGACATGAAGCTCATTGAAGTAGTGCTTAAAGCTCAGAAGACATAGTAGAAACTTCAGAACATGAAGACTTAGACACTAAGATAGGAAAATCATATGAAAGTCTCATGTGAGTACTTCAAAACTCAATATTGATTGATTGAAGCTCCTAGGATATTTCATTGGACTTAGATACCTGAATTCATTCATGGAAAATATTTTCCCAAAGTCCAAAATGAGTTTTCAAATACATGAATTAAGTTTGGAACCAAAAATATTGAAAAAAAATTTTTGCTGAAAGATAGGTGACTAATGTTAAGTCATTAAGTGACTGTGGTGCTTCTTTGTTTGAAAATATTCAAACAAAATAGGCACAGGCGACTTACCCTTCGAGGACAAGTGACTGATGTGTGTGTTTAAATGTTTAACAGCGCTGATCTTGTTTCTAAATCTTGCGTGAATGGTTTCCAAATTGAGAGAAAATTAAAAGGAAAGTTTTTGAAACCCTAGTGCACTTTTTAAACATATTATTCTCGCACATTAGGGCAAGAACACTGATTGAAAAAGAAAATGGCACGCACATACTTCTGTATACTCTTGTTTAATAGGCGACTGATGTGTTCTTGTTTACAACTCCGAGAAAAACTCATTTGATCTTTCGTAACTCAATCTTTTAATCAGTTCTGGTGATATACTTCTTGCTTCAAATTTCATATTATTATTTTGAAGTATTATTTTTGAATCTAACATGTACTAATCTGCTCATTTGAGGAGCTTTTCATTGTACAAGCAATTTTTGTTGTTGTTGTTGTTGTTGTTGTTGTTGTATTTTTTGACAATTCAGGATTGTTGGATCGTTGCCTAATGAGAGGGGATTCTCGTAAGAGAGACGAACTCCAATTTTGAGGGATAGAGGTTGTAACTTCACCTGATAATGAAGTTGGTAAAGGAAATCGTCTCAGCAGGTTGCTGGAGGCAAGGACGTAGGCTGCGACCAAACCTTGTAAAAATAATAGTGTTTAGCTTCTTCTTCTTCCCTACACATTTATTTTCTGCAAGATATAACCTACGTGCTTGATGTTTATTTTCCTAAAATCTTGTTGAATATCATGTCTTGCTTAATACTAAACTTTGTTGGATATTTGAGATTGTGTTTAAGAATCTCTTGAAAAGGAAAATAGTGTTGAAAGTTGTGAACTTGCTAATCATACTTTTGTGATAAAATATTTATCAGATTATTTGATCAAGGATTTGATTTGAAAAATCATAAAAGATTACAACTTTGATTTCATTGGCAAATTATCTAAGATTAATTAGTTGTTAATTAATCTTTAAAGTAAAGTTTAAGTGCTGAAGTTAATCAAGAGTTTTTTAGAAATTGTTTTTTAAGGGAAATGTTATCCTTGCTGAGGATATGAACTTAATGTTGCTCATTTCATTGAGATATATCTTGAATCACTGAATTCATTCTTCTTGATTATATTGTTGTAAATTTTATTGATTCAAATTGAAAGTCATATTTTGAATAAGTGGTTAACTGAATGTGTTAATATTGTAAATTCAGATCTTGTATTGATCTTACATTTCACATTTAATACTTCTCATTGACATAGTACAATAGCTGATAGAAATAGGATTTGTGTTGGAAAGAGTTAAAGTAAATAATAAATTCCGCAAATATTTTTTAAAGAACCCAATTCACCCCCCTCCCTTTTGGGAATACATCCTAATTTCAATTTGTATCAAAGACTAGGTTGTAGTATATCCTAAAAAATAGTTACATAAAGATCCCTATGGCAAAGTTAGGAGATACCCTTTTGGCGAAGGTCAATCTTCATCTAGACCTCCCATCTTTAGCGGTAAAAACTAAACCTTCTGGAAGCAACGAATGAGAATATTTTTGCTAACCATGGATTATAAAGTACGGAAAGTAGTCACACATGGTGACTTGATTCCCTCTAAAATTATAGACAACAAAGAAGTCCCTAAAAAAGAAAAGGAATTAACTGATGCAGACATAAGACAAATACAAATTAACTCTAGTGCAATGAATGCACTATATTGTGCCTTAGACGCAAACAAATTCAATAGAGTTATGAGTTGCAAAACAGCTAATGAAATTTGGGACAAGTTAGAGGTTACCTATAATGGAGCCATAGATGTTAGGGATAGTAGAATTGACATGCTCACCAGCGAGTATAAGGCCTTGAGGATGAACCTAGAAGAATCCATAACTAATATGTACACTAGGTTCACCCATATAATTGACTCCCTTAATGCACTAGGTAAAAGCTATTCTACCTAAAAAACGATTAAGAATGTTCTGAGAGGACTTCCTCCTATTTGGGAACCTAAGGCTACTACCATAATTGAAGGTAGAAATCTGAATACTACTTCCTTAGATGAATTAATAGATTTGCTTCTCACGTATGAGATGACGATGAATGGAAGAGCTGCTGAAAGTAATAAACAAAATAAACCAATAGCCCTAAAAGCTTTAAAGGATAGTTCCAGTGAGGAAGAGGATGATAAGGGAGATGACAATGATCTTGCCTTGTTCACTAGACGCTCAGGAAAATTATTTAATAAGAACAAGAGATTCGCTAGAAAATTCAGAGGCTCAAAAACAGATAAGGGTGAGACTAATAAGAGAAAAACAAAGAGTGAACCCCCTACCTGTTATAATGGTACGAAAGTAGGACATATTAAACCTGATTGTCCACAACTCGAGAAAGATGCCAAGAAGAAGAAAAAGAGAGTAATGAAAGTAACTTGGGATGACTCAAGTTCAAGTGACTCGGAAAGTGAATCAAGCGATCATGAGATGGCTAACCTGTGCTTCACAACAAGAGACAACGAGATAAGTTCCTATTCAACCTCATATTATGAAACTAGTGATGAATCTTGTAATGAATCATCTGAAAGTATGTCTTCTTATAGAGAAATCCAATCTGAATTTTTTTCATTACATAATAGATTCATAAAAGTGTCCAAGAGGAATATAGCTCTAAGACAACAAAATCAAACACTTGTGAATCAACTAGAATCCTCTAGATTAATTGAAAAAGAAAAGGACTCAACCATTGATGAACTTATGGATAAAATCAATAAGATGTCCCAAGAACTAGTTAAGCTACAAGTAAATAGTAAAAGTGCAAAAGACTTACCAGTTTGTAGCCTTAAAAGTAAAGTTGAAGATCAAGCTAAAATCATATATAACTTTAACATAGGAAAAGAGAACTTCGAAAAACTTGTTGGAGTTTAACGAATGTCCTTGGACAAGGAAGGACTAGGCTTTAATGGAATTAAGAACACTAAGAAAAAGAACCTTTACATGGGTTAATTTGTAAAAGCCTCCAATAATTATAATGATACATTTTTAGTCAATACATATGAGCACACTACGTGTTTCTTATGTAAAGAGAAGGGGCATATAAAATTTGAATGTCCATACAAAAGAAAGAAAGTTAAAATTAAGAAAGCATGGAGAGCAAAATCTAAAAATAAATCAAATTCACCTTAGAAGGTATGGGTACCGAAAGTAACACCTTGAATCCCTTCTTATAGGTATGTTTTAGGTCCACACCAACAAAAGATAAATGGTACTTGGATAGTGGGTGCTTAAGGCATATGACCGAAGATAAGTCCAAGTTTGCCTCATTAGCAAAGGATGGTGGTGGATAAGTCACCTTTGGAGACAATGCTAAAGCCAAAATTATCAGCATCGATAAAGTCGATAAGAAACCCTCATTGGAGATTGATGATGTGTTAGTTAAAAGGTTAAAACATGATCTGCTTAGCATTTGTCAACTAAGTGATAAAGGCTTTCAAGTAACCTTCAAACAAGAAAAATGCATAGTTGAAGACAATAAAACACATAAACCATTGTTTATTGCTAATTAGGTTGATAATGCATATTACATCAATTTTAAGAACCTGATATCTCAAGAAGTTCAATGCTTCACAGCTGTGAATGAGATTAGTTGGCTATGGCATAGGAGATTAGGATATGCAAGTATGGATCTGTTATTCAAATTAGCAATGAAAAACTTAGTTAGGGGCTTACCTAGTACTAAGTTTGTTAAGGACAAAGTGTGTGGTGCTGGTCATCTTGGGAAGTAAACCAAGATAAGCTTTAATAAGAAAAAGCATATCTACTAGTAGACCATTAGAGCTTATTCATCTAGATCTATTTGGTCCCACCAGAACTCAAATCCTATGAGTTAAGCAATATGCATTCGTAATAGTTGATGACTACTCCAAATTTACCTGGGTAATCTTCTTATCCTCCAAATAAGAAGCTTGTACGATGTTTATCAACCTATGAAAGAAGCTTCAAAATGAAAAGGGATAGGAGTGATCGAGGGAGAGAATTCAAAAATAGTGATGTTCAGGATTATTGCACTAAACATGGAATATCACATAACTTCTCAGCTCCCCTTAGACCTCAAAAAAATGGAGTTGTTGAGAGGAAAAATAGGTCACTTCAAGTGATGGCTAGGACCATGCTGAACAAGCATAACTTGCCTAAATATTTTTGGACTGAAGCAGTGAACTCCGTCTGTTATGCAATGAATAGATTCTCACTTAGAACCAACCTAGAAAAGACTCCATATGAAATTTGGAAAGGAACAAAATCGAATATATCCTACTTCCATGTGTTTGGATGCAAGTGCTTTGATCTCAATGACAAAGACGACCTAGGAAAGTTTTATGCTAAATCAAATGAAGGAATCTTCCTAAGATACACTGAAAATAGCAAAGCCTTTAAAGTCTACAATAAAAGGACTCTTTCAATTATATAATTCATTCATGTTACATTTGATAAGGCAAATCCACTTTCTCTTAAACCTATTTTATAGAGGGAAAATGAATAGCACCCTATTTAATGTCTATCAAGTTTGTGTGCAGGTTCATTTTAGTAAGATCATTTGATGGCATGTGAAGACTTGAAGAATAAAGACCCAGAAGATTCATTTGTTGTAGTTTATATTATCTCCATTCCAGGTATGTAATAACAATATAGAAAAGGTCTATAATAATGAATGCATATCATGCATGTAGGAACCAATAAGCTTAAAGACCTTAGAATGACCCTAGGTCCTTGCACTTACACGTAAGATTGTCCCCAAAATCACATATAATATCAGAGGAATCAATTGAATTAAAACAGGACTTAAAAGGGTAAAAGAATAGGGTTTCAGGCAACCGAACCTTAGTGTTCAAAACACCTCGGTTGACCAAAACGTTGAAAGGTCAAACAGTTGACCTGACTTCGGGCGACCGAACAAAAAAGGACTTCACCATCCTTGGTCAACCGAACTCGCGTGGTTACCTTTTCCACCAACTCGGCAGCCCAAACTTTCACGTTCAAAACTTCCTCGGGCTACCGAATGCTCAAGTTCATTAAATCGAACTTTATACTGGGTGACCGAATCGCGGACTTTTGGAAAATTGCCTCGATTCAACAAACCGTTCTCTTCCTAGGGCACCCGAACATGAAGAATGTACTTTTTTCTCATGTGTTTGTTTGGGCAACTGAACCACAGGTCAGGCACCCAAAACTCTCAATTTGCACAACTTTTTACCGTGGTTAAGAGGGGTTTAACAAGGTTAATTTTCCTAAATATTTTTTAAAACAAATTTAATAATACCCTAAGTATCCCCAACTGTTATAAAATAAGGCAAGTCTATATAGGGGTTCGTTTACTCTGATTATGAGGTAATTAGCATATTGATTAAGAGAAAAATCCTCTGAATTTTCCTAAGTCCTATTTCTTCATACAAACCCTATACACTCATATACTACCATTCTTTTAAGAAATCAAGCATTGTAAGTGTTTATTCATTGTTCTAGTGTGCTAAAAACCCTCATTGGTTTATTGCATATTTGATTTTTGGATTAAGGGTTTAGCTAGGTTTTTTCCCCGATTTATTTAATAAATCTGCGTGTGGGAAAAACCTTATAGCTAAGTGAGTCTTTGCATTATTATTGCAAGACTCATTGAGCTTGTATTTTTGTGTGTGCAAAAATATTTTCACAAACTCATTTTTGAATATCTCTTTGTGCTTTGATATTGAGAAAATATTTTTGAGATATTCGAATTACTCTTGGTACAAATCTTTGAAACTCTAAACTGTGATTGAGATTTTCATCTTTACATAGTTTCATAGATTAACTTGTTGATACACTTTTGTGCTTAAATGGAGATAGTTATTACCTTGAGTGTTGATTGCACATATACAGCATTGAGCTTATTGTTCTTACATTGCTGGTGTGCTTTGATTGTTACTGGTGCTAATCTGCTAGATTGAGAAGCATAATATTTGTATATATCTTGTATTGAAAATTGGTTGTATTTCAAGCATGGCCTAAGGGGGCATTAATCCAACCTGGAAGGATTGGCTGTAAAGGTTGAGGTCAGCCCTGTTATAATTGACCTGGTTGTATTTAGGTGTCGCTCCACCCATTAAGTGAGCCTTAGTGTAATCCTTATGCTTGTGAGTCAAGGCGAGGACATAAGCAGTTTGCCGAACCTCGACAACATATCTGGTTTCATCTCTTCTTACTGCTTTATTATGCATGCTTAATTAGATTACTTATGCAGTTGAATTTTTTCTAAATATACATTGATTTATTTTATCAGTACTAGATTGATCTTAGGTTTGTGTAATACTGCTGCTAGTTGATTGACCTAGGGGATTAATCTTTAAAATACCAATTCACCCCCCTCCTTTTGGGATTATAGTAAAGTTAACAATTGGTATCAGTGCCTAGTAGCCTAGACTTAACAATTATTTTGCAAAAGATCTAGATGGCTCATAACACTGTAACCCCTTTCCCTAAGGGGCCCTCTTCCACACGCCCTTCGGTTTTTAGTCGTGTAAATTACACCTTCTGAAAACAGAGAATGCGCATCTATCTTTAGAATATTGACTGGAAGGTGCAGAGAGTTATCTCTAAGGGAAACTATGTCCCTATGAAAACTAAATGTGAAACTAGAGTTCCTAAGACTAAAGAGGAATATACTGATGATGATATGAAAGTTCTTGGTATAAATGCTACTACCATAAATAATCCGTATTGTGGTCTTGATGTTAATGAATTTAATTGAGTTATGGTATGTTCTTATGCTAAAGAAATATGGGATAAGTTAGAGGTCACATATGAGGGTACTAGAGATGTAAAAGATAGTAGGATTGATATGTTGACCAGGGAGTATGAAGCATTTAGGATGAACACTAGTGAGTCCATTCAGAGCATGTACACTAGATTCACACACATTATCAATTCACTGTATGTGTTTGGTATGACTTATCCTACATATGAGATGATTAGGAAAGTCCTTAGGGGTTTGCCTCATGTTTGGGAAGCAAAGGCTACGATCATATCGGAGGGTAGAGACCTTAAGCCTATGTCACTAAATGAATTGACAGGTTCACTTATCACCTATGAGTTAGCTATTAATGAGAGACTAAATGAGCACAATAGGATGAGAAAAGTGATTGCTTTAAAAAGATCTACTAATACATCTAGTGAGTGTAGTGAATCTGAATCTAGAGATGACATGACTATGCTTACTAGGAAGTTCAACAAGTTCTTCAGGAAGAACTGTAGGCCATACAAAAAGTTTAGAGATTCAGTATCCGAGAAGGGAGAGTCTGCTCAAATAAAAGAAAAATTAAACTCTCCCATGTGCTACAATTGCAACAAGGTTGGGCATATCAAACCTGATTGCCCATTGCTGAAAAAGGAGTCTAAGAAAAAGAAGAAAGCCATGAAAGTAGGTACATCATGGGATAGACAAAATAGCATCGATTCATATTCAAATTGTAGCGACTCTAAGATTGCAAACTTGTGCATAATGGCATGGGACGATGAGGTATTGTCTTCTTATTCCTTATCTTCAAACTATTCTGATGATGATTGTGATTCTAATAGCATGCCTACTTTTAAAGAATTGCAATATAAATATAGTCACATATCTAAATTGTTAAACAAAATGATCAAGACAAATGATGTTTTGAAAAAGAAATGTGAGAATTGGTCAAAACTGTTTTCAATTGCAAAGAACTCTCATGCATCGATTCTTAAAGAAAAAGTTTTGAAAATTGCCGAGCTTGAGAGAAAATTGGAGGATTACCCCAAATTTGTTTTTAAATTTACTTAAGGCCAACGCAATTTTAAAAAACTACTTAGAGCCCAAAGAAACTCTCTTAGCAAAGAAGGTATTGGATTTAATGGTGTTGAAAATGTAAGACGACCTAATCTTTATTTGGGACATTTTACTCGAGAATCAAAATCCCAAATTCCACCTAGAGATCCTCAATGTCAAATGATTGCAAAAAAATTGGTCATATTCAGTTTGACTATCCACTTAGAAATAGTTATGTAAGAATTAAAAGAGTGTGGAGAGTCAAAGGTGATCCAGGCACTAACCCCTATGGACCCAATAAAATTTGGGGACCAGCATCAGTTACTTAGATTTTCTTGTAGGTGTGCTTGAGATCGTCCTCTTCCAAGGACAAGTGGTACTTGGATAGCGGGTGCTCACAAACACACGACTGGCGACAAGGCTATGTTCGCATTCATCACTCCCAAAGATGGAGGATACGTGACATTTGAAGATAATGTAAAGGGGCGAATCATCAGCATAGGTAAGGTTGGTAAGGAACCTTCCCTGGTTATTGATAATATACTGCTTGTTGATGATGGGAAACATAATTTGTTGAGTAATAGCCAATTGTGTGATAAAGGATATAAAGTATCTTTTGAAAATGATAAATGCATTGTTGAGAGTAAATCTAATAACAAATTACTTTTTACTATTGAATGTCATGAAAATGTGTATATAACTAGCTTTGATAATCTAGCCTCTTAACAAGTTACATGTTTTTTCTGCAATAAATGAAGCTCGTTGGTTATGGCATAGACGTCTAGGACATGCAAGCATGGATTTGTTGTCAAAATTTGTGATAAAGGATTTGGTTAAAGGCTTTCCAAAAACACATTTTGTGAAAGATAAAATCTGTGATACATGTCAAATGCGTAAGCAAGCTAAATTAAGTTTTAAGAAAAAGAAATACATATCTACCACTAGTCCACTTGAAATGCTACACTTAGATTTATTTGTTCCTAATCAAGTTCAAAGTTTAGGTGGAAAATTGTATGCCTTTATTATTGTGGATGATTATTCTAGGTTCACATAGGTACTGTTTCTCTCACATAAAGATAAATCATGTGAACAATTCACGAAATTATGTAGAAGAATTCATAATGAAAAAGGCTACAAAATCACACATATAAGAAGTGATAGGGGAATTGAATTCAAAAATGATGGCATAGAAAACTATTGTAACTTAGAGGGCATTTCACATAATTTTTCTGCACCTAGGACCCCACAATAAAATAGAGTTGTAGAAAGAAAGAATAGGTCCTTGCAAGAAATGGGTAGGACAATGCTAAATGAACATAAATTACCCAAATATTTCTGGGCAGAAGTTGTGAATATTGTATGTTATGTCATGAATAGAGTGTTAATCAGACCTTCACTTAATAAGCCTCCATATGAATTGTGGAACAACCATAGACCTAATATTTCTTATTTTCATATTTTTGGTTGTAAATGCTTTGTACTTAGAGATAATGAGCACCTAGGGAAATTTGACACTAAATCTGATGAAGGTATTTTCCTAGGTTATTTGCTTAACAATAAAGCATATAGAGTATTTAATAAGAGAACATTAATTGTTATTGAATCTATTCATGTTGTGTTTTTAAAATCTAATCCATTTTCTAAAAAAGATGATGAAGATGATATTGATATTAGAAAAGGTTTAGATAAACTATCTATTGAAAATAATGTGGATATAAATTCAGAAGCAATTGATTAATTAATTGAAAATGATAAGTTGAAAGTGAGGTTCAAGAGCTGCCTAGGGATTGGAAATTCATTAGGAACCACCCTCTAGATCAAATTATAGGTGAACCTTCACGTGATGTAGCCACCCGATCTTCCTTAAGAAATTTAGTTAGTCATTGTGCATTCTTATCTTAGGAAGAGCCCAAAAACATTAAGGAAGCCATAAAGGGCGAGTCTTGGGTAATGTCTATGCAAGAAGAGCTTAACCAATTTGAAAGAAGCAAAGTTTGGACCCTAGTTCCTAGGCCTAACGATCGTACTATTATTGGAATTAAATGGGTTTATAGGAATAAAAAGGATGAAAATGGGGTAGTAACTAGAAATAAAGTTACACTACTTGCCCGGGGATATAATCAGGAAGAAGGGATAGATTTTGAGGAAACCTATGCTCCCATAGCTAGAATGGAGGCCATCCATATGTTGCTTGCTTATGTCGCTTTTAAGAACCTTAAATTGTATCAAATGGATCTTAAAAGAGCATTCTTAAATGACTATATAAAGGAAAAATTATATGTAGAACAACCTCCGGGTTTTGAAAATCATAAATATACTGATCATGTATGCTGGCTGTCCAAAGCCTTGTACGGATTGAAACAAGCTCCTAGAGCTTGGTATGAGAGGTTTAGTGGTTTTCTATTAGAAAATGGGTTCACCTGGGGAAAAATTGATACTACACTTTTCATCAAATCTAAAAATGATGATATGCACTTTGTTCAAATTTATGTTGATGATATTATTTTTGGAGCAACAAATGATGATTAGTGTAATAAGTTTGTCAAATGCATGCAAAGTGAATTTGAAATGAGCATGATGGATGAACTGAGTTTCTTCTTAGGACTTCAAATTAAACAGGCTAAACATGAGATTTTTATATGCCAACCTAAATATGTTAGGGACTTGCTCAAGAAATTTAATATGGAAGATGGTAAAATTCTTGGTACTCCTATGAGTTCTTCCACAAAACTTGATAAAGATGAGCAAGGCATCCATGTTGATGTGAAACTATATCGTGGCATGATAGGTAACCTCCTATACCTTATACTAGTCGTCCTGATATCATGTTTAGTGTGTGTATGTGCGCTAGGTTTCAGGCTGCTCCTAAGGAGTCTCATCTATTAACTGTGAAAAGAATTCTTAAGTACCTAGTTGGAACTATAGACTTAGGCTTATGGTACCCTGAGCATACGACATTTGAGATTATTATTATACTGATAGTGACTTTGCCGGTAGTAAGGTTGATAGGAAGAGTACTAGCGGAACTTGTCACTATTTAAGACAATCTTTAGTTTCTTAGTTCTCCAAGAAACAGAACTATGTTGCCTTATCCACAGCCGAAGCAGAATATATTGTGGCTGGAAGTTGTTGTGCTCAAACGCTCTATATGAAACACTAACTTATGGATTTTGGATTGCACTATGATACAGTTACGATTAAATGTGAAAATACTAGTGCAATTAATATATCTAAAAAACGTATATCACATTCATGAACCAAACATATTGAGATTAGACACCATTTCATTCGTGATCATATGCAGAAAGGGGATGTGGCACTTGAGTTTGTGTGCACAAATGAGTAGTGGGCTGATATTTTCACCAAACACCTTCAGGAAGATAGGTTCATATAGATTAGACATGAGCTAGGTCTAATGCATAGTAGATATGCCTCCTAAAAATTTGATAGAATGCACAAACTTATGGGGAGCTGCTTAAACATACAAACATACAACTCTGAACGTTAATTCTATCATTGCTTTATACTTTATGAGTTTGTATGTGTTTTTGGAATTCATGACTATCATATTTCTTGTATGTTGATACTATATTTATGTTTTCCATCTTGATCATACTAAAATTTTTGAGTTGGTAGTTGTGGATAAATTGTTAATTTAAAACTCAATCAGGTCATTTCTATACAGGCATTTTTGGGAAAATGCTCCATTTTCAAACAGCATGGTGCCAAAATTTCTAAAAACTTTCTCAATCATATTCTGCATATAAATGATTCATACTCAATGCCTTGCTTACATGCCTTATACTTACAGTAGCCCTTTTTGTTGTTGCCAAAAGGGGGAGAAGAGGCAAAATTGTGGGTTTTTTTTTTTAACAATGTTTGAACTTCAAATCTTTAAACTTCTCATTATGCATATTGACAGGGGGAGCCTTTCAAGGTTTTTGACCTTATAGGTCACGCCCAATTTTGATTATGATAAATACTCAATATATATATATATAATGGGTATTTGAGATTAGGTGCAGAAACCTCAATTGTCAAGATCATAATGCACATGCACATGGACCAAATGATGAATGAAGACCAATTTATATTCAGTGTTGTAATATACATCTCATTTTCATAATTGAGCTATAATAGTTAATTATGGCCTTTGATTTGTAATAAGCTCACACACATCACATGCATAATCTATTACGTAAGCTTAATCCAAGTATAACCTAAAGTGACCTTAGAAAGACCTTAGGGTTTACTCTTCGGTCGACCGAAGGTTAACCGACACCGAATTTTTTTGGTGTCTTCAAAAGGACCCAAAAATGACCCTAGGAAACTCACATTTGCATTCATAAATGTTAGACACTTGATTAGGGTGTTGTGATTCAAAACAGGACCAAAATGCACGCTTTGTGCACTTTCAATCGACCGGCCAAGGCAGCTCATTCTGCCCCAGTTGATCGAATAGGTTTGGATCAACCACTTGACCACAGCCCAATCGACCAAATCAGGTTAGTTCAAAACACCCGGTCGACCAAACCTCTTAGGAGTCAAACATTTGACTACCTGGTCAACCAAGCCAAAATTGCATACCAATTGCCTGGTCGACCAAGGGTCCTTGAGAGAAATCCCAATGGTCTGGTCAACCAAATCGTCCAGTTCAAAAAGGCTTGGTCAACCGAACCTCGATAGAATGAAAAATCACCTTGAGCATGTACATTTCGGTCGACCGAGTCCCAAGTTCAAAATGTGCTCAGTCGACCGAACCATATGAACTTCGGTCGACCAAAAAGGTTTCTAGTCGACCGGACCTCTCGGGTTGCCCCGATTTTTTTACAATGGTTAATTTTTTAAACAGGGTTAAAATAATTAAAAGGTCATTAATCTTTTCTAATAATACCAGACTTGTCCCCAACGGTTATATTTCATGGGGTGTCTATATATACCCCTTCATTTGGGATTATTAGCAGGAGATTAGCATATTTGATTAGGGAAAATTCTTTGAAAACCCAAAAACCTATAATACTCATTTTTTAGCCTCCTACACTCATACTTACCTTCTTATACTTATTAAACTCATTGTAAGTTGATTAAGCGTTTATTGCTATAGGTTTGCTCTCCTATTTGTATTTGATTGATTCGATTTTTACGAGAGCTAAATCGGAGAATTCTTAGGGGGCTTTGTTCATAAGCCTATCCTAAGAAGACTCGCCTAAGCTTCTAAGTATTGCATTTGTGTTGCAATTTCTTAGGAAGCTTGTATTTGTCTTTGGGTTGCAAAATCATTTTCAAAACATACTCAAATATCTTGTGTTTCATTTTTGATATACTTGTGAGAAGATATTTGTGTTTGTGATATTAATCTTAGTGCCAAAGTTATTCACTCACATATTATTTGCTGAATACAAAGATTACACATATTTTGCAAACCAAGCATATACATTATCTGATCTACGTGACTGAGATATCATACTAATTAATATACATGAGACTTGCTTGATGTCTTTGCATGAACACCTTGGCTGAATATCTTGTGATACAAAGATTGCTTGATTGATACTCTCACGCACTCATTACACTGATAGTAAATATATATATTTTAAGAGTTGAAATACTAGACCACACTGAGCTTACATATTAAATCATTTTGTGGTGTTTGTGGCTGAGCATATTTGGGTACATATCTGCTTTACACGAAAGCACAATCATTGTACCATTTCGTTGATTGAGTGAATCTGTTGTATTTCCAGGCACGGTCCTGAAGAGGGAGACTAGCCCTGGAATAGTCCCGGATTGGCTTAGACCCAGTTAGGAAAGCTAGGCGCACCATCCTGTTAAGGCGTGTAAGTTGAGGTCAGCCTCTCTAATTAACCAGGTTAAGTTAAGGTCAGCCCTATGGTAATTGACCAGGTTGTAATCGGTGTCGCTCCACCCTTAAGTGAGCTATTAGTGGAATCCTTGGGCTTGCAAGCTAGAGGCAGGGACGTAGGCACAGTTGGCCGAACCCCGATAACATATCGTGTGTTTGTTGATATTTCCGCACTTTATATTTGTCGCACATGTATGTTATTATGTGAATGATGCGCTTGATTTAAATTTCCGTATATTATATTCATCGACATATTCGGAACTGCATAGAAAGACCTTAGGTTGTAATATTCTGCTAACATCTAGTTCAACCTAGGAGAAAAGTTTAAAATTCCAATTCACCCCCCCCCCTCCCTCTTGGGAATACACCAATTCTAACAAAGGTTGTACCCACTTTTGCATGATGTATTTGTCATCATCAAAAAAGGGGAGAATGTTGACCTAATAGGTCATACCCGGTTTTGATTATGATAAATTATCAAGTATTTAATGTCTATCAAGTTTATGTGCAGGTTCATATTAGTAAGATCATTTGATGGCATATAAAGACTTGAAGAATAAAGACCCAGAAGATTCATTTGTTGTAATTTATTTTATCTTCATTTCAGGCCTGTAATAGTAATATAGGAAAGGTCTATAATAATGAATGCATATCATGCATATAGGAACCAATAAGCTCAAAGACCTTAGAATGACCCTAGGTCCTTACACTTACACATAAGATTGTCCCCAAAATCACATATAACATTAAGGGAATCAATTGGATTAAAACATGACTAAAAGGGCTAAAAGAATAGGGTTTCGGGCGACCGAACCTTGGTGTTTAAAACAACTCGGTCACCGAACCATTGAAAGGTCAAAGAGTTGACTTGACTTCGGGCGACCGAACCGAAAAGGACTTCACCATCCTTGGTCAACCGAACTCGCACGGTTACCATTTCCACTAACTCGGCAGCCCGAACTTTCATGTTTAAAACTGCCTCGGGCTATTGAATGCTCAAGTTTTGTAAACCGAACTTGATACCGAGAGAGCGTATCGCGGACTTTTGGAAAATCGCCTCGGTTCAGCAAACCGTTCTCTTCCTAGGGCACACAAACATGAAAAATGTACTTTTTCTCATATGTCTGTTTAGGTGACCAAACCACAAGTCAGGTGCTCGAAACTTTCGGGTTGCACAAATTTTTACTATGGTTAAAAGGAGTTAAATAGGGTTAATTTTCCAAAACATTTTTTTAAAATAAATTTAATAATACCCTATGTATCCCTAACGGTTGTAAAATAGGACAAGTCCATATATAGGGGTTCATTTGCTCTGATTAGGAGGTAATTAGCATATTGATTAAGCAAAAAATCCTCTGAAATTTCCTAAGCCCCATTTCTTCATACAAACCCTATACACTCATATATTACCATTCTTTTAAGAAATCAAACCTTGTGTGTGTTTATTCATTGTTTTAGTGTGCTAAAAACCCTCATTAGTTTATTGCATATTTGATTTTTGGATTGAGGGTTTAGCTAGGTTTTTCCCCCAATTTTATTTAATAAATCACTGTGTGGGAAAAACCTTATAGTTAAGTGAGTCTTTGCATTATTATTGCAAGACTCATTGAGCTGGTATTTTTGTGTGTGCAAAAATATTTTCACAAGCTCATTTTTTAATATCTCTTTGTGTTTTGATACTGAGAAAATATTTTTGAGATATTCCAATTACTCTTGCTACAAATCTTTGAAACTCCAAACTATGATTGAGATTTTCATCTTTACATAGTTTCATTGATTAGCTTGTTGATAAACTCTTGTGCTTAAATTGATGCAGTTATTACTTTGAGTATTGATTGAACATATACACCGTTGATCTTATTGTTCTTACATTACTAGTGTGTTTTGATTATTACTAGTGCTAATCTGCTTGATTAAGAAGCATAATATTTGAACGTATCTTATATTAAAAATTGGTTATATTCCAGGCATAGCCTTAGGGGGCGTTAATCCAACCTGGAAGGATTGGTTGTAAAGGTTGAGGTCAACCCTGTGCTAGTTGACCTGATTGTATTTAGGTGTCACTCCACCCGTTAAGTGAGCCTTAGTGTAATCCTTGTGCTTGTGAGCTAAGGCGAGGACATAGGCAATTTTCCAAACCTCAACAACATATATGTTGTCATCTCTCCTTACTGTTATATTGTGCATGCTTAATTAGATAACTTGTGCATTTTAATTTCCGCTGAATATACATTGATTTATTTTATCCGCACTAGATTGACCTTAGGTTTTTGTAATACTACTGCTAGTTGATTGACCTAGGGGATTAATCTTTAAAATACCAATTCACCCCCCCCCCCCTCTCTTGGGATTACAGTAAAGCTACCAAGGTAAGGGACACAAACAAGCTCCAGTACCTGAATTGGCTCCTGTACCCTAGGAAAATGCACCACCAGCGGATGATGCTCCATCATGATTTGTAGCTTATCAATAGCAGCAGAATGCTTTCTATGGCAAAGTGCTTTATAGTTTTAGTTCACTTCAAATGTGTTATAATTCATTGGATCAGCGTATTGAATGCATTGAACAGTATATGGAAAGTTCTTCATCACGTGGCAAAGCTCCTATGGAAACAAACTCTGGAGATGAAGATGACGATGATGAGGAAGGAATTGAGTCAGATGAAGGCGATGAAGATTAGCCTTATTTCATTTCTATTCTGAACAAACAACTTTGGGTTATAATATTTGAGTTGTTTTCAGCTATTTACACTATTTTCTTATATTTTTTCTTATCTTGAACATAACATATTTTCATGCTAGACTTTGCTTATCTTGAATATCCTTTTACATAATGCATGAATATTTAATTCATGGTTGATTTTGAGTATTTCATGCTAAGTTGCAATGCATGTACCCTTTTTTTTATGTCAAAAGGGGGAGAAATATGTGAAAAATGAGATATGTTGATATGTTGACATGTTTGAGAAATACTAAAATGTTTGAACATGAGATATGTGATATGTTGATATGTTTGAGAAATACTGAAATATTTAAACATGTGTTATGTGATATGTTGATATATGTCATGGAGAAATATATGTGCAAAATCTTATGATTGAGTCCATTAGTAATATATGAACATATATTCAATGGGAGTTACTATGGATGATATGAGTATTGAAAAGCATGATATACATTGAAAATTATGAATGCCTGATTAACATGAGTTATTGAAAAGCATGATATACATTGAAATTTTTGAATGCTGGATTGATATGAGTATTGAAACCATGATATATATTGAAAATTCTCAATGCTAGAAATTACTTTGATATGAATGTTGAAAGCATGATATTCTAAACACGTGATATATTATGATATGTGTGTATGACTTGTTAAAAGTATGCTTATTGTAAGGGGGGAGCCTTTTAAGGTTTTCTCATTTTTGCTCCTTATTTGTCATCATCAAAAAGGGGGACATTGTTGGCCTAACAAGGTTTAATCTCGTTTTGATGATAACAAATCAAGGTTACTTAACATGTCTATGCTAGTTTGAGTTTCAGGATTTAAGTGATCTTATGGTTTCAAGTGGATATACTTGAAGAGTTTTAATGTAAAATCACAATTAAGGCTATAAGACATGATAAATATGAAGGTTAAATTCATGTGAGACATGAAGCTCGTTGAAGTAGTGCTTAAATCTTAGAAGACATAATGGAAGCTTCACAACATGAAGACTTAGACACTAAGATAGGAAAATGTTGACTTTTTGGTCAGATCCATGTTTTGATTATAACAAATCATAGTATCTCATCTGTGTGCTTTGAGTATATGAATAGGTTTATGTTTTAGTTAGCACAGATGATGATGCAATTTGGAAGCCATAAAGAGCACCTAAACGAGTATAACCTAGTGCAATCCGTGGAATTGCCGAAGAGAAGAGCATGAAGCCCTTGTCTATTTCAAATTGTACTTTTATATTTCATTTTATCTTTTGGGTCTGTAATAATAATGTAAGGTCTGTAATAATTAATACATCTACATGCATGGTAGGACTGTAAGCTCAATAATTCCATAAATAAACCGTAGGATAACCAAAAGACCCTAGGGTTGACCGACACTAGGTTTTTGGGTTTAATTAAAAAGCTCAAATGACCTTAGATAGACCATAGGTCCCTGCACGTAACCATACTAAAAAATAGGACTTAAATCTTAAGTGTGGAAAGGATTCGGGTGACCGAACTTGGCAAGTTAAAAATGTCTCGGTCGACTGAATGGTTGACAAGTCAAAAATTTGACTTGGGTTGGGCGACCGAACCATAATGCACTAAACTTCCTCGGTTGACCGAACTCCTAAAGTCACTTTTCACATCCTCCCCAAGTGCCCAAAAATGTAGTTCATTTTTATCCCAGGCGACCGAATTGAGAAGTTCGGTAAACCGAACTTTGAGTCAGGCGACCGAACCTCGAACAATTTGGAAATTGCCTTAGACTCAGCCACCCGAACTTCAAAAATGCATTTTCTTTATGTGTCTGTTCGGGTGACCGAACCTATAGCTCAGTCGATCAAAACACTCAGGTTAAAATAATTTTAACTGCGGTAACACAGGGTTATTTGGGTTAAACTGGTTAAAAACTTTTTAAATTATTCCTAACATATCCCAATGGTCAAAATTTTATGTGGGTCTATAAATATGAACATATTTTCAAAATTAAGATAGGATTAGTGATTTTGATTAGCTAAATTTCCTCTAAACTTTTTAGAGTTATTTCTTCACATTCAAACCCTAATATTCATCCTTTGCTCATCCTTTTTGAAAAAACTTTAAGTGAGATTATACTAAGATTACCTACACTCCCTTCTATAGCTTATACTCTCATTGGCTTGATTGATTATTGATTTTGTTGAGAGTTCCCCCAAAAGGTTTTCCCTGGGATTTAGTCTATAAATTCATTTTTGGGGAAACCTTATTTAGCTTGCGAGTCTTTGCATTTTGATTTGATTGCAAGACTCTTAAGCTTGTTTTGTATTATGAAGTAAATATTTTTTACAACCTTAGTTTACAAAATAACTTTTGTGCTTAAGTTTTTGAAAATCATTTTGAGATATTTGATTATATTTACGAAATCTTTGAAACTCGATTTGTGATTGATATATTGATATATTGTTTCAAAAATAGTTTGAGAATACACTCTTGTTCTTGATTGACTATAGACTTTAGATTGAATGTTATCACACATATTGCACTGAGCTTATAGTTCATATCTGTGTGTTGTGCATTGATTGATATCGGTACATATCTGCCTATTGGAGAAGCATTTAAATTGTATAAAAATTTTATATTCATTGTTGTACTCCAGGTGTGGCCTGAGGGGGCATTGATCTAACCCGTAAGGATCGGTAGGGTCTTCTCTACCTCGTAAAGAGAGTTTGTAAAGGTTGAGGTTAGCCATGGTATGTTGACCTGGTTGTAAATGGGGCCGCTCCACTCGTTAAGTGAGCAATAGTGGTAATCCTCAGGCTTGCAAGCTAAGGCGGGGACGTAGGTAGTATTGGACAAACCTTGATAACTTATCATGTGTGCACTTTACATTTCAGCACTTTATATTTACTGCACATGTATGTTATTCTCAATTGTCTGTGAATGCTGCGCATGATTTAATTTCCGCAAATTATATTTATTTGCGCATTTGGAATTGTATAGATAGACCCTAGGTTGTGTATATACTGCTACTGAATAGTTTAACCTAGGAGATAAATTTTTAAATTATCAATTCACCCCCCTCTTGGGAATACACCACAGTCAATAGAAAATAATATGAAAGCCTAATGTAAGTACTTCAAAACTCAATATTGATTGATTGACGCTCCTAAGATATTTCATTGGACTTATATACCTGAATTCATTCATGGAAAATATTTTCTCAAAGTCCAAATTGAGTTTTCAAATATATTTCAAAATTCAATATTGATTGATTGAAGCTCCTAAGATATGTCATTGGACTTAGATACCTAAATTCATTCATGGAAAATATTTTCTCAAAGTCCAAATTGAGTTTTCAAATATATAAATTAAGTTTGGAACCAAAAATATTGAAAAACAAGTTTTGCTGAAAGACAGGCGACTGATGTTAAGTTATCAGGCAACTACTGTGCTTCTATGTTTAAAAATATTCAAATAGAATAGGCATAGGAGAATGACCTCTCAGGCATAATTGACTAACCCCATTCTGACTTTCAGAATACACTGATTTTAAAAGAGCATAGGCGACTGACCCTTCGAGGATAGGCAACTGATGCGTGTGTTTAAACGTTTAATAGCGCTGATCTTGTTTCTAATCTTGTGTGAATGGTTTCCAAATTGAGAGAAAATTAAAAGGAAATTTTTTGAAACCCTAGTGCACTATTTAAACGTATTATTCTTGCACATTAGGGTAAGAACACCGATTGAAAAAGTAAAGGGCACACACATACTTCTATATACTCTTGTCTGATAGGCGACTGTTGTGTTCTTGTTTACAACTCATAGAAAAACTCATTATATCTTTCGTAACTCAATCTCTTAATCAATTCTGGTTATATGCTTTGAGCTTCAACTTTCATATTTTTATTTTGAAGTATTATTTTTGAATCTAACATGTACCAATCTGCTCATTTGAGGAGCTTTTCATTGTACAAGCAAAGTTTTTATTGTTATTGTATTGTTTGATGATTCAGGATTGTTGGATTGTTGGATCATTGCCTAGCGAGAGGGAATTCTCATTAGAAAGGTGAACTCCACCTTTAAGGGAGAGAGGTTGTTACTTCACCTAGTAACGAAGTTGGTAAAAGAAATCCTCTCAGCAGGTTGCTAGAGGCAAGGACATAGGCTGGCCGAACCTTGTAAAAATAACGGTGTTCAGCTTCTTCTTCCCTACACTTTTGTTTTCTGCAAGATATAACCTGCATGGTTGATGTTTATTTTCATAAGATCTTGCTGAATATCATGTCTTGCTGAATACTAAACTTTGTTGGATATTTGAGATTGTGTTTAGGAATCCGTTGAAAAGGAAAATAGTGCTGAAAGTTGTGAACTTGTTAAACATACATTTGTGATAAAATATATATCAGATTATTTTATCAAGGAGCTTATTTAAAAACTCAGAAAATATTACAACTTTGATTTCATTAGCAAATTATCTGAAATTAATTAGTTGTTAATTAATCTTCAAAGTAAAGCTTTAGTGTTGAAGTTAATCAAGAGTTTTTTAGAAATTGTTTTTGAAGGGAAATATTATCCTTACTGAGAATTTGAACTTAATATTGATCAATTCATTGAGATATATGTTGAATAGCTGAATTCATTCTTCTTGATTATATTGTTGTAAATTTTATTAATTCAAACTGAAAGTTATGTTTTGAATAAATGGTTAACTAAATGTGTTAATATTGTAAATTCAGATCTTGTATTGATCTAACATTCACATTTAATACTTCCCATTGATATTGTACAATAGCTAATAGAAATAGGACTTATGTAGGAAAGGGTTAAAATAAATAATAAATTTCACAAATATTTTGTAAAGAATCTAATTCACCCTCCCTCTTGGGAATACATCTTAATTTCAATGTTGTCTTAGCATAATTGTTTAGGAGTGACTTTTATGATTTAGGATATATTAGTTTTTTTATTTTTCTAAATTTATCCCATTTAGTTGAATTTTATTTGTTCCCTATTAGTTCATTTGAATTTTACGAGTTCTCTAGGCATTGGTTTTACCTTAGAATTGATACAAAAATTCAAAAAAAAATTACAAAAAAAGTTTGAAAATATGAATAAGCTAGGTGTTGACTTTACTATAATCCCAAGGAGGCGGTGGATTGGATATTTAAAAAAATTTCTTTCCTAAGTCAACTAACCAGCAGTAGTATTTCTCAAACCTAAGGTCAATCTAGAGCATATATGAAATAAGAAGATAAATACAATTGTAATTAATTTGCTCCAAGAAATTCAAACAAGCATGCACAATATAGTAAAGCAAATAAAGTAAAGATGATGTCAGATGTGTTATCGAGGTTCGGCAAATGTGCCTATGTCCTCGCCTCTAGCTCACAAGCCCGAGAATTCCACTAAGGCTCACTTCACGGGTGGAGCAACACCGAATACAATCCTAAGTCAAATTCTCAGGGCTGGCCTCAACCTTTACAATCAATCCTTACGGGCTAGATTTTCACCCCTTCAGGCCACGCCTGGAATACAATAGATAATCAGAACAATTACGTGTACAATTTCAAAGCTTCTAGCATAAGCAAATTTGTACAATATTACGATCCAAAATATATGCACTCACAAATGATAAGATCTAATGCCCAAGTGAGATTTGCTAAAACACTATTTCAGCTCTCAATAATAATGTATACATATATATATATATATATATATATATCTGTGTGTGTGTGTGTGTGTGTGTGTGTGTGTGTGTGTGTGTGTGTGCGCGTGTGTGTACGCGAGAGTAACTACCATTGATTCGAGACAAATAAAATCAATATGTATCAAAGGAACTTTGAATCTTAAAGAGAAAATATCAACACAATATTTTTCAAGTATAAGCATAGATGAGATTAGGGTTCAAGCTAGCTCAAAAATATTTTATCGAAAATGCAAGCAAACTTTCGAATATGGCAATGAAGATGCCAAGACTCAAAAGCTAACAATGGTTCTTCTCAAAAATATATTTATCAATTAAATATATTGAGAAAGAACCCTAGCTTTACTCTTCAAGAATAAAATCAATAAATACACAAAAATGAGAGTAATGAGCTTTAGGAACGAATATGTGTAGGCACACACCAAGTGAAAATCAAACTCCCTCTAACTTGCAATTAGTTTGCAAGAAAGGAGTAAGCAAAAATTGCTCTCTGGTTTTGAAAATATTTTTCAAGAAAAAATATATGAGAGTATGAAGAGGCTTGAAGGTATGAAAAAATATGCAATGTAGGCTGAGGGAAAATCAGAGAGAATTTTTGTCTAATTATGTTGCTAATTGTGTGCTAATATGGACAAGTGAGTGGTATATATAGAATTCCCTTAATTTTTGAACGTTAGGGACACTGAGAGAATTTTTGAAAAGTTTAATTAACAATTAACCCCTGTTTAAAGCCAATTACCGTGGTTAAAAATATGGCAACTCGAGAGTTTCGGTCACCCGGCCCTTAGGGTCAATCGCCCAAACAAACACAGTCAGAAAAGTTTACTTTCTGACTTTGGGTTCCCAAGTGAAGGTTCGAGTGGTTGGGCCAAGGCGATTTTCCAAACGCTTGAGGTTCGGTCATCCGGTTATTAGTTCAGTCTGTCAAACGTCATACTTCGGTCGCTCGATGTATATTTCAACTAAAAGTTTGGTGCCCGGAGAAGTGAAAAGTGACATCCCTTAGGTTCGGTCGACCGTGAATAGTGTGTTCATTTTGGTTTAGTCACCTAGACCACAGCCAACTTTGTTGACTCTTACCTATTCGGTCAACCGAGACATTTTCAACATCCTAAGTTCGGTCTGTCGAAGCCCTTTCAAGATTAAGGGAAGGTCCAATTTTTGCTTAAGTTTCACCCCTATTTGCATAGATAAGAATTTTGAGTTTAAGGGGATTATGCAAGTGATGTTATAGGGACCTAAGGTCGTTCTATAGTCATTTGAGCATTCGGTCCTATCATGCATGTGATGTAGTTATTACAGACCATAATATGTTACAGACCCAAAATGAATTTAGACATTAAATACAGATGAAAACAATTTGGTCTTCATTTCCCTTGAATCTGCATATGTCATTTTATGATTTGAGACTTTTCCATTTCATGCGAAGAGTAATCCTACACACAAACTCAAGGCATAGATTAGATTCAAAGATATTTGTCATTATCAAAACGGGATATTACTTATAAGGTCAACAATAGGGTTTCTAGTTTTTTTTTTTTTTTTTTTAGGGTTTGTCTCTTAAGTATCAATTAGGATTTCCAATTTGTTTTTAAATTATAAATAAAGAAAGAAAAAAATTATTTCTAACACAAAGAGAAAAGAGGGAAAATTCCTGTGCACACAAAGTAAAAATGTTTCCTTTTACATAAAAGGCCAAATTTTACTTCTTTAACTTAAGTAATTGTTTTTTTTTTTTTTTCACAATTAGGAAAGTAAGATTAGTTTATATTTGGTTTTCTTTTTTATATTTTATGGATATTACATGTGATTTGTTTCCTTAGATTAATGATATTCTCCTTTTAACATCATTTGCTTTGAGTGCATGTTTAATTACTTGTCTTGATGTATTCTCTCATATTGAACATCTTGTTTAACCGTAAAATACTTTAATGAATTTGACAATGGACTTCAAGGTGATGTCTTGTGCAACACAAGTCTTAGACCACGCCAAAAAATTCCTTGGAACAAGTTTTGAAACATCAAGACAAACGTAGCAATGTAATGGAGGGGAAGTGGCTGTGTGGAGGGATATTTTGGTGTGGTCGTGTGGATGCATTAAAGGATAGTTAGAACTCATTTGAAGTTCTTCTTGCACACTTTTAAATATGGATGTGTATATATGTTGACCTAACTAGGCTTTTCAATCCTGTTTTGATTATAACAAAATGAAGGATGCTTTAACATATGATATTAAGTGATGTGTTTTAGGTAAAAGAACTCTCAAGGTTGATAGGTTGAAGCTCAATGTTAATCTAGTGAAAGCTCCTCAGAATGTTGAAGGCAATGAATGATAAATGAAGAAGTTTAAGGGCAAGCAAACCCAGAGTCAAAAGTGAACCTCAAAAGGCTGAAGGAGGCTGAAGAATTTAAGAAAACCACAATTAGAAGAACTGTTGTAGGCACTTCAAAGCCAAATGCTAGTAAGATATGTGAAGCTTTCATAAGTCAAAAGAAATTAAGAAACACCTTGTTAAAAGAGCTTAAAATATGTTTTTTCTTTTTTTTCATTTTGAAGCTCAATAGGCAAAGAGACTTAGAGACTTTAGTTTAAGTCTTGGAACACATTTTTCAAGGTTAAACAAGTTAATATTCCAAGATTAATTAAGCAAAGAAGAGTTTAATTCAACAATTTAATTAAATGAGGAAATTGTTCTTTGGAAAAATTTTGAATTACAAAATTAGTTCAATAATTTAATTAAATGAGGATATTGTTCTTTGGAAAATTTTGAATTTCGAAGTTAATTCAATAATTTAATGCTACCTAATTAAATGAGGAAATTGTTCCTTGAAAAATTTTGAATTTCAAAATTAATTCAATAATTTAATTAAATGAGGAAATTGTTCTTTGGAAAAATTTTGAATTTCAAAATTAATTCAATAATTTAATGCTACCTAATGAAATGAGAAAATTGTTTTTTGAAAAATTTTGAATTTCAAAATTAATTCAATAATTTAATGCTACCTAATTTAATAAGAACATTATTCTTTGAAAAAACCTATAAATACCTCTTTGGGTAATGAAAAACATGATAGAGAATACACAAGAAAAGTGATCAAACATTCAATACGCTGAAGTTCTTCATGCGTTGAAGTTCTCCCTGAGTTCCATTTGCTAACATCTTTTGCTGGAGAGGAATTCTACAATTTTGGTAGATTGAAAATATCAAAGCTCGGTTTTGGGTTGCAATTCCATTTCTCTTTTAAACGAACCATTGGTGACTTCTAAAAATTTTAGAGCTTCATATATTCTAATTTGCTTTGGTTTTTTTAAGTACAATTTACATCTCAATTTGTACAACCTGCTCTAAATTTTGAGAGTATTTTTTGTACGCAAAATTTATATTATATTCTTGTAGATTGTGATGATTCCAGGTTTTTTGGATCGTTGGCTAGGCGAGGGATTATCGCTTAGAGAGCTGCAGCTCTAGCCTTCTTAAGGAGAGTGTAAAGGTATTGTTCCGCCCGGTAAAGGAACAGGTTTAGTGAATCCTTTGGTGGTTTTTCCAAAGGCAAGGACGTAGGCTATGTTGAAGCTGAACCTCATAAAATCCTGTGTCTCACTCTCTCTTTCTCTTACTCTTTATTTTCAGCATATTTATATTGTGTGGATGGTTTAAATTTGAAATCATAAACACTACATATATTTGGAAATCAAAAAAACTTAAAGTTTAATTTTGATTTGGGTTGCAGAAACCGAAAGGGAGTACGTTGGTTAAACCATACTTTGCGGAAACCATACGGGAGTACGTTACTTGGTTAAAACACCCAAAGAAAATTAACTAATAGTTTACTTGAATTCTGAATTTTGGGAAGAGTGTGGATGTGTGGTTGTAAATCATATAAAAGAAGCAAATTTATTTTAACAAGCATATCATTCAACTACAGGGCTTGATTCATATTTATAAGGCATACATAAACAAACAACTGTCCTAATTTCTTACTACTGTATATCTTAATTTTGGTTTGGTTGTTTGCTTTCAAATTGTGTTTGATTAGTTTGGATAGTGTGGTTGATTGAAAGGTTGTTTGATGATTTAGTTGTTGATTGTATAAAAGAAACCAAGTTATTGTGTGTATGACAAATTAAACAAACAAGTAAAAGAATTGGTTAAACAATAAAAGAAGTTAAGTATTCTTAAAAGGAATTAAAAAGAAAGTTTTTAAATTCCCAACTCACCCCCCTCTTGGGAAGCTATCCTAATTTCAATATAGCAAATGAAATGATGGATTAGTGGCCTTGGGGTGTAACTTGGTAAAGGCTATGTGGGTGATGGAGGGAAGTTGTGAAGGTGAGATAGGGATGGAGTCACTGGATAGAATAGTGGTCTCTCACCACCTATCTCTGAGGATAATGACGTAGCCTCTCACTCCACAATCACAATGATTGGACAAAGCTTAACAAGCTTCAACAAAGAAATTTCCTTTCAATATCAATACTTCTCTCTCTCTCTCTACATAGTTCTTACAATGAAGGGGAATATATATAGCTAGCATGGGGGGACAAAGCATTAATAAGCTTAGCTAGCATAGTGGGGACAAAGACATTAAACAACTAATAATTCCCACACAAGCATGAGAGACACAAATAATAAAGACACCAACTTACTAGACACATTAATTACTCTTACAAGTTACAAACAAAATAAATGCTCCAACTTTCTAGACACAATAAATACAAAGCACAACTTACTAACAGTCCAACTCACTAGGCATATTCACACAATTTCCTAACATACACATGCAAGCAAGTTGTCTTGCATGTTTACAAATTAAATACAAACAAAATTCAAAGGGAGGCCTAATTCATGTGGGCCCAATGAAGCCATGTGGGGCCCACAAGACCGTGTGGGGCCCACATCGGTCTTGAACTCATAATTGCTTTAGCATCTCTACTTGGGTTTTTCTCACACTGAAAAGTAATCAAACAAGTATTCAAATAATCTTTTACCAAAAGTGAAGAACAACATCTTTTACCACGTTATCTAAAAGGTATACTTCGGATGGATAGATTGGGTCTCACTTCCTTTCATCGTTAGTTCATTTTTCGTCATTTGTTTGGTGTTTTTGATTTGTTTAATGTTTTGGGAGGGTTTTATTTTCTTTATCTGTATTCTCCCTTTTTCTTGCCTTGTAACTAAGGTATTCCTCTACAAAAAGTGAGGTCATATCAATAAATAAAGGAGGTGCCGCCCTCTTTTAGCAAAAAAAAAAAATCCATTCAAAATCTACAAACAATTATAAACCGATGTGGAAATCAAGAGGTCGTCCAAGTATCATTATTTCAGTAAAGGAAATGTGGAAACTGAGAGGTCGTCCACATGCCACTACATCTGAAAATGACATAGGTAGGGCATGCTAATCCCCATCATCTCTCTCGGGCCTAAAGGAATTCTTCTCTGAAGAATCACAGGTAAAGTACTGGGAGTAACATTCTGGGTTAAGATGAAGGAGGTCTTCCTTAAAATTCCAACTCCTTTCAAAAAGTGGCTCACCTCTCCACTTGACCAAGTACTTCCGGTGTGATCCTATTTGTGTGAACTTTGTCTTGTCATCCAAGATTACATCAAGGATCTTGGGCATGGGTTGGGGTAGAGGCAAAAGCAATTTTGATTTTTTGGGTTCAAGAGGAGTGGGATCACCTACAGGGTTAGAATTTGAAGGTTCCACAAAAGAAGATGCTACAAGAAATGGGATTATATTTTCAACATTAAAAACATTGCTTATGCTACAATCGATAGGAATATTAAGCATGTAAGCATCAGAACCAGTTTTCTTTAAAATTTTGAAATGATCCATCCTATTAGCATGTAACTTCCTTAGCAGCTTTCCTATAGGAATTTGCTCAGGGTGAATATAGATTATAACCATATCAATCTTTGAAAATTCTTTCAACTTGCAATGTATGTCAACTATAGATTTATAATGTTCATGATTCAAATTAATCTTCATTCTTATTTCAAAGTGTAGATTGTGTATATGCTTTGCAAAAGCATCAGTCAGCACACTCACTCTAGACTTATGTGGTAGTGGAATAAGATCTGCAGGCTTTCTAGCACTATATTCTATGATAACCTGAAATAGGCTAAGGCATGTGATCCTATTCACTACTTCAACTTGCCAATTGGTTTGCAGGTGATAAGCACTAAAACATTTAAGTTTGGTGCCTAACATGGTCCTAAAGTCTTTCAAGAAGTAATCTATGAGTTGTACATCTTCATTGGAAACAATGGTTTTGAGAAACCTATTCTCAATGACAATCTTGTTGGTTGCTCTATCATTGATGCATGTGCTTAAAGTGTTTTCTTCCTTGGGATTAGGAAAAGTAGGGCAGGCAAGTGGACCTAAACTCTTCTTAACAAAGTCATGTCCCTTCAATTCATTCACTTATTTCATCTCCTCATGTTCTCTTATGTTCACTGTATGATGTGGTAAATGAGGCAGATATGAATAAGGAACAAGGCCAATGACATGTTGATTTTCTCTCATGGGAGATGACTCACTAGGTGGCTCAAAGATGACATCCTTAAACTTAAAAGGTAGGGATGATACTTCTAATGGTGTTTCTTTCTTAGGAACGGGTATTTCAGTCTCTTTAGGAACATCCACCAACACTACCTTTGTATCTTGACTTTCCTGCTCACACAACTTTTTACTTATGGTGTTCAAGTTCCTAGTGGGACATTGTTTGGAAAAGTATCCTTGTTTATGGTACTTGAAATACACTGTACTTCAAGAACTCTGGTGAGAGGATCCAGTCATGGGTGCTTTTCCTTTGTCCATAGATTGTTGGACTGTGGAATTGCTCACTCGGGAGATAAGTTGACCTTACTGTCCTGGTCCAGACTTGTCATAACTCTATTTCTTTCGAGAGTATAACTCATTTGAAGAGGTATCAAACTGTTTTCCCATGGGCTCTTTAGTCATTTGCTCAAATTCATGAGCTAAATTATAGGCATGTTCAATGGACTTAATGTGACTGGGGAACAATTTTCTCCTCAGTTCTGGCATTAACCCTAGGCAAAATCAGGAGATCGACTGACTAATAGTTTGATAGACACCACATCTTATAGACAACTCATCGAATTGACTCATGTATTTTGAAACAATCATGCTACCTTGACACAAACTGTAATGCTTATCTATAAGGTGCTCTCTATAACTAAGGGGTACATACTTCTCCCTTAACCTATCCTTCATTAGATCCCAACGCTCAATCGGTCTATGATCTAACCTTGCTTCCTGCCTCACGACATTCATCCAATGGAGCTTGCCTTGCCCCATTAACTTCATTTTTGCAAACTTAACCTGATGAGGGTTAATCATCTTACACCAATCAAAATAGGAATGCATCCCAATCAACCAATCTTGGAAGACTTTAGGATCCATCTGCCCACCATAGGTTGGGGCTTCTATCCTCATTACATCCTCATAAGGATCGCAATGGTCCCTTTGATAAGACCTCCTAACGTGAAGGTCATCAATGTCATAGTCCCCATCATCCCAATGTTGGATAGAGCTTATGACGTGGGGGTCTCCTAGCAAAGTCATCTTGACGATTCACTCACCTTTGTGGAAGGAGTGGAGGTTTTCATCTAAAAGGCAGAGGTGGTTTGCTTTCATCATTAATCTTACAACCTCAGTAAGGAATCCTGACTTGAGTAGACATCCTAAGGGTTGGGGAAGGATTCAGACACACTAGGGAGGCCCTTGGAATGGTGTTTGGTCAAACAAACTAGGATCAAGTGTAAACCAAACCAAAATAAGTTCCAAATATCCAAAATTTAGATTATAGATGGGTTTTTCTGGGCAAAATCTTGTGGCGTTCAGTTTAAAACTAAAATTATGTGGGCTAAGGAAATGAGACTTTGAGGGTTTAGCCTATTCTAACCTAAGCTCTGTTAGCAAGATGATGTAGGACGGGAAAGCATGGCCTAGTCCTACGGTTCAACCCTCACAAGCACATACACTCAATACACTTTAAATTAAGAATTTAATTATACGAACATAAACACAATAAACCAGAGGACATTCACATGTTTCGCGATTTTGAAAGGGTGTATGATGCTATTCTGAAATAAGTCTCAAGGGTTCTTTCACAAAAGAATCAAATTATATGCAACAAAGATGTTATTTCAATATTTCAAGAAATAAGTTCTATGTTTAGCACAGTAGTATTCCATAATTGATTTAGACTAGCAAGCAGTAATATTGAAAGTCTAAGGATTCAAATATGCTATTCAAGTTTTGGAATTCAGAATTTCAGGTAAAGGTTTTATCAGATATGAAAGTGCAGTATTTGAAACTAAGGTTTAGTAATAGTAAGGGTTGTAAGATATAACAAGGGTTTAAACAGAAACTGAAGTTAACAAAGAATCTATGGATGCTTGACGTTGTTCAACACAAGTCTTACACCACGCCAGAAATTTCCTTGGAATAAGCTTTGAAACACTAAGACGAGCATAGAAATGTAATGGAGGGGAAGTGGCCCTGTATGGGGTATTTTGGTGTGGCCGTGTGGATGATTTGGAGGATGGTTAAAACTTTTCTAAAGTTCTTCGTGCACACTTTGAAATATGGATATGTATGCAGCAAATGAAATGATGGATTTGTGACCCTGGGGTGTAACTTGGTGATGGTCGTGTGGGTGATGAAGGGAAGTTGTGAATGTGGGATAGGGATGGAGTCACTGGATAGAGTAGTGGTCTCTCACCACCTGATCTCCAAGGAGAACGACGTAGCCTCTCACTACACAATTACAAGGATTGGGCAAAACTTAAAAAGCTTCAACAAAGGAATTTCCTTTCAATATCAATACTTTTCTCTCTCTACATAGTTCTTACAATGAAAGGGTATATATATAGCTTGCATGGGGTACAAAGCATTAATAAGCTTAGCTAGCATGGGGGGGACAAAGACAGTAAACGACTAACAATTCCTACACAAGCATGGGAGACACAAATAATAAAGATGCCAACTTACTAGACACATTAATTACTCTTACAAGTTACCAACAAAATAAATGCTCCAACTTTCTAGACACACTAAATACTAAGCACAACTTACTAACACTCCAACTCACACACACAATTTCCAAACATACACATGCAAGTAAGTTGTCTCGCACGTTTACAAATTAAATACAAACAAAAGTCAAAGGAGGCCCAATTCGTGTGTGCCCAATCTGCCTTGTGGGGCCCACATGGGTCTTAAACTCACACTTGCTTTGGTATCTCTACTCGGGTCTTTCTTATATTGAAAAATCTTCAAAACAATTCTTCAAATAATCCATTTAAAATCTACAAACAATTATGAATCGATGTGGACCTCAGGAGGTTGTCCATGTGTCATCATGTTGGCAAAGAAAATGTGGACATCGGAGGCTATCCACGTGTCACAACATCTAAAAAAGACATAGGTATGGCATGCTGATCCCCATCAGGTGTTAGTATCTTCCCTTCACGTAATCGCACTCTCAAACTTGACTCTGGTGCATAAACCATTGACTATTTGTTTGTTAGACCCTAAATCAGCTAGTTGGTCAAACAATTGGTAGTAAATAATTCGGTGTTCTAACCTCACCTAGAATGAGTAGGTTAGTTGCAACTTCATTTGTATAAAATTTGACTCATATCTCAACCCATTCAAATTTCTTGTGTCGAGTTATCATTTTTGTCAAGGCACTCTAAAGATTTACCTGTTTGTAAGTAGTTTTGAACTACTTTTTGAAATACATAATCTTTATATTAATTCTTCTATTAAAATAATAATTTTTTTTTACATTATTGTTTTTATTATTAAAGTAATGCTTACAATTTTTTAAAAAAAATTAAAAAAATATATATCTAACTAGGAGAATCCTTAATGTGCATAGGATGATAGGAAACAATCTCGATAGGATTGTCGGTTTTAACTCCTATGCTATTGTGTAACGATCACGATCCAATTTTAGTGAAGTATGTTTGCTTTAGCTTACTAATCTCACAATTTTATCCTATAAAAGGTGCATCACATAATTGGAGTGTGAACCAACATTATAAACTTAACATCTTTCTAATACACATTCGATGTAAAACCCTGACTTGCTCGCTTCCCTGATCTTTGATGCCCGCGCCAAAGTAAGTCATACCTTTGTGTTAGTCATCCCATATGATAGTACCACTAGGGTTGTTAAAAAATATTTGAAAATTGATTCGGTTTGAAAATCTGATCTAAACCGAACTAAAATTTTGGTTAACCAATTTGTTCAATTTAGTTTCTATTTTTTTTTTCTGTGATTTTTAGTTATCAGTTCAATTTCGATTTTATGTTCATGAACCAATGATTACTCGAGCAAAACCAATATATGTATTTATTTACAATATGTATAAATTATATTATGTATTTTTAATAAATAATATATATAATATATCTTAAAATTATAAAATAGTATGCACAAATATTTTTTGGGTGATTAATATATATAAATAAAGTATAAATGCATATAAATCAAAAACCAAGTAAAAAAATCTCATTTTTTTTAAATCATTATAATGATTTGAAAATCAGTTTGGACAAGATAACCAAATTAAACCTCTGGCTAATTATACCATCAGTTAATCTAAGAGTTCAGATCAATTTTGGCTTACAAAAACAATCTGGTTTAGTTTATAAAAGTTCGGTTCAGATAACCGAACCATGAACACCCTTAAGTACCACCAAGGGGGCTATTATATCGAATGTAATTATCTCAGTTGGACTCTGATGAGGTATTGTCTACTTTAACCTGCTAGTCTTGTGATTTTATCCAATAAAATGTCTCACACAATTGAACTAACCCTATAAGCTCAAAATCTCCTTACTATATATTCGATGAGGGATTAAGATACTATGCACCATGCATTATTGCATGGTGCATAATTTTGGTACCATGTAACATTGTGTTGTCACATAGTAATAATAAATAATTAAGCATAGTGCATAATTTCGGTACTATATAACATTGTGTTGCCACGTAGATAATATAAGTTTTCTAGAGAAATAGAATGGGGTAACAAAGAAATGGAATGGACATTTGACTATAAAATAACAATGGAATGGAATCAAGAAAAATTGATTTCAATATGCTTCATGCTCAAATTTGGTATAACTATCAAAAATTAGAAAAATGAAAATTAAAAATTAGAACCAGAAACTAAAAGTTAGAAACCAACAACCTGTTTGATTAACATTATAGAACTAATACAAACTAAAAATTTAATTAAAAAATGCTTATTTTATTTTTTAAATCAAAACATTATCAAAATATGATTAAAATAATAGAATTAGGAATAATACCAATTAAAAAAGTTAATATAATAAAAATAAAATTTATTACAATTATTTTACTTAATTTTTCTACTTTCAAAATTTACTTTACAATAAAAATTTTATTAGACATGACAATTGAAAAATAGTAAAAATATTTTATAATTGACTTTGTTATTAGTTTTTAAAATTTATTTATATATACATTTTAATTATATTTAAATTTATATGATCATTTAATTTTGATTTTAATTTAAAAGTTTATAAAATGAATAATTTAATTAAAAAAAATATTTTTGTATATTGAAATTTTTGACAATTGAAAACAATAAAATCTGTTTTTTTTTTTTGAAAAATAATTAAAAATTAACAAAAGAAATAAAAAATAAAAAATAAAAATAAACACATTTTTATAATATATTTTTTTCACTATTTAAAAATAAAAAAAATAAGAAAATAAGAAACAGCAACATATCGATGATTACGTGACTAGGGGTGTGCAAACGATCGGTTCGGCCAAATCAGTTAATTAACCAAATTTTTTGTTTGACACTAATCTCTAACCAAACCAACCGAATTAGTTGCTATAACCGGATCGTACTCGACTGAACCAAATTTTCTAGTAATTCGGTTAACCGAATTTGACCAAATAAAGTTAAAATTAATTATGGAAAAAAAAATATGATTGCAAATTTTGTTTCTGGTTTACCAATTCCAACTTAATTAATAGATGAGCTTAATTATTCCTCAAAAAACATAATCATATACCAAACATGAAATTTAATCGTCTGCTTGGCTTTTAGAATATAAATATAAATTATATAATAAAGCTATATTCCTAGAATCCTAGTTCAGGCATTATTAGCATAAATCCATAAAATTCCCTCAACTCTTGAGGGTCTAGAGTCCATACTCCATTAGCCCATACTCTACTCAACTATCGAAGTTCCAAAGTCTATACTGCGCTTGACTCTCGAGAGTTCAAAGTCCTTACTATTATATTACAAACCAAACATGAATTTTAACTATTTGTGCAAAAAATAAAAAATTTATATGTAAAGATATAAAAAAAAAAACATGAAATGCAAATTGTTTCTAACAAATTAAAACGAAAACTAGAAGAAAAATATAAATGGCTTCATACATTAGCTGCCATTTCATGGCTTCTTATGTCACAAACTTCCACTCTTCAGCTCTTGTGTTGTAGTCTGTAAATATATGAAAAATGGCAAACCATTAAAATTCTAAGTTTTCAACAATAAGCCAAAAGAATAAAATATATATTGTCAATAATGATAATTGATAGCATGTAATTTCTATGACAAAACACTTAAGCATAATCTCAATATGAAACTAACCCTTTGTCTTTCTTTTATTGGCTTATTCACTAATTGTGGACTCCAATGCAACCTTTGACAACTCTAAAAAATTGTATAGAAGCACTTGTAAGTTGTAATAATTAATCATTAAATGAACAAATGAAAATTTTTGACAATATATAAATATAACATTACCTTTTTCTAGATTTTCAAGGTCATCTAAGTCTTCTTCAACCTTAATTAGACTAGATGAACCCCAGAGCCAATCCTGTGTACTGATATGCTACTGCCATTATAAAAAGAAATCAAAACAGGGTTAGATGATTGAACTCTTGGAGTCAAACGACTGAACTGCTACTGCCTGTTCTGGAGCACTATTTTTAAATAGTTCACGCGATTGACCACATGGTTTAGGCGACTGAAGTCTATGTTTTAAACTTTCTAATAGCGTTGATTTCTTTCCAAAATCGAAAGATATGGTTTCCAAACTTGGGGAAAACAATAAAAAATTTTCCTACACTATGTAAAGATGATTTTTATGAATTAGAGCATCTAATACTTGCACATACATATTAAAATTCTTACTCTACTCTTGATTCAAACTCTGAAAAAGCTATTGTGTGTTTTGCTCAAAGCCCTAAACGAATTCTAATTTCGATTCTCTAAATTTCTTATACTACAATCAGAATCCCTTTGCAATCTTTATGAGCTTCAATTACTTATTATTGTTTTGAGTATATAATGCTTCTTATCTGCTCTATTGTGAGAGTTTTATACTTGTATGAATGAATTTGTATTGCTATTTTTGCAATTTGACGATTCGAGGTTAGAACCGTTGCCTAGCAAGAGAGTATTCTCGTTAGAGAGGGATCTCCACCTTCCAACGGAGAGAGGCATTGTTGACTTTTTGAGTCCTATCTCATTTTGATTATGACAAATACAAAGTATCTTACCTGTGCATTGAGTATGTAAGCAAGATTATCACTTTGCATGCACAGATGGTAAGGATAACATAGAAGCCATGAGGAGTTGAAATTCAACATCACCTGGTGCATGTCATGGCTATATGTAGAGCAAAAAGAATGAAGACAAATCTTTCAAATTGTAATTACATTCAGTTTATTTGGGTCTGTAATATTAATTTTTCTGTAATAATTGCATCTAATGCATGATAGGGATGAATGCTCAATGGACCATAGATTGACTCATAGGAACCAATACCCTTAAGATAAAATGCCACAACTTATTCACACAGGGTTGAAAAAGTTCAAAGGCCAAAATGGATTTAACAAAGACTTCGGTCAACTGACGCCAGATTTTTTGGTCTTAATTTAAAAGTCTAGGCCTTAGACTAACCTTATGTCCCCAAGCACTTCATGAAAAATCCCCTATAAACTCAAAAGTAAAACCTATGTAAACGAGGGTGTCTTTCTAATCAAAAATCAGGACATAACTTAACTTTGAAAGAGTTTTGGACGAATGATCAAAGGGTGTTATAAATTCCTCGGTCAACCTAACTAGTAAAAGTCAATTCTTTGACTTGGCTCGGGCAACCAACCCATATTTGAACTAGATGTCCATAGTCAACCGAACCTTAGAACTGTCTTTTTTTACCAGCTCCGACCGCCTGAACTTATAGTTCAAAATCACCTCGAGCGACCGAATTGTGAGGCACGAAAAACTGAACAAAGAACTGGGTGTCCGAACCTACAAAGGTTGGGAAATCACCTTGGCTTCGGCCAACCGAACTCACCCACAGGCACCCGAACTCAATACAGGCTTTGTGTCTATTCGGGCGATCGACTCTAAGGACCGAGCGACCGAATCTCTCAGGTTGCCAAGAAATAATCGCAGTAATTGGGGTTAAAACTTAATTAAACTTTTTATAAAATACCAAATGAGTCCCCAACGGTTATATTTTGTGGAGTACCTATATATACCACTTCATTTGCTCTAATTAGCAAGTAGATTAGCAAAAGCTCTCTCAAATTTTTATACTCCTTTTTGCTCATACTCCATAATTTTTCCAAGCCTATTTGTTCACACTCTCTCAAACTCTTATTTGCAAAAATCATTGTGGAACAGAGAGTAACATTTTCTTGTTCTCCTCTCTTGCAAATTAATTATAAGATAAAAAGGAGATTGAATTGGTTTTATTGTGTGCTTCAAATCTTTGTTTGATAAATCATCACTCTCATATACTTAATATTTTAAAATCCTTTTGAGAGTATTCTTTTAAAGTTCTTCCCATTGATTTTAAGTGATACATATATTTCTTTTGGGAAAAACTCTCCATAGCTTGGGTTTCTTAGCATTTTCATTACAAGACTCAAAGGCTTCATTTGTGATTATTGAAAAACCTTTTAGAAGCTAATCTCTATTGCTACCTATATTTCATTGTAGAAATTTATCTGTGGTAGACATAATATTATGCATTGATAAATATTTAGAGATAATGTTTTAAAGCACTGGATCTTTGAAGTGTTCTTGATATACATATTTTGTTAACTCAAAGATCAATTGTTAGCTTTGGTGTATTCCCAATAGGGGGGTGAATTGGGTGTTTAAAAATTTTGTCCCTAGGTCAACCAATCTGGCAGCAACATTACACAAACTTAGGGTCTTTCTATTTAATTATAAACCCAATCAATGCATGTACTACATATAATGAATCAAGCATACAACATACATGTGCTGAAAATAAAAGTGTGGAAAATAAATTTGCAAAATTATAAAGAACACGCACATTATGTTATCGGGGTTCGACCAACTATGCCTAGGTCCTCGCCTCTAACTCGCAAGCCTGAGGATTCCACTAAAGCTCTCTTAATGAGTGGAGTGGCATCGATTACAACCAGATCAATTCAAGGGGCTGACCTCAACCAACACGCCTTACCAAGATGGTACACCTAACTTTTCTAACAGGGTCTAACCAGTCTGGGACTATTCAACAGGGCCAGTCTCCCTCTTCAGGCCCGCTCCTAGAATACAACAAATGATATGAAATTTTTGTACACGAAAATATTCTTCTTCACAAGAAGATATGTACATCAGTATAGCTCAAGCAATATTGCAAGCACGAATGATATGTAAATATGCTCAGTGCTCTAATGTGTGTTAAACACTCAAATAGGTATAGATAATCAATCTAGATCAAGAGTGTATATCTAAACAGGATTTGAAACACAATATTTGAATATCACAATATCATATCAAAGTTTCAAATATGCTAGCAAGTTGATTCAAACGAACTCAACAAGATGTTCTCCATATACTAAGCACAGGGAGTGTTTGAATGCAAGCTTTGAAAAACAATTTTTGTACACAAAAATAAGGGCTAAGGTAACTTGTAATGACTATACAATAACCACAAGCCTAAAAGTTTTCCCACACAAGATCTATTAAATAAAATCAATGGGAGGACTTAAGCTTTACTTTCAATGTTAAAATTAATCAACAATCAAGCAAATGAGAGTGTTTAAGCAAATAGAGAATGAAGAACAAGCACTCAAAATACACTCACAACTCTTGGATAATCAAGGAAAATGAAGCTTTTGAGTGTATGGGAGTAGTATAGGGTAAAATAAGATTTTGAAATTTTGAGAGAATTTGGCCTTAATAATTTTGCTAATCCCCTCTAATTATAACAAATGAATAGGTATTTATAGGTAAGGAGGATTTTTTGACCGTTGGGGACTAAATGGGGATAATTAGAAAAGTTTAAAACAAGTTTAATCAAATTAACCCATTTTACCCTTTTTAAAAAATTAGTAAAAATGTTTTAACCCGAGAGGTTCGGGTGCCCTGCCTGAGGTTTGGGTGCTCGAATAGACTCAGTCACAAAATTATTATTTAATGGTTCGGATGCCCGAATTGAGGACCGGTTGGTTGAACCAAAGTCCGTAGCTAAATGTCTGAGGTTTGGGTGCCCAGTTCCAAGTTCGGTTAACCGAACCAGCCAATTCGGTCGCCCAAGCCCATTTTAAACGTGATCGTTCGGCTACTTGAGTAGTTGAGAAGGAACCTAACTCAGGTTCAGGTGCCCGAGGGAGACAAACTCAATATAGGTTCGGGTGTTCGAAACATGAAGTCAACATGTTGACTTGTAAGGTCGCCCGAGCCGTTTTACACGGCAACCGAACCCTCTCAACCTTTTCAATTTAAGGTCCATTTTAGCCTTATTTAATTCCCCTGATTATGTAAGTGATATAGGGACTGTTTATGCATTTTTTTTAGGGACCTAAGGACTTTCTATCCTACCAAAAAAATCTGGCATCGGTCAACCATCTTTCTTTGGTCTGTGTAGGTACCTAAAGTCCAATTAGGGTCGATTTGAACATACCTGCCTATCATGCATGATGCAACATATTAGAGGGCATAGGGTGTACAGTCCATAATAAATATTACATCCCAGAATGAAGAAAATGAAAGGTAAATACAAACATAACACAAAAAACTTCATTCTTTGGCACGAACACCACATGCCATCATGATATATCTTTCAGTTCGACTACGCGTGCACAGTGAACTTGCATGCAAGCCTTAGTACAACCATCAATACCAAGAGTATTTATCATGATCAAAATTGAGAGTGACCAATCAGGTCAACATCAATATCTCTCACATATTTCATAAACTATCTTTGGAGAGATTTTTGCACATATTCTTTACTGAGCATTAATTCCTTATCATACTTGAGTGCATTGATCATATTGTGCTTAATTGTTGTACATTCTACTTGTAGTATAAGCATTTCCTTGTACACGAATTTGATTATTTGTTGCATTCCTGATGGGTGGTCGGAAGAGGGAGACGAGCCCTATGAATAGTCCCGAATTGCTCAGACTCAGTTAGGAGAGCACCAAACTAGTTCAGACCCAGTTAAGAAAACTAGGTGCACCTTCTTGTTAAGGTGTTGTAAAGGTTGGGGTCAGCCCTGTTAATCTGACCTGGGTATTCCCTTGCCCAGTAAGGAGAGGGAGATTATAAATGGTGTCGCTCCACCTGCAAGTGAGCAAATTTAGTGAATCCTCTTGCTTGTGAGCTTGAGGCGAGGACATAGGCATTGTTGGCCGAACCCCGATAACATTTCTTGTGCCTAATTTTAATTTCCGCAATTTAAATTCCTGCACTTGAATGTTTATGTTATGATTGTGAATTATTGAGCCTGCTATCTATGCTTTGAATATTTGCTCAGTTAATTGCTTGGGGAATTGAGACTATATAATAGGTTATTAAGATGATTTAAATGACATGAAAACAAGGTCAGACTAGAATTATCCACAAACCATTTCAATTCAAATATTTCATAAGACCCATGAAAGGTTTTAGTTCAAAGCACATGACATATGAAAGCAAATAGAAGGTTTGAACATAAAAGCAATCTAACTAGTTCCCATGCATTTTCATGTGAAGTTGCCGAACTAGTTATGCAATTTAAAAACATATAGTATACAATAATAATAAGGAAAGAGATAAAGAGTTATAGTTTTGAAATTAGTTTTTGCCATAAATAAAAATCTATGTAAATAAATATATATATATATATATATGTATATATATAAATATATATCCTCCTTATGATGTTTGCTTAAAGTATTAGGGGTTGCTTACCCAAAAAAAATTTAAAGATCATGCAAGCACGCAACAATTTCCTGGTTTGTTAATTAAGCACACAAACTGAAATATAACCAGAAAACAACAACCATAATGATCCCAAAGTTTTAACAATCGCATTCAAGATTATATGGCAAACACAAAGAACGTGTGGCAAGGAAATATATAGCAACTTAATATTTTTACAAAGATCATTTCATTTAAGCACATGCCACAGTAAATTCACAATAGATCTAAGTTGAAAATGTTCGTGAGCAAAACAATATAGGAATTTATGTTTAGATGCTCTCCCTATCAATTTGAATTACAAGCTTAGATGAACATAGTCGCTTATACTAACCAAAAATTAATTTTATTAAGCATTTCATGCAGTATAAGCAATTATTTTTGCACTCTTTAAGCCAACTATACTGAATATATATCAACTATATTTATCACCTGATCAGTACAGTTGTCCCTATAGACCGTTGATGCATCAGAAAATGTAAATTAAGGCATACTTTAGAGTTAATGACCCATAAGCATTCTATATCAAATTATAAAGCTATAAGAGCTGGATATAATGTTCAGGGATTTTAGAAGAGTCTCGATATTCAATAAACGAAGTGATGCAAGTGAGTCCTTTATGATCTTTCCATAAGGATAGAGCTTAGTTGTAGCAAAGCAGAAAAATTTATAGCAATTAAAAAATAAAAGAAAAGAGGGAAAAGGAATTTCAAAGGTGATTCGGCAGGGTCTCATCGACAAATGTAGAGCATTCATCGACGAACAGCATTACTGGGCATGTCGACAAGCACCCGTGTCTCGTCGACGAAAAAAAACCGAGAGGATTGATTTCAAGGCCTGAAGTTCATCGACGAGGGTACGAGTTCATCGACGAACTCTCTTCCCACCTTCGTCGATGAGATGACATGGCTCGTCAACGAGGCCACGTGGCCAAAGGTCTATAAATAGCAGAAAATTGGGATTCAACGAAAGAAATTTATTTTTCTCAGTTTTTTCTCTCTCCTACTCGATTTCTCTCCCCTTCTATCTAGATTTCTCACCCCGTTTCTCCCCATTTTGACTATCAAAAGCTGCCACATTGATCCTGGGGAGATTCTCTACAAGTTTGCTAGTGTAGATTGTTGGTGTGCCCAACTTGAGCACCATCCCAAAACCAAGGTAAGTAGATTATTCGGGTATTTCCAATATTACTAGGCTTACCTGAGTTTAGATTTTGTATTGTATGGAAATATACTGGTGTTTTGTGGAATAAATTAGGATATTATGATTTTAGGACTAGGGTGTTTTTGGGACCCGGCAAGCATGGGTTGAGGACCCCAATGAATATTTGCAGGAGCTCAAGTAAATTATAATTCAGAAATACGAGTATGTAGGTTTGGGGAAATATAGTTGATTTATTGAAAATAAATCAATAATATATATATATGTATGTATGTATGTATGTATGTATGTATGTATGTATTATTGTAGGATTTTGGGGGTAGTACGCTATGAGCGTGAGAATAGAGTTGGAGGCGAGCCTCCCAACCAGTTAGGTAAGGGAAATATGCTCTACCAGATAAATTAGAATTTTTACCAGTAAAGATAATATGAGATTATGGGTATTGCTAGAATAGATATTATACGGTTATGCAAATTATATTTAATGAATTATTAATTGTTGTGTGGCATGAGTAATATGAGTACAGTACTAAATTTATACAAATGTTATAGAATCATGAATGGGTATACGGTTTTATAGAATTAAGATATATAGGATATACAATTATTTACAGAGTAGATTATACAGTATTTATTTTAAAGCTATGACTATCCTATATATTACAGAATTATGTATTTAACAAAGTTTAATAAAAAGTATAGTATACAGTTTTATAGTGAGCATGTTACATACAGTTTACAGAAAATCAGTTATATAGTTTTCCAAATACTATGATATACAGATCTCAGAGCCATAACAAATAGATATACAATTATACAGATCAATTACTACAGCATATATTCATAATAGATAGTATGGCTTATACAGAATAATTATTCCAGTATTATGGTTGTTACAGTAAAAGCAGAATCATGGTAAACAGTAAAACATTTGTGAGTGTGTGTGTGTGTGTGTGCGTGTGTATATATATATGAGTATTACATATATAGTATCGGACCCTGATGGAACATTGTAGATCAAATTAAAGAGCACGATACTGTAACTATATAGTGGTGAGAGCGCAACCACACATCTCAGATAGAGAGTGGCATTTTATGGTCTATTGTGCCATTGAAGAGATTGCAGACTCCTTGGTAATCTGATCCATGTGGAGGGGAGCAATTGCAGTGCTCCCTAGATAGACCTAGGTTGAGGGGCCAATCGTACCTTAGTGGAGTTATAGTTGACTTATCTTGAAGGGCCGACTAGGATCAAGTCCCCCTTATGGGTCACACAACCCTGTCGTGAGGGGATTTGAATCACGACATACAGTTATCCATCTAGGGAAGTTTTCACAGCTATTATATATGTACAGAAACAGCAACATTACTTATAGTTATTAAAAGTATATTCAAATAGAAAGTTTAGTAACAGATGTATTTTAAGAAACATAGGTGTAAATTACACTGTATATTATTATTACATGTTACTTTAGATTCAGTTAATTACAGTATATGTATAAAGTTTATAGAAACTTATATGCCACACACTGGTAATAGCATATTTCATCTTACTAAGCGTTGTCTCATCCCAATAATTTAATATTTTTAGGTGATCCAGCTAGACGGGCAGATCAGGCTCATAGAGAGAGGAGATATTAGTTCTACCCTGTTTATAGGGTAAGTAGTTTTTGGGAGAGATGTATTTTTGTATAGATCCTAGGGATCTGGACTTGTAAACTAGAGTGATGTACATAAGAGGTGGAAATTCTGGTATTGTGTTTCAGGTTGTACACTTTATGTTTTCCACTGCCTTGGTATGAATATATTTTTGGGTATCAGAGAACAGGATATATTTACCAGTTAGTATTATGTTTATTATTATTATTAATATTAATATTAATATTATTATTATTATTATTATTATTATTATTATTATTATTATTATTTAAAAAAATGGCACGAAAAATCAGTTCGTTACATTAGCTCCTCTAATTAGTTCGATGATATGTGAGGATGAAAATTAATTAATCAATTAATTTTCACTCATCCTTTCAAAGATATTTTAACATTTATTTCATCATAATCATCTTTGAACAAGGTTTTATTTTGGGAAAAATCTACTGAAATTTTTACAGCATGTCGTCTGTAAATTGGACGTTTTCCCATAAAACTTGTACATGGGTTGTTTTCAACAGATAAATCATATAAAGCAAGCCACTACCTAATATCCACAACTAACATGCAAATTATATCATTGCATCCGTCATGTAGGAGGCTTTCAACACAAGCATGCTTTCCAGTAGTTCAATCAACAACTCATAAAAGAAATGAACTATCGAACAGATGATATGAATAGTAACTAACAATGGATAGTTATGAGATTAGTGCAGAGTTGTTCTCACAAGAGCATACAGACATATAAGCATAAAAAAAAAAAAATTGAGAGTACTTTAATGTATATAGATATGAAAGATAAATGCTCCCCCTCAATTATGCACTCAACTCATTTAATGTCATTTTCTTATTTTTCAAATCATTTAGCCAAGAGATCTAGATTTTTAATGATATATGCTTGGCTATGGATGGATAGGCTTAGAGGACCAAAAGGTCACAATATATATTTCTTTAAGTGAGGTAAGCCGATATTGCCTCTATTGATATGAATTTTAATGTGTGTGAGAGGCACTAGTTCAGAATGGCTTTCAATTTAAACTGCTCGTGCGCAGGTTTCATTTGGACTATGACTTTTCTCTAAATTTGAAACCTAGTGCAATTAATTTAGCCATTCAACTTTACTAAAGATGTGAAGCTCTAAGGATTTGACTTTGAAGGATTGAGATCTTGTGATGCCAGCAGGGATAAAAATTCCTAAAGATTAAATTATTAATATGTTCACAAGAGTATTTTGGTAGTAAAAGGACATTATACAAGATAATCATTCTAAAGAAAATGTCCTAACTATTTTGGCAAAGAGCATATAGGAGAATATGAATATTTTTTACCAATGCTCTTTGGAGATTGGAATGTATCATTTAGGTATGATCATACAGAGGAGCAAGGAATACAAATTAAGGAATGGGTGAAACCTTACCGAATATGATCGTGGTTTGGTAAGGATTTCCTGTGGAGGATACGGTGAACTAAAATTAGAAGATTTTTATATTTTAAGCACAAAAGGGAATATTTTGGTTAATCAGTGAAACTATAATCCCTTAGTGGTTGCCTTTAATTTTGATTATGGAAGGATGTCTTTAAGTAAGCACTAGTTAGAATAGGGACTAATGATCATTAGTGCTTAAGCCTAAAGTGATGACTAAGTTATGGTTAAGGCTTTTATATTCAAAGATGAGTTTAAGTTTAAATAATATATATCGTGATGAATTCCCTAAAGCTTAAGTATGTGCAATGGACAAGAGATGGTTAACTTAAGATTTGTATATCCAAGTATGAATTAAGCATTGAGAATAATATGTCAGGAACAATTGTCTTATCCATTTGGAAGTGGATTTTTATTCAAGCAGCCAATAATTTCATATTTCAACCAATGAATATATGCATTAAGTTCAGATTGGTTATATACTTGGATTTACATATTGGCTTGATTCTCAAATTATCTTAGTATACCAAAGGTGGAATGAATATGCTAAGATTTGACATTTTAGGAACACACCACTTTGGAGGCCAATAGACATAACTCCCCCAAAACCTAGAACCTAAGGAAAGCATTTATGTAATTCCAATTTGAATCTGTTCATCCTAAGTCTAAGGAGTTTTCCTTTTGGACAACCCATACCATTTTTCTACCTTTGATTCTTGATGGGTTAGGATAATATGGTTCTTTGACTCTCCAGACCTTTTTGGGTTTCATACCTTTCCTTTTAAATAGACAATCAAATTTTGTGTGCCCCTTCTTTCTACACAGAATGCAGGGGGTGTGAGTATATGGACTAGAGGAGGTACTAGCATAGTGTTTAGACTCTCTTACAAAGTACCCCATGTATATGTTCTTTCTTTTTCTGTTTTTAATTTCATTATAATCTATACCTTCTTTATCTAAGGTCATCTTTTGTGAACCTAACAACTTATTAAAGTTGTCCTTGCCTCTAGTGAATGTATAGATGATCTTCGCTTGGTCTTCTACTTTCTTTTCTAGATCTTGCATTTTTGAATCTTTCAAGTCTTTGCAAACACTTTGTAATTTTATGAATTCATTGGACATTGTGTTTGCTTTACACTCAAGTTTTGTAATGAGAAGATCCTTTTAATTATCACTTGAAATTTGAGATCTTACAATATTAAATTTTTTTCTAATTTTTCATTATTGTTTACTAACTGTTTGATTTTTAAATCATTTTCCCTTTCAACAAGAACTTTTGATTCACATTCTTTCATAGATGCCTCATACTTGTTTTTCAAAACAGTATATCTTTTGTTAGCTTTAACAAGTGAGTTATGAATTTTAATATATTCAATTTAAAATTCTTCATAAGTAGGCATGCTCTCACTATCAAAACTATCATATGATTTAGTATTAGATGCATCATTCAATTCATCACATGAATCATTACCAGATTTATCTAATAAAATAGAAGGAGTCGAGATTACCTCATTATCAGTTAAGGCAATAAAGCACGGTTTACCTCCTTCAAGATCCGTAGAGCTTGAGTCACAAGGAGTGGTTACTTTATTTTCCATGGGTGCTCCATATCTCCTCTCAAGTTCATCCCAAATCTCTTTAGCATTGTTACATACCATAACCTCACAGAGAATATCATAATCTAAAGCATGCAACAAGGTATTCATAGCATCCAAATTTACTTGTACTAAGTTCCTATCATTATCATCCAACTCATATTCAGATTTAGGAACATCAACACAATCAACGATTTTTACAAGCACAATATCACCCAGATCAATAACTTTTCAGAACCTCCAGTTTAAAGGTTTTAAAAATACAATCATTCTAAATTTCCATACAGCATAATTGTCACCACAAAATACTGGAGGGTGCGTAACTAACCTTCCCTCACATGAAGGGGATGCACTAACACGAGCCATCATGATCTTTTACTAAATAACGTTTAAGTCTAAGTGACGAGACTCTAATACCAATTGTTAGCTTTGGTGCAATCCCAAGAGGGGGGGTGAATTGGAAATTTAAAAATTCTTCTTAGGTTTAGCTAATCCAGCGAGTAGAGTATTTCACAAACCTAGGGTCTTTCTATGTATTCACAATCCCAAACAAATATTCAAATAATAAACGTAAACATACAGGTGCAGAACATAAATTGCGGAAAATAAAATCAACACTAGATATGTTATTAGGGTTTGTCCAATACTGTCTACATCCCTGCCTCTAGCTCGCAAGTTCGACGATTCCACTAATGCTCACTTACCAGGTGGAGTGGCACCGGTTACAAATAGGTCAATTAACGGGGCTAACCTCAACCTACACCTTATTAGGATGGTGCACCTAACTTTCCTAACCGGGTCTAAGCCAATTCAAGACTATTCAACAAGGCTAGTCTCCCTCTTCAGGCCCGTGCATGGAATACAACAGATTCACAATATAATTTGCGTACAAGTAAATTGCTTCTTACACTAAGCAAATTTGCACCAATATAATCAACACACTACCAAATGATATGATAAGATAAGCTCAATGTAGTCTTAGTGTCTACTCTCAAAGATTTATGCAACTATTGTAATCAGTACGTGAGAGTGTAAGTGATAGGATCTTTGTGTCAAAATAATATTCTCAATCACAATGCAACAACAAAGATCACAAGCACACTTCAAATATCTCAACAAATATTTTTCTCAAAATAAACCACAAGAGATATTCAAAAATGGTTTGTAAACATTATTTGATCTATGTGTCAAGATGATAATATCAATCAAAAGATAACGCAACAAATATCTTCAGCAGGCAAGCAAATATCTCAAAATATTTCTCAAAGATAAGCACAAGAGATATTTGAAAACGGTTCGTAAAAATTTAGCTCACAAACAAAAAGTAATACGAACTCTTGAGTATTGCAATGATGATGCAAAACTCACAAGCTCTACGAAGTTTTCCTACGAAATACTTATTAATGAAGTCTTCTATAAAAACTTAAGCTTACTCTTGGTTAAAAAAATATCTCAATCGACTAGAACTAACGAAAGTGTACGCTTAACTAGAAACTCACAATAACACTCTTACATAGCAAGATTTGTAATGAGGATGAGTAAGAATGAAGGAATGAAGCTTGAATGTGAGAAATAGAGCTTTTGAAAATCAGAGAAATTTTTTTAATTATTTTTTCTAATCACCCACAAATTTTTGCAAATGTGGGGGTATATATAGACTTCCAAAAAATTATAACCATTCAAGATATATTGGTCTTCTTAGAAAAATGTTAAGTGAGGTTAATAAAATTTAACAATGTTTTAACTTCGGTAAAATTCGCCAACCCAAGAGCATCGGTCGACCATACTTAAGGTTGTGTTGACCGAGTGTCTCAGTTTGGTCGAGCAAGGAAAAATTGAACTGAGAAGATGGTCGATCTTCCAAAGGCGATTTTTCAAATTTGCGCAGTTCGGTCGACTAGATCATTTTAAGCTAGGAGGTTCGGTTGACCAAACGGTTGGGGCTTCTCCCGAGGATGTTCGGTCGACCAAAGCGTTGGAGTTCATTTTCTGGTTGGTCGACCGAAGGGTCAACTTTTGGCCCCAGGGAAGTTCGGTCGACCAAGCTATATGAGCTTGGCTAGGTTCGATCGACCGTATACTTGAGAGAACCCCACGTGTCAGTTTGGTCGACCATAACGTTGCTTTACATTTCTAGTCGATTGACCGAAGGGTCAACTTGTTGACTAGGTGGGGTTCGGTCGATCTACGATCTCAGTGTAACTAAGTTAGGTCGACCGAACAAGCCATCCTTGGGCATTTCGGCCTTTTCCCTTTATTAAATTGTCCATATTTATATGATGTTTATTTTCAATACTATGGTGGACATTTTTATGCAATATTTAGGGTCCTAAAGACAATCTATGGTCTTTGTGAGTTAACCCCAAAAATCTGGCGTCAATCGACCGAAGGGGATCCCTAAGGTCATTCAATTCCTTTGAGCTTATATACCCTATTATGTATGTAATGCATTGATTATTATAGACCATTTCCTATTTACTATTATAAGCCCGAATAAAATTCAATTAAATTATAACAAATAAATGTTCTTGGTATTTATCTTCTTCAAGTCCATGTCCGTGCACCATATGATACTTCCAATTGATCCAGCACACAAACTCATCAACTATTAAATATCAAAACATTTGTCATAATCAAAATAGGATATGACCTATAAGGTCAACACCCACATTTCTTTCAAACCATATTGCATAACTAGGTTAATTATATATGTAATGCATCTCATGTGAATGAATTTACCCCCTAGAATGTCTTTTCTCCAATTTGAAACTTTTCTTTTTATCTAGACAACTTCACCTTCATTTCAACTTGAATTATCTACTATTAGAGTAAACACATTGTCAACTCCCCAGTCAAGTAAACACCTCTCAATGGCCATACCTATCTCCTCACCTCTACAACTAGAAATTGGACAAAAGTTAAGGATCTTTTTGTTTGATTTCCAATCATCATCTATAAAGTGTGTGTTCGAATTGGTGTGATCCCAAGAAGGGGGTGAATTGGGTTTTTAAAAATATTTTCGCAAAATTAAACATTTACGCCTATTCACCACATATCATATCTCATTCAATATAATAACGTGTATGAAAAATGATTAAGCTATAAGTGTGAACATACACGTGCAACATATCTCATTTAAATAAAAGTGTGCATGCAAATAATAATAACCATAAATGAACTCACATGTTGAATTTAAAGGACATAAATTAAATAAGATAAGGAGAGAGCGACACACGATATTTGTTATCGAGGTTCGGCCAAACCAGCCTACGTCCCCGCTTTGGGCATACCTCCCAAGGATTCCATAAAACTTGGTCACTTAAATAGGCAAAGTAGAAGCCATTACAACCTCTCCTTACATGGCATGGTAAACCCCAGCTCAATTACAAGGCTGAGCCCAACTTGTCTCACTTATGGAGTTGAGACTCCTCGGTTCAATTTTCAAGCTGAATCGAACCAGTTTCATTTACGGGGCTGAGACTCCCCAGTTCAATTCTGGGCTAAACCCAACCGATACATTAAAATCATTTTTTCAAAAAAAAAAATAATACTTCTAAAAATACAAGTAGAAATGTACACATTAAAGCTCCAAACATGCACTCTCTAATGATATAATATGCTCAATAGAGAAAGTGTGTAAAACAAATATTCCAATCTTTGATGAAAGACATATGAGAAAAGTGCATCAAAGATTTGAACCCTAATAAAATACTTCTCCAAAAAAATGTTTTTAATACTAAGTAGGAGAACCTAGGGTTTGGTTTTCAAATTATGTTTGCACAAAAAAATATATATATGAAAAATGAGTATTATGTTCTCCAACAAAGATTTTTGCAAACAAAAAATATTTGGAGAATCTAGGTGTTAAGCTCAAAGATATTTGTCAATGAATACAAAAACAAATGCCCAAACAAAAAACTCATTTTAAAAAATATTTCAAAGAACGTAACAAAGAGAGTTGGAGAGTATGAAAAATATAACCCCAAAATGATTTTAGAAATAAAAGAGTATGTGGGGGAACTTTAATTAAGTAAAAAATTTGAGAGAAAAAGTTTTCTAATCAAAGTTGCTAATCTGGAGTAATGAGGGGATATTTATAGATTTTTCGAAAATTATGACCATTGAGAACACGCTCGGTATTTTGAGAAAGTTTAATTAAAAGTTAATGACGTTTTAGCGCTTTCAAAAAATTCCATCCCGAGAGTTTTGGTAGACCATATTTGAGGTTCGGTCGACCAAAACACTAAGTTTGGTCAACCATGGCATTTTTAAACTGAGGTTTTGGTCGAACATATTTAGGCGATTTTGGACCCTCCGAGGTTCAATCGACCAAGGTAGGTTCGGTTGACCATATTCTGATGTTCGGTCAACCAAGTCAGATTTTAACTAAGGGTTCGGTCGACCAGAATGTTGGGAATCACCCACGTGTCAGTTCGGTTGACCATACAGTTCAAGTTCATTTTAAAATGGTCGACCAAATAGTCAACTTGTTGACCTTGGTATGTTTGGTCAACCAAGGCATCTATGTAGGTTTAGATTCGGTTGACTAAACACACTTAAAGTGTGCATTTAAGTCTTGATTTTCATTTGTAGTCACCCTGGTTCACATAAGTGTAATTTCTAAGTTATAAGGGACTTTTCATGTGATTTTTAGGGACCTAAAGTCAATCTATAGTCATTGAGAGTTAACCTCAAAAATCCGACGACGGTCGATCCCTAAGGTCACTCTACGGTCCTGTCTGAGCAAATAACCATATCATGTAGATACATGCATTATTACATACCAAATAATAAAAATAAATGCAATTACAATAAGAAATAAATGTCTTCTTCATATTTTTGCTCTTCTGACTTCATGGAATGTGTTTGATCGTATAGGCTTCAAGTCCTCCAAGCTTCCATCGCCATTTCCTTATATGTGTGTTAAATTAATGGACCTGTTCACATGCTAAATACACACATAAGAAACATGTTCTTTGTTAGCATCAAAACAGGGATCGGACTCAAAAAGTCAACAGTGTGCACTCAAACAAATATAATTGATCTTTTTCAAGGAAGTCCTCGTATCAGTTGTGAAACTAAGCCTTTGAGAGGAGGTTTTCAAAAACTTTTTCAACTTTAACCTCTCTTCCATGTAAATGTCATAAGAATCCCTAGAAACTATCCATCTTAATGGAATTCGAAAATGAGGGCATGAAACTTTCATAAGATGTTTGAACCCCATATTCTCTACAAATTTAAAAGGCAATTCATCAACAATAAGCATATAAGATAATGCCTTTCAAATTGCTTCTTGGTCAAACTTCCAATTTGTAAGAGTTGCCTTTGAGCACTCTACATTTTTTCAGGCTAGTTGATAATTTAGTTGTGTTTGTTTTGTTTCTTAAAAATATGGATTTTTTGGACATCTAATCATATGATATCTAAGTGTGCCCGTACCATTATTTTTAGCATCAGCATAGTAATCAATATAACAATAATGACACTTACCCTTAGTTTCAATGGACTTGGTCACAAATTTAGTGAAGTGATCCCACACTTTAGATTTTGGTCTCATTCTCTTCCTTATTTTTTTTTTTTTTATTATCTTTAGTGGGATTATTAGTACCACTCTCACTTGCCATATTGGGATTTGAAGGTAGATGTTGGGAAGCCCCTTGCGTATTTTTTGCGTCCTCCAAATCCTCTACCTCCATAGGAAAGTCATTACTCATTTTCCCTTTAATATCTAAAAAAAAGGTAAAGTGCAATCATAAATTGAGTAAAGTAGTAAAGTCCATCATACAGGCATAGGGTTATGAATTGCAACTTGTGACAATAGCTATGAACAATGCAACATAACAAAAATTATGAATTTTTAAGATTTTTGCATCCTTTGCGAGATACCTCATGCTGACAGTCATATAGTGGTATGAATTTTTATTATAAAGTTTGTGACATAGATAAATAAGCCATATCGGGAAGATAAATTCTAAATATCAAGCAATAACTTATTCTATAATTTCTGAATGATTCAATTTTGCACAAAATTCAAACTTTGAAGTTTTTTATTCCATGAACTAAGCTCAACTCTTTAATGTTGCAAAGATGTCTATGATATTTGGTTCAATTGGAAGGATTACGACTGAAGCTTAATTGGGATTGAAGATGGATGCGAACAACTATTTAGGAGAACTTTTGGGGTCTTTAGTTCTTCACAAGGGGGCACCTTCTGTTTAAATGGGAAGAAGTTTACAAAGAACTTAATGAGTCTAAGATGTTGCTGTTAGAGATTTATACTAAAAGACATGTTTTATGTAATCAATTTTATTGTTTATTAATAACTTCAATTATTCCATTTTAATGAGAACCTTTGTGAGCAATGTTTGTCTAACATTATCTATTTAATGATTATGCATGTGTGTCTTTTATTCTATATAGTAGGTGATCTAGTGTGTAGAGTACGACTTACATACAGAAGATTAGATCATCAGTTCTTATAGAATATAAGTTTATTGTTCACAGTCTTAAATGGAATTGGACACATCATTGGTAGGACTATAGCACAAGGTTTTAATAGGTTTGTCTTGACTATGGGGAATGGTATAGTTCCAACTCCTTGCGCTAGTACACTTTGTGTGTATTGAACCGGACCGTATTAGGGTAATTGTTTTTGCACTGACTATATAAAACAATTAATACCTCATGATTATTATGAGTGATTATGCTCTTAATCCCGATATGATTATTGGACATGTGCATGTAGTGTTTATTACTTTGATTCATAGAAGAGTGAGATTATTTAAGGGTCAATAAACTCAGTGAGTTAGGTAATGACATTATGTGTATGGTGAACATTAATTGTTGATGGAATCCACGTCCCGGTATCGGGATTGATGATACCCCCTCAAGGATGCTTATAAGTCTTGATTGTCAAACCCTGTAGATGGATTTTGAATCCGACACATCAAATAAGTTAAGTGGAAGGTCTCGAGGAATTAATATGTGAATTAATTAAATTGTCAGTAATTTAATTTAATTGACAGGTATCTGTAATCTTTACGTGAGGACATAAATAAGCATTTAATAATAGGAGCTTGAAATTTAATTTCGAATATGACAAAGAGTGCAATTATAATTCTTTAGTGATATGAATTGTAATTAACGTAATTAAGGATTAATCCGGGTCGGATTAGGAATTCTTAATTACGTTGGAAGCCCTAGTCATATTTGCGCAGAGGTCCCTACTATAGCCTATATATATGCGCTCTATTCAGCGGAGAAGGTTAGAAAAAAACGCACATAGAGAGGTAGACGTCTTCGTGAGAAGCAAACCCTAGCCACCGCTGACGAGCCCACTCTCTGAGGAGCAAGGCGTGTTTGAGGAATACAGTAAAAGATCCTCGGTCATCATCAAGAGTTCTTCTTCGATCTCGTAGATTTGGGAGTTCCTCTTCGTGCTTGCAGATTTGGGAGTTCTTCTTCGTGCTTGCATATTCGAGATCAAACCAAAGAGAACTTGTAGGTATGATCCTAATCACGTAATTAGGATTTGCAAGATTGAATTTTTATTGTGATTCGCGTTTGAAAGATCGAATTTTTTTTTAACCTGGGTATGCAAGATCATTTTTTCTTTGTTATCGGTATGCAATATAGCCAGATCTTAGGGCTATTCTGCAGTAGGCCCCTTCAATTGGTATCAGATCCTCGGCCGATACTGTATACAGATAATAATACCATGTTCTTCAGTTTTTGAACTAGTGCATGCGTAGGGTAGAACGTGTGGATGCGCTAACTTCTGTTTTGCAGCATTCTGCCCAGTTTTTATGGTCACACGAATGTATGGTTTATGATTGTGTTTGTTTAAAAATCTGTAGCATGTGAACTCCAAATTCTGGAGGCATAGGATTCTGTAATCTAATTACGATTGCTTTCGTAGCATGTGCACTCCGGTTATGGAGGCATAGGATTATGTAATCTGATTGTGATTGTTTGTTACAAGATTCGTAGCATGTGAACTCCAGTCATGGAGGCATAGGATTTTGTAATCTAATGCAACTTCATCCGAGAAGGAGACACAGTTGCGGCGTGTGCATAAAAGTGGCAAAAATAGGAAAAACCCTAGAATAGTGATGCGGTTTTTCGTTCCACTTTGAAATTGAATTTGAATTTTAATTTAAATGGAGGGTTTATAAATAGACTTGTAGCCACATTCTACAGGCTATGTTGATTCTATGAGTCCAATCCGGTTTTGATAATGAAAAATCACTTGGTATTTGATCTGTGCATTGAGTTTGTGAATAAGACCTATACTAAGAATGCACGGAAGGATAACGAGTCATGGAAGCCTTAAAGTAAAGTATACATATCTTGACAAGATCCATGGAACTCAAAGAGTACGAGAATCAAGATGCAAGCGACAAAGTTCAAGAACATCTTGGGAAGGGGTGCTTAGAACTCATATATTTACATTTTCGTATGATTTAATTTGAGGCTCAACATATACCTTAGAATGTTTTTAGGACTCACGCGTTTCATGAACATCATTATGGGACATTCATGGACTTAGAAATATTGTTAGAACCTTGGAAAATGTTTTTATAAAAGAGCCAAGAAAGAAAGCAAATCAGATTTTTAAGTTAGAAAGGAAAAATTGAGAAAAATGGCACTTTAGTAGCCTGAACTCAACTTCAGTCGCCAAAAGAATTTCTTTAGGAGCCTCAAGATTAAGCTTGGTAGCTTGAAGATTTAATTATAAAACACAGAATCAGGCTAAGGCACTTCAGTTGCCTGAACTCACCACTTTAGGAGCCCGAACCCCACTCCGGTTGCTTGAACTTGCAGGAAAACTTAAAAATCTGATTTTTATTAAAAGAAATCACGAGCTATTTCTTTGATCCAACGGTTGAGATCAATTCTAAGGGTAAAGCACCTATATATACATAATCTAAACCCTAGTGTGAGCTAAGACAAAAGAGAAGATCAACGTAAAGAGAAGAATACATATTATTGAAAGAATATTGAGAAACTTGCTCTTATTGCTATACGATTGCCTACACTTCAACTTCTACTCATCGAGCTTGTGCAAATCAACTCAGAATCTCGAAGGGAACTCGTTTATTCATCTGGTTTTTCATTCTAGTATTGAGGTTTGATCATTCAAGTTAATATTTTCAAGAGTTTCTCATCTCATCACTTGTGATTGAATATCATTAAAGAGATTGATCTTGAGTGTGCATATACATATAAAAATTGTTTTTGACAAGATCATTACTTGAGAAAGGTTTTAGCTATTGGTTGAATAGTTTTTTATTCAAGAGTATCTATTTTTCAAAGAGCTTATCATTGCAAAATCTATTTTTGAATATTCGATAAGAGGTTAATCTTGTGTGCGCATATAGTAAATCATTTTTTAGAAGATTACCACTTGAGAAGAGCTTTAGTTATTGATTAAATATTCTTGGTTCAAGTGAGTTTTTATTCAAAGAGTTGATATTTTTAATATAACAATTCTACTTATTTGAATATCCTTAGTGTTCATAATGATATATTATTGAGGGATATTTTCTAAAATATATGACATTGGGTTTTTGATCTTTGGTATACATATCATATATACATTTGCATATTACAAAGATCGTGTTATGATTGAATATTTGAAAGAATGCGTTTTGATCTTGATTGATCTAATATTCAAGATAAAGTTTTTTAATAAGTTCGCATAAGATATAATTGTACATTTTCGCGAAGTGAACTAGAACCCTAATATTCTCCAAAGCGTTTAAATATATCATTACTTGGGAGTTTTTGGTTAAAGAGGGAAATTTTGTATTGAAGCATATCATTCATTAACGATTGAATCGTTTCATTCATATAAAGCTTCAAGTTTCATCATATGATTATGTACTAGGACTTTGAATTGTACTCACTAGCTTTATTAGAAGCAACATTGAGTGTTTTGCAGATTAAATTGTATTCACGGTTCGGTGTGTGAACCGGGGTTTGAGGAGGAAGTTGTACCTCTTGTAAGCAGCGGATTAGGAGGAAGTTGTACCTCTTGTAAGCAGCAGATTAGAAGGAAGTTGTACCTCTTATAAGTAGCGGAGTAGGAGGGAGTTGTACCTCTTGTAAGCAGCGGATTATAAGGAAAGGTCCATCCCAATTTAAGGAGTAGGGATTTTAGTGAAATACTTAAGTGGGTTGCTCAAGGCAAGGACATAGGCCGAGTTGGCTGAACCTCGTAAAAATTGCATTTGTCCTCTCTCTTCCCTTAAGTCTTTACTTTCCGCATTACCTTATATTATTTGCATTACATGTGGATGTTGAATTACTTTACACACAATTTAAGTTAGTCATAAATCCCAGCAATTGATTTGGTAAATATACAAATATAGATTAAGTGATAAATAGGTTCAAAGAATTTTTAAAATACCCAATTCACCCCCTCTTGGGATTACACCATAATCAACAAGCTAGACACCCGCCGACCGCTGGCACTTCGCAATGGCAAGTAAAGAATCACGGTTTTATGATGCAAACTGCTAGACCATAATAGCCGAGACTTTTATTATATCATATTTCTTGTTTATATATGCCAGCTTGGCCTGTTTCAGTATTGGTTTATGCATGTGCAGCTAGAGAATAAAATTAATTCCCAAGTTATAATTTTTTTTAAAATAATTTAAGGGAATTTGGAATTTTATTTGTTGCATGTATTTTAGATGCCAATATTGTAATATTAAATTTATTGGAATATTAAACACGTGCAAATTTGCATCCCTCATGAATTAAATAACTAAGTGGGTGAGGGAATTTATTACGTATAAATCTCATGGTCTCCTTCACTAGTTTATAGGTAATGTAATTAATTTTATGAGTTGATATTAGTATCTTCCCCCTCATCGGATGGAATTAATTACAGACTCACCAAGTATAAACTCTAGTAATTTTTAGTATTGGGTCACCTCTCCATCTGGAGGATTCACTACGGGACAATAGGTCTAGTGTTATGTGATGGTATACACTTAGCTATGAATAATAGTATTCTCACCATCTGAGTCACTGCTATTGTTTATAGGACCAAAGTGAAGTCAGCAGTTTAATTTTGTTTGGCATAGTCACTTTCCTAGATAGTAAAATTAATAGGTCCTCACCTGTCCATACAAATGTTGAGTAATAGACGACCTCCCAACGAGGCATTTTACTCACGGTGTGCTAAGTTGCTGACAGATTCTTTAATAGAAAAATATTGGTAGAGGGAACCATATTCTTTAAATTGAATGAAAAGTTTATTATTGCTCATTATATTTTATTACAATATGTGGTTCTCGGGATTAAAATGTCTTTCAATCCCCTTGCTATTATTTGTAAAGAAAATAAATTGGTTGGACCTAATTATATTGACTAGAAAAGGAACTCAGATATTGTGTTGACTGCACAGGAGTACAAGTATGTGCTCACAGAGGTATGTCCACAGAAGCCTAGTGAAGGGGCAACCAATGAGGAAACTTAGGCTTGCCGAAAGTGGATTAAGGCTGATGAGATAGCGTGGTGTTACATTTTGGCATCTATGTCGAATGATCTGCAACATCAGCATTAGCCTATGCCTCAAAGAAATAATTCAGAACCTCAAAGAAATGTTTAGGGATCAAAATCGTGCTGCTAGGGAGACTACTATGAAGGAACTCATGAATACTATAGTAATAACCCCAAGAAAATTAATCAAGGACTCATCGACGAACACAGGGGATTCGTTGACGAGGGTATATGAGGATCTCGTCGATGAAGGCACGTCTCATCGACTAGAAGATACCAAGAGGCTATTTTTCCAAGTTCTAAATTTCTTCGACGCGGAGACAGCATTCATCGATGAACCTTCTTCTTGACCTCATCGACGAGGAAATGTGGCTCATCGGCGAAGCCCAGGGTATAAATAGTGTTAAACTCGGATTTTTACACAGAAAATTCAACGGAAACACTCCCTCTCTCTCTCTCTCTCTCTCCTCTACAGTTCCTCCTTTTTCTCTCTTTGATTCTGGCTCCGTTAGTCTCCAGATCGACAATCTGAGGCCACCACGATGCTCCTGGGAAAGTTCTCTCCAAGTCTGCCGAAGCAGATCGTTGGTGGGACTGAATTGAATTTCATCCCATATTTAGGGTAAGATCTTTTATGCAATATTTGGTTTTCCAACAGTTGTAGGAAATGTAGTAGTTGAAGAAATAGTGATATTTTGTTCTGGTAAATGTTGTTTTCAGGGTATTGAGTGGGAAACTCTACGGGTGTAGGACCCGTCACAGTAGGGGATCTTAGTAGGAATCAGGTAAGAAAAATGTGCTATGCTAGGTAATTCTATTATGATTCAGTACAAATCATATGTTTTCAGAAAATTATTATTCAGACCATCTATAAAGTTTTCAGAGCCTGTTAATATTGATATTTAGTTGTGTGGCATGAATTTAATATTAGATCAGCATAGGGTTTATATAATTTTCAGAATACCATGATTTACAAGTATGCGTACAGAAACTTGAATTTTATAGTATTTTCAGAATACTAAGATGTACAAACCTCAGAACCATAACATTCAGTTACTATAGCTAATCAGATATTTCAGTTATTCAGTTATGCAGATATCTCAAATATTCAGTTATTATAGTTTATTCAAATCAGTTTATATAATGTTATGGTTATTTCAGTTATTACAAATCATGGTAAAAGCAGTATTTTAGAAATATCAGTTATATATATATATAGTATCAGACCCTGATGGACCGTATTCAGCCAGTAGAGCACGGTACCGTAGCTATATTCAGTTCCGAGTGCAACTACTACTCAAATAGTATGTGGTATTCAGAAGTCGATCGTGCGTATGTTGTGGACAGGCTCCCCATCAGATATGGGTTGAGGGGGCCGATCTGACTATAGGAGTTCAGTTGACTTATCCTAGTCGGCCAACCAAGTTAGGTCCCGCCTTCAGGCCGCACAACCCTGTCATGAGGGGTTAAATCATGACTTTCAGTTATCCATCCAGGGAATCTTTTCAGTTATTATATATGTGTATAATCAGATTTTTAGAAAAAAAAAAAAAAATGTCTTACTTATAGATATTAGCAATATTATAAATAAATATTTTGGAAAATCAGTTTATGTTAAGTAACATAGGTATGATTTATATTGCAACAGCCTTACAGGTTTGACTCAGCTTTGTTATTTATGGTATATTCTAAGTCAAATTTTATTAGCATGTAGCTCACTTGCCACACACTAGCAATAACATATTTTATCTTACAGAGCATCGTCTCATCCCAGTGAATTAATATTTTTCAGGTGATCCAGCTAGGCGAGCAGATCAGGCTCGCAGATAGAAGGGGGCTACGCTGCTGCCCTATCAACAGGGTGAGTATTTTTGGAAAAAGGAAGTACTTTTGTGTAGCCCTAGTTTAGTTGCAAATGTGTATTTTGGGAATATTCCGGCACTCTAATATTGTATATATATTTATGGATATGGATATATGATTCCAACTTCTCGCTGCTTAAGTTGATAGTTAGCCAAAAATTGGAAGGTATAAGAGTAGTGTAAATTTCATTATATATGTATTTTATTTTATATATATATAAAATAATTAAATTAGCAGGTCATTACAGTTTGGTATAAGAGCTTAGGTTGCTAGATTCTGTAGACTTTAGAATGCAGCGAAAGCAATACTAGAGTATAGGAAACGATTTGAGGTTTGTTTTGTAATCTGGGTATAGGATTTCCATGGTGGTTTCTGTGTTTTTCTTGGGGTGACAATTTCAAGAAAATCGTAGTAAACTATTTTCGGGACGTCTGTCTAGGGTGCATAATTGGATTTTGAATTAGGATCAGGGAAGGTAGTTAATTATGAATAGGGAATTTCAGTAGAATTAAACAATATAGGTTTGCACGGGAGATAAGGTCATTAAAGTGTGTTTCCTGCTTTCAAAATGGACCTAGGAAACAGTGGCACGAACGCTGGGGAAGACAGACTTGGACCTTCCAGTGTGAGAGGTGGAGATACTAACGCAATACTGTGTAGCGTCACCCAGCAGGTGATGGCTGAGATTGCCAAGAGCTCAGGGGAGCGTAGTTGCACGATCGAGCAGTTTATGCGGATGAAGCCCCCATCTTTTGCTGGAGGAGATGACTCGATTATAGCTGAAAATTGGGTCTAGGACATTAAAGAGACGTTGGATGTGCTTCCATGTATGGATGAACAGAAGGTGGTATTTGCAACATTTAAACTGACAGAAGAGGCGAAGCGCTGGTGGAGAGCAGCACGACTGATTGAGGAGCAAAGACTGGTTCCAGTGTTGGTGACGTGGCGATACTTCCCCTTTATCATTCGTAGTGTAAAGGCAGCAGAATTTATGCACCTAGTGCAGTGGCAGATGACAGTATCTCAGAACACAGCTCAATTTATTGAGTTGTCATGATTTATCCCACATTTAGTACCTGATGAAGAGAAAAAGGCAAGGAAGTTTGAAGAGGGTCTGAGGCAGAACTTGTTTGAGTAGGTGATTGGTTTTAAAGTTCAGACATTTGCAGAGGTTGTAGATAAGGTTACGATTATTGAAAGTGGTATATAGGGTGGTATAGCAGCTTAAAGTAAGAGGAAGAGACCTGCGCCTCAAGTTTTTCAGGCTGGCTCCAATAAGGCCCCATGTAGAGGTGGTCATGATAGGGGAGATCAGAAGCAGATGACAGGACCTTATGAGAATCAGGGTACGCAGACCTTCACGGTGTGTCAGACATGTGGTAGATGACATTTAGGGGAGTTCCGAGAAGGGAGAGATGTTTGTTATCGTTGTGAGAGACCCAGCCACAGGGTACGTGCATGCCCAGGGATGCCAAACCAGGTTTCATATCCCAGGCCTACAGGGGAGGATATCAGGCAGCTTAGGGAGGCCAACAGAGGAATGTAGCTCCAGTGAAGGTTTATGCTTCGACGCCGGGTGATGCTGACACGGAGGCGGATGTGGTGATAGGTACGTTTACTGTTCTATCATATCTAGTTGTTGTTTTATTTGATCGAGGTGCTACTCATTCCTTTTTCTATGCATCCTATGTCAAATTAACTAAAAATGAGACCTAGTCATTAGATATAGAATTGTCAGTAGCTACACGATCAGGGTTAGTGATGCAGTGTCAAAGGGTACTCAGAGGCTATCCAATAGAAATTCAGGGGAAAGGGCTACCAGCTGACCTGATCATGTTAGAGATGTGTGGGTTTGATGTAATATTGGGTATGAATTGGTTGGCAGTTAATCACGCCAGTATTGACTGCCATCAGAAAGAAGTAATTTTCAAACCCCCTCATGAACAGGAATTCAGGTCTATTGGTTCATTCGTTTAAGCTTCGTTGCAGCTGGTGTCAGCCATGCAGTCAAGCAGGTTGCTCCTAGACGGAATTTAGGGGTTTGTGGCTTTTGTAAAGGAAGTGTCAAAAAATGAATTGAATCTTGATAGTACACCAGTAGTACGAGAATTCTCAGATGTTTTTCCAGATGAGCTACCTGGGTTGCCACCTAAATGTGAGGTGGATTTTCCTGTACATTTACCTCCAAGGAAAGTGCTGATCTCTAAGGTTCCCTACTGTATGGCTCCATCTGAATTGAGAGAATTGAAGGATCAGTTTCAAGACTTACTAGATAAGGGATTTAAGCGACCGAGTGTATCGTCGTAGGGATCTCCAGTGTTGTTTGTAAAGAAGAAAGACGGGTCTATGAGGAAGTGTATTGATTACTGGGAGATAAACAACGTTACTATTAGGAATAAATATCCTCTACCCAGTATAGACGATTTTTTTATCAGCTCCAGGATACACGGGTGTATTCCATGATCGACCTCAGATCAGGTTATCATCAAGTGAGGGTAAAAGTAGAGGACGTTACGAAGACACCCTTCAGGACCAGGAATGGGCACTATGAATTTCTTGTTATGCCATTTGGTCTAATGAATGCCCCTGCTCTGTTCATGGACTTGATGAATAGAGTTTTTCACTAGTATCTAGATCAATTTGTAGTGGTTTTTATTGATGACATACTGGTTTACTCGAGGAGTTTTGAGGATCATGAGGTGCATTTGAGACAGGTTCTGCCGACACTCAGGGAGAAAAAGCTTTATGCCAAGTTTAGCAAGTGTGAGTTCTGGCTTGAGAAGGTTGCATTTTTGGGCCATGTAATCTCAGGAGATGGTATTTCAGTGGATCCCAGCAAGATTGATACAGTGGTGAATTGGGCGAGGCCAAAGAACGTGCAAGAAGTCAGAAGTTTCTTGGCACTGGCAAGTTATTACCGTCAATTTGTTGAGGGGTTTTCAACCTTATCAGGATCTCTTACACATTTGACCAGGAAGAATGCCATATTTGTGTGGGATGAAGAATGCGAGCAGAGTTTTCAAGAATTAAAGCAGCAGCTCGTCACTGCACCAATACTGACGATTCCATCAGGAGGTGATGGTTATGTAATTTACAGTGACGCATCTTTGAAAGGTCTCAGTTGTGTACTAATGCAGCATGGTAGGGTGATAGTGTACGCTTCCAGGCAATTAAAAGAGTATAAAAAGAACTACAATACCCACGATTTAGAACTGGCTACAGTGGTGCACACACTGAAGATCTGGAGACAGTACTTATACGATGAGAGATGTGAAATATTTTCTGATCATAAGAGTCTAAAGTATTTCTTCACACAAGAAGAGTTGAATAGGTGAAAAAGGAGGTGGTTAGAACTCATAACCACCCAGATAAAGCAAATGTGGTGGCTGATGCACTGAGCCGTAAGTCAAAAAATACATCACAAATACCAATAGTAATTCAACACCCAATTCAGATGGATTTTGAAAGGCTCGGCATGGAATTAGTGGAAGAAGATCCTCAGGCATTTATTACCAGTCTGGTTGTACAGCCTACACTATATGAAAGGATTAGCGCTACTCAGAGAATGATCCAGAATTAGCGAAAGTAATAATCAGAATACAAGATAGTCAGGGAGAGGAATTCAGCATTTCTGATGACGGGGCATTGAGGTTCCATTCCAAATTGTGTGTTCCTGCAGATGATGATATTAGGAGAACGATTCTAGAGCAGGCTCATAGATCTATATACACGATTCATCTTGTCAGTACGAAAATGTATAGGGATCTGTGAGAGTATTTCTAGTGGAGCGACATGAAGAGAGAGATTGCAGAATTTGTACAGTAGTGCTTGATATGCCAGCAGGTTAAGGCTAAGCACCAGAGGCTGGCAGGACAGTTGCAGCCACTTTTCATTCCCAAGTGGAAATGGGACCACATATCCATGGATTTTGTTACGGGGCTATCACCGGCGCCGCATGGTCATAATGCCATTTGGGTAATTGTTGATAGGTGACGAAAATGGCTTATTTTTTGCCCATTAAAGTTAGCTACCCTATGAACAAACTAGCAGAGATTTATATATAGGAGATTGTTCAACCCCATGGAATATCGATATCCATAGTCTCAGACTGTGATCCTCACTTTACATCACGGTTCTGGAAGAGCTTGCAGGAGGCTTTGGGGACCCAGTTAGCATTCAGCACCGCTTTCCATCCTCAGGCAAATGGTCAAACAGAGAGAACGATTCAGGTACTTGAGGATATGCTGTGAGCGTGTGTGTTGGATTTTGGGGGTAGTTGGACACAGTATTTACCATTGGTGCAATTTGCCTACAACAACAACTATCGGGCTAGCATAGGCATGGCACCTTATAAAGCACTTTATGGTAGGAGGTGTCACTCTCCTTTATACTGGAGTGAGCTAGGTGAAAGATGAGCATTGGGGCGAGAGATAGTACAGCAAGCGTACGATAAATTCTGACTTATTCAAGATAGAATCAGTGCAGCACAGAGTCAGCAGAAGAGTTACACCAATACTCGCCACCGGGAATTAAAATTTGAAGTGGGTGATCATGTATTTCTGAAAATAGCACCACTAAAGGGAATTGTGAGATTTGGGAAGAAGGGTAAGTTGAGTCCTAAGTTTATTGGCCCATTTGAGATACTCAAGAAGATTGGGTCAATTGCCTATCGGTTAACATTACCACCATCTTTATTAAGAATTCATAACGTATTTCAAGTTTCTATGTTAAAGAAATACATCCCAGATCCTTCCCATATTATTAGCTACGCAGAATTAAAACTCAGTGATGCTATAGCATATGAGGAAGCTCCAATACAGAGTTTAGATAGAAAAGAATAGGAATTGCGTAGTAAGAAGATACCGTTAGTAAAAGTCCTGTGGAGGATTCACGCGATAAAAGAAGCTTCTTGAGAGCTTGAAAATGAGATCAGATAGAAATTCCCCCATTTATTCAGTGAGTTAGAACAGTGACATGTAATTGCAATGTAAGTATAGGATAGGTAGTATTTTGGTTTTGGGGGAATTTTTTTTTATAGTTTTAATCTCCCAGAACTACCTATGTAACCACAATATTCCTCCGCCATATGTGAGGGCAAGTAATAAAATAAGTAGACCACTTTTCTTAAAGGATGGTAAATCATATGGATAATAAATTTCAAGGATGAAATTTTATAAAGAGGGGAGAATGTAATAACCCAAGAAAATTAATCAATGACTCGTCAACGAACACAGGGGATTCGTCGACGAAGGTATATGAGGACCTTATCGACGAAGGCACGTCTCGTCGATGAGAAGATACCGAGAGGCTGTTTTTCCAAGTTCTGAATTTCATCGACGAGGAGATAGCATTCATCGACAAACCTTCTTCTTTACCTCGTCGACGAGGTGACATGGCTCATCGACGAAGGCCGGGATATAAATAGTGTTAAACTCGAATTTTTACATAGAAAATACAGCGAAAACACTCTCTCTCTCTCTCTCTCTCTCTCTCTCTCTCTCTCTCTCTCTCCTCTACAATTCCTCCCTCTTCTCTCTTCGATTCTGGCTCCGTTAGTCTCCGAATTGATGAACTGAGGCCACCACGATGCTCCTGGGAAAGTTCTCTCCAAGTCTATCGGAGCGGATTGTTGGTGGGACTGAGTTGAATTTCATCCCAGACTTAGGGTAAGATCTTTTATGCAATATTTGGTTTTCCAGCAGTTGTAGGAAATGTAGTAGTCGAAGAAATAGTGATATTTTGTTCTAGTAAATGTTATTTTCAGGGTGTTGAGTGGGGAACTCTACGGGTGTAGTACCGGTCACAGTAGGGAATCTTAGCAGGAATTAGGTAAGGGAAATATGCTATGCTAAGTAATTCTATTATGATTTAGTACAAATCAATTTTTTTTAGCAAATTATTATTTAGACAATATATAATGTTTTCAGAGCCTGATAATATTGATATTTAGTTATGTGGCATGAGTTTAATATTAGATCAGCACAGGGTTTATATAATTTTAGAATACCATGATTTACAAGTATGCGTACAAAAACTTGTATTTTATAGTATTTTCAGAATACTATGATGTACAAACCTCAGAACCATAACATTCAGTTACTACAACTAATCATATATTTCAGTTATTCAGTTATGCAGATATCTCAAATATTCAGTTATTATAGTTTATTCAGATCAGTTTATAAAATATTATGGTTATTTCAGTTGTTACAAATCATGGTAAAAGCAGTATTTTAGAAATATCAGTTTTATATATATATATATATATATATAGTATCAGACCCTGATGGACTGTATTCAGCCAGCCGAGCACGGTACCGTAGCTATATTCAGTTTCGAGTGCAACAACTACTCAAATAGTATGTGGTATTCAGAAGTCGATCATGCCTATGTTGTGGACAAGCTCCCCATCAGATATGGGTTGAGGGGGGCAATCTGACTATAGGAGTTCAGTTGACTTATACTAGTCAGCCAGCCAGGTTAGGTCCCGCCTTCGGGCCGCACAACCCTGTCATGAGGGGTTAAATCATGACTTTCAGTTATCCATCTAGGGAATCTTTTCAGTTATTATATATGTGTATAATCATATTTTCAGAAAAAAGTCTTACTTATAGATATTAGTAATATTATGAATAAATATTCAGGAAAATCAGTTTATGTTAAGCAACATAGGTATGATTTATATTGCAACAAGCTTATAGGTTTGACTCGGCTTTGTTATTTATGGTATTTTCTAAGTTAGATTTTATTAGCATATAGCTCACTTGCCACACACTAGCAATAGCATATTTCGTCCTACTAAGCATCGTCTCATCCCAGTGAATTAATATTTTTCAAGTAAACTAACTAGGCAAGCAGATCAGGCTCACGGAAAGAGGGGGGCTTCGAGGCTGTCTTGTCCGTAGGGTGAGTGTTTTTGGGAAAGGGAGTACTTTTGTGTGGCCCTATTTCAGTTGTATATGTGTATTTTGGGAATATTCTAGCACTCTGGTATTGTATATATATTTATGGTTATGGATTTATGATTTCAACTTCTCGTTGCTTAGGTTGATAGTTAGCTTAAAATTGGAAGGTATCATAGCAGTGTAAATTTCAGTCATAGCAGTGTAAATTTCAGTATATATGTATTTTATTATATATATATATATATATATATATAAATAAATAATAATTAAACTAGCAAGTCGTTACAGTTTGGTATTTGAGCTTAGGTTGCTAGGTTCTGTATACTTTAGAATGCGGCGAAAACAATACCATAGTATAGGAAAGGATTTGAGGTTTTCTTTGTAATCTGGGTGTAGAATTTCCGTGGTGGTTTCTGTGTTTTTCCTAAGGTGACGATTTTAGGAAAACCATAGTAAACTATTGTTGGGACATTTGTCTAAGTTGTAGAATTGGATTTTGGATTAGGATCAGGAAAAGGTAGTTAATTATGAATAAGGGATTTCAGTAGAATGAAACAGTATGGAATTGCATGGGAGATACGGTCTTTAAAGTGTGTTTCTTATTTTCACAATGGACCAAGGAAGCAGTGGCACGAATGCTGGGGAAGACAAGCCAGGACCTTCTAGTACGGGCGGTGGAGAGACTGACGTAGTACTGTGCTGCGTCACCTTGCAAGTGATGGATGAGATGGCTAAGAGCTCAGGGGAGCATGGCTGCACGATTGAGGAGTTTACGCGAATGAAGCCCCCATCTTTTGCTGGAGGAGATGACCCGATTATAGCTGAAAATTGGGTTTATGACATTGAAGAGACGTTGGATGTGCTTCCATGTACGGATGAACAGAAGGTGGTATTTGCAACATTTAAACTGATAGGAAAGGTGAAGCGCTGGTGGAGAGCAGTGCAATTAATTGAGGAGTAGAGACCGGTTCCAGTGTCGATGATGTGGTGATTTTTCCCCTCTATCATTCAGAGCACGAAGGCAGCAGAATTTATGCCCTTAGTGCAGGGGCAGATGACAGTATCTCAGTACGCAGCTCGATTTATTGAGTTGTCACGATTTGTCCCATATTTAGTACTAGATGAGGAGAAAAAGGTAAGGAAGTTTGAATAGGGTCTGAGGCAGAACTTGTTTGAGCAGGTGATTGGTTTTAGAGTTCAAACATTTGCAGAGATTATAAATAGGGCTACGATTATTGAGAGTGGTATACAAAGATGTATAGCAGCCCAAAGTCAGACGAAGAGGCCTGCGCCTCAGGGTTTTTAGGCTGGCGCCAGTAGAGGGGCCATGGAGAGGTGGCCGTGATAGAGGAGATCAGAAGCAAATGATAGGACCTCGTGAGAACCATGGTACGCAGACCTTCACAGTGTGTCAGACATGCAGGAGACAACATTTGGGGGTGTTCCGGGTAGGGAGAGATGTTTGTTATCATTATGGGAGACCTAGCCACATCGCACGTGCATGCCCAGGACTAAAAAACTAGGTTCCAACTCTTAGGCCCTATCGAGGAGGATATCAAGCAGCTCGGCGAGGATATTAGGCAGCTCAGGGAGGCCAGCAGAGTAATGTAGCTCCGGTGAGGGTTTACGCTTTGACGCTAGGTCATACTGAGACGGTCACGGATGTGGTGACAGGTAATTTTACTGCTCTATCATATCCAGTTGTTGTTTTATTACATTCAGGTGCTACTCATTCCTTCATCTCTACATCCTATGTCAAATTATCTTGAAGTGAGACCTAGTCATTAGATATAGAATTGTCAGTGGCTACACCGTCAGGGTCAGTGATGCGATGTCATAGGGTACTCAGGGGCTATCAATAGAAATTCAGGGGAGAGAGCTACCAGCTTACCTGATCCAGTCAGAGATGTCTGGGTTTGATGTAATATTGGGTATGATTGGTTGGTAGTTAATCATGCCAGTATTGATTGCCATAAGAAAGAAGTAATTTTCAGACCCCCTGGTAAATAGGAATTCAGGTTTATTGCTTCACGAGTTCGAGCTCCGTTGCAACTAGTGTCAGCTATGCAGGCGAGCAGGTTGCTCCTGGACGGAGGTCAGGGGTTTGTGGCTTTTGTAAAGGAAGTGTCAAAAAATGAATTGAAGCTTGACAATACACCAGTAGTACGAGAATTCTCAGATTTTTTTCCAGAGGAGCTACTTGGGTTGCCACCCGAACGTGAGGTGGATTTTCCTATAGATTTACCTCTAGGGAAAGCGCCGATCTCTAAGATTCCCTACCATATGGCTCCAGTTGAATTGATAGAATTAAAGGATCAGTTGCAAGACTTACCGGATAAAGGATTTATACGACCCATTGTATCATCATGGGGAGCTCCAGTGTTGTTTGTAAAGAAGAAAGACAGGTTTATGAGGATCTGTATTGATTACAGGGAGATAAACAAGGTTACTATTAGGAATAAATGTCCTCTACCCCATATAGACGATCTATTTGATCAGTTCCAAGACACGCGGGTGTATTTCAAGATCAACCTCAGATCAGGTTATCATCAAGTGAGGGTAAAAACAGAGGACGTTGCAAAGACAGCCTTCAAAACCAGGAATGGGCACTATGAATTTCTCATTATGCCATTTGGTCTGACGAATGCCCCTGCTATGTTCATGGACTTGATGAATAAAGTTTTTCACTAGTGTCTAGATCAGTTTGTAATGGTTTTTATTGATGACATACTGGTTTACTCGAGGAGTTTTGAGAATCATGAGGTGCATTTGAGACAGGTTTTGCAAACACTCAGGGAGGAAAAGCTCTATGCCAAGTTTAGCAAGTGTGAGTTCTAGCTTGAGAAGGTTGCATTTTTGGGCCATGTAATCTCAGGAGACGGTATTTCAGTGGATCCCAACAAGATTGATGCGGTGGTGAATTGGGCTAGGCCGAAGAACGTGCAAGAAGTCAAAAATTTCTTGGGACTCGCAGGTTATTACCGTCGATTCGTTGAGGGGTTTTCAACCTTATCAGGATCTCTCACATGTTTGACCAAGAAGAATGCCAAATTTGTGTGGGATCAAGAATGCGAGTAGAGTTTTCAGGAATTAAAGCAGCGGCTCGTCACTGCACCAGTACTGACGATTCCATCAGGAGGTGATGGTTATGTAATTTACAGTGATGCGTCTTTGAAAGGGCTTGGTTGTGTACTGATGCACCATGGTAGGGTGATAGCGTATGCTTCCAGGAAGTTAAAAGAATATGAAAAGAACTACCCTACCCATGATCTGGAATTGGCTACAGTGGTGCACGCACTAAAGATCTAGAGACATTACTTATACGATGAGAGATGTGAAATATTTTCTGATCATAAGAGTCTAAAGTATTTCTTCACATAAAAAGAGTTGAATAAGTGACAAAGGAGGTGGTTAGAACTCATCAACGAATACGATTGGACCATCAGTTACCACCTAGGTAAAGCAAATGTGGTGGCAGATGCACTGAGCTATAAATCAGAAGATACAGCATAGTTAGCAGCAATAATTCAGCACCCAATTCAGATGGATTTGGAAAGGCTCGGCATGGAATTAGTGGAAGAAGATCCTCAAGCGTTTATTTCCAGTCTAGTTGTACAGCCTACACTATATGAGAGGATTAAAGCTGCTCAGGGAATGATACAGAATTAGCGGAAGTAATAACCTAAATACATTATAGTTAGGGAGAGGAATTCAGCATTTCTGATGACAGAGAGTTGATGTTCTGTTCTAGATTGTGTGTGCCTGCAGATGATGATATTAGAAGAACGAATCCAAAGAAGGCTCATAGATTTCTATACACGATTCATCCTGGCAGTACGAAGATGTATAGGGATCTGCGAGAGTATTTTTAGTGGAGTGGCATGAAGAGAGAGATTGCAGAATTTGTGTAGCAGTTCTTGACATTCCAGTAGGTTAAGGCTGAGCACCAAAGGCCTGCAGGACAGTTGCAGCCACTTTTCATTCCTGAGTGGAAGTGCGACCACATATCCATGGATTTTGTTACTAAGCTATCACTGGCGCCGCATGGTCAGAATGTCATTTGGGTAATTATTGATAGGCTGACGAAAATGGCTCATTTTTTGCCCATTAAAGTTAGCTACCCTATGAACACACTAGCACATATTTATATATAGGACATTGTTCGACCCCATGGAGTGCCGGTATCCATAGCCTTAGACCGTGATCCTCACTTTATATCACAATTCTAGAAGAGCTTGTCGGAGGCTTTGGGGACCCAGTTAGCATTTAGCACCGCTTTCCATCCTCAAACAGACGATCAGACAAAGAGAAAGATTCAGGTACTTGAGGATATGTTGGGAGCGTATGTGTTGAATTTTGGGGGTAGCTGGACCCAATATTTACCATTGGTGGAATTTGCCTACAATAACTGCTATTGGGCTAGCATAGGCATGGCACCTTATAAAGCACTTTATGGTAGGAGGTGCCGTTCTCCTTTATATTAGAGTGAGCTAGGTAAAATATGAGTATTAGGGCCAGAGATAGTACAACATGTGTACAGTAAAGTCAGACTTATTCAAGATAGAATCAGTGCAGCACAGAGTCGGCCGAAAAGCTACGCCGATCTCGCCACCGGGAATTAAAATTTGAAGTGGGTAATCATGTATATCTGAAAATAGCACCAATAAAGGGAATCATGAGATTTGGGAAGAAGGGTAAGTTGAGCCCTAGGTTTATTAGCCCATTTGAGATAATTGAGAAGATTGGGTCAATTGCCTATCGGCTAACTTTACCACCATCTTTATTCAGAATTTATGACGTATTTCATGTTTCTATGTTAAGGAAATACATCTCAGATCCTTCTCATATTATTAGCTACGCAGAATTAGAACTCAGTGATGCTCTAGCATATGAGGAAGCTTTAGTACAAATTTTAGATAAAAAAGAATTGGAATTGCGTAGTAAGAAGATACTGTTAGTAAAAGTCCTATGAAGCAATCATGCGATAGAAGAAGTGCCTTGGGAGCTTGAGAATGATATTAGACAGAAATACCCCCATTTATTCAGTGAGTTATAACAGTGATGTGTAATTGTAATGTAGAGTATAGGATAGGTAGTATTTTGGTTTTGGGGGAATTTTATTTTATAGTTGTAATCTCCCAGAACTACATATGTAACAATGGTATTCCTCCGCCATAAGTGAGGGCAAGTAATAAAATAAGTAGACCACTTTTCTTAAGGGATGATAAATCGTATGGATAGTAAATTTCGAGGAAGAAATTTTATAAGTAGGGGAGAATGTAATAACCCAAGAAAATTAATCAGGGACTCGTAGACGAACACAGGGGATTCATCGATGAGGGTACATGAGGATCTCATCGATGCAAGCACGTCTTGTCGACAAGAAGATACCGAGAGGGTGTTTTTCCAAGTTTTGAATTTTGTCGACGAGGAGATAGCATTCGTCAAAGAACTTTCTTCTTGACCTCGTCAATGAGGTGACGTGGCTTATCGACGAAGCCCAGGGTATAAATAGTGTTAAACTCAGATTTTTACACAGAAAATTCAGTGGAAACACTCTCTCTCTCTCTCTCTCCTCTACGGTTCCTCCCTCTTCTCTCTTCAATTCTGGCTCCATTAGTCACCCGATCGACGATCTGAGGAAACCACGATGCTCATGGAAAAGTACTCTCCAAGTCTGCCAGAGTGGATCGTTGGTGGGACTGAGTTGAATTTCATCCCAGACTTAGGGTAAGATCTTTTATGCGATATTTAGTTTTCCAGCAGCTGTAGGAAATGTAGTAGTCGAAGAAATAGTGATATTTTGTTCTAGTAAATGTTATTTTCAGGGTGTTGAGTGGGGAACTCTGCGGGTGTAGTACCGGTCACAATAGGGGATCTTAGCAGGAATTAGGTAAGGGAAATATGCTATGCTAGGTAATTCTATTATGATTTAGTACAAATCAATTGTTTTAAGCAAATTATTATTTAGACAATATATAATGTTTTCAGAGCCTGATAATATTGATATTTAGTTGTGTGGCATGAGTTTAATATTAGATCTGCAAAGGGTTTATATAATTTTCTGAATACCATGATTTACAAGTATGCATACAGAAACTTGTATTTTATAGTATTTTCAGAATACTATAATGTACAAACCTCATAACCATAGCATTTAGTTACTACAGCTAGTCAGATATTTCAGTTATTCAGTTATGCAGATATCTTAGACATTCAGTTATTATAGTTTATTCAGATTAGTTTATATAATGTTATGGTATTTCAGTTGTTACAAATCATGGTAAAAGCAGTACTTTAGAAATATTAGTTATTTATATATGTAGTATCAGACCCTGATGGACTGTATTCATCCAAAAGAGCACGGTACCGTAGCTATATTCAGTTCAGAGTGCAACCACTACTCAGATAGTATGTGGTGTTCAGAAATCGATTGTGCCTATGTTGTGGGCAGACTCCCCATTAGATATGGGTTGAGGGGGGCGATCTGACTGTTGAAGTTAAGTTGACTTATCCTGGTCGGCTAGCCAAGTTAGGTCCCGCCTTGGGGCCGCACAACCCTCGCATGAGGGGTTAAATCATGACTTTCAGTTATCCATCCAGGGAATCTTTTCATTTATTATATATGTGTATGATCAGATTTTTAGAAACTATTCTTACTTAAAGATATTAGCAGTATTATGAATAAATATTCAGTAAAATCAGTTTATGTTAAGCAACATAGGTATGACTTATATTACAACATGCTTACAGGTTTGACTCAGCTTTGTTATTTATGGTATTTTCTAAGTCATATTTTATTAGCATGTAGCTCACTTGCCACACTAGCGATAGCATATTTCGTCTTACTAAGCGTCGTCTCATCCCAATGAATTAATATTTTCCAAGTGATCCAGCTAGGCGAGCAAATCAGGCTCGCAGATAAAGGGGGACTATGGTGCTCCCCTGTCAGTAGGGTGAGTATTTTTTGGAAAGGGAGTACTTTTGTGTAGCCCTAGTTCAATTGTATATGTGTATTTTAGGAATATTCTGGCACTCTGGTATTGTATATATATATTTATGGTTGTGGATATATGACTTCAACTTCTCGCTACTTAAGTTGATAATTAGCTTAAAATTGGAAGGTATCAGGAGCAGTGTTAATTTCAGTATATATGTATTTTATTTTATATATATATATATATATATATATATAAATAATTAAATTAGTAGGTCATTACAGTTTGGTATCAGAGCTTAGTTTGCTTGGTTCGGTAGACTTTAGAATCTAGCGGAAGCAATACCAAAGTATAGGAAAGGATTTTAGGTTTGTTTTCTAATCTGGGTACAGGATTTCCATGGTGGTTTCTGTGTTTTTCTTGGGGTGACGATTTTAGGAAAACCATAGTAAACTATTTTCGGGACATGTGTCTAGGTTGCAGAGTTGGATTTTGAATTAGGATCAGGGAAGCTAGTTAATTATGAATAAGGGATTTCAATAGAATGAAATGGTATAGGTTTGCATGGGAGATAAGGTCTTTAAAGTGTGTTTCTTGTTTTCAGGATGGACCCAGGAAGTAGTGGCACGAACGCTGGAAAAGACAGGTCAGGACCTTCCAGTATGGGAGGTGGAGATACTGACACAATACTGCGCAGCGTCACTCAACAAGTGATGACTGAGATGGCCAAGAGCTCAGGGGAGCATAGTTGCACGATCGAGCAATTTTCACAGATGAAGCCCCATCTTTTTTTGGAGAAGATGACCCGATTATAGCTAAAAATTAGGTCCAGGACATTGAAGAGACATTGGATGTGCTTCCATGTATGGATGAATAGAAGGTGGTATTTGCAACGTTTAAACTAATAGGAGAGGCGAAGCACTGATGGAGAAGAGTGCAATTAATTGAGGAGCAGAGACTGGTTCCAGTGTCAGTGACATGGCGATATTTCCCCTCTATCATTCGGAGCACAAAGGCAGCAGAATTTATGCACCTAGTGCAAAGGCAGATGACAATATCTTAGTACGCAGCTCGATTTATTGAGTTGTCACGATTTTTCCCACATTTAGTACTAGATGAAGAGAAAAACGCAGGGAAGTTTGAAGAGGGTCTGAGGCAGAATTGGTTTGAGCAGGTGATTGGTTTTAGAGTTCAAACATTTGCAAAGGTTGTAGATAAGGCTACAATTAATGAGAGTGGTATACAGAGAGGTATAGCAACTCAGAGTTAGAGGAAGAGGCTTGCGCCTCAATGTTTTTATACTGGCCCCAGCATGGGCCCATGGAGAGGCGGCCATGATAAGGGAGATCAAAAGCAAATGATAGGACCTCATGAGAATCAGGGTACGTAGACCTTCACGGTATGTCAAACATGCGGGAGACGACATTTGGGTGAATTTCGGGAAGGGAGAGATGTTTTTTATCGTTGTGGGAGACCCAGCTACATGGCACGTGCATGCCCAGGACGGTCAAACCAGGTTCCAACTGCCAAACCCTATCGGGGAGGATATCAGGTAGCTCGATGAGGATATCAGGCAATTCGGGGAGGCCAACAGAGGAACGTAGCTCCAGCGAGGGTTTACGCTTTGACGCCAGGTGATGCTGATACGGCCACGAATGTAAGAACCCGAACCATGATACGTGGATTTAAATAATAAAGAGAAGGGTAAAATTGGAATTTGATCAGGCTTCGTCGACGAAGCTAGATTTCGTCAACGAAGGCTTTGCTCTGCTTGTCGACGAAGTTCAGAGGCTTGTCGACGAGGAGAAGCCAAGAGATTTTAGGAAACCGGGGATCTCAGGCTCATCGACGAGGTCACTGTCTCGTCAAAGAACTAACTATAGGGCCTCGTCAACGAGGTCGCCATTTGTCGACGACGCTAGTAGGGCCAAAGGGCTATAAATATCCTTTCTCATTTCTTAATCACTAAGAAAACTAAAATCCTCTCCCCCTCTCTCTAGAACTAATCCTACTCTCTCCATATATATATTTCTTCGTCGTTCGTTGCTGGAATCAACGATCTGACATTACCACGAGGATCAGGGAAGGATTCTCTACAAAACCTATGGATCGGAATCCCGTTTTGGAGATTTTTGGGTTTCGGCTAAAAATCGAGGTAAGGCTCGATTTTCTCTTCTGATCCGGTAGTTTGGTATAGGACGGAGTCATGAGTATTTTCTGTACTGTGTTTTGTAAATTTTGAGAACTCGGTTCTCTGGTTAGGAGCCGTAGAGTTCGAGATTGATCTTTTGGAGGAAAGGTAAGGGGAATCTATTTATGTCTGTTATTTTTGAAATCAGACTCAATAGAACTGTGGTTCACGGTCCTGTGTGTTTTGGCTACTCATTTGGGGTGATCTAACGGGGAAAACTATGGGTTTTTCATGATTACAGTTTCGGGAAAAGGGGGGTATTGGGCTACATCCTTGGTTTTGTCGAAAACCGTATATATATGATGATTTATACTATGATATAAGGATGGTCGTGCCTTGAATTGTTTTAAGCTATATGTGTTTGGAAAACCATGATTTTTGATTACCAAATGGGTGTGGTTTGTTTGGTTATATGAGCATGCATGTTTATGTTGTGTTTGGTTGAAATGCAAGTAGAAATGGAGTTTCGAATTTGTTCCAGGTACTAAGAGTGTCCGACTCTATATTCGAGGGCGTATGAAATCATTGGCCATAGGTTGGCAAGTGTCTGGCTCTATATCCGAGGGCGTCAGCCTATCCCAGCTGATCACCGAAGGGTGTGGATCCACAAGTTTAGCGTTGGTACGATGTCATGGGAGTCTGAGACTAGTCATGTGCCAGTGGCGCTGTGTTTCGTGGGCTGGCTATGGGCCAACACCATATGTCGTGGCCGGCTTCAGGCTGAAGGGTGTGATGACACCGGGATTGCTTGATCATGTGTGTGTGTGTGTATGCACTATTGTGAAATTAGTACTGGAACTGCATTTAACTATATATGTGTTGCGTTATGATAACACTCAAATGCCACACACATATAACTTGTACTCTTCCTTATTGAGATGTGTCTCACCCCTGTTGTACGTACATTTTTACAGGTCCTTCGAGTAACTAAAACTAGCGTCCTGGAGTTGGGAGCGTAGTGGCCGGTGTACTACGGGTAGCGATTGGGTAAGTGCTAGAACCTTTGTTTCGCGGGTTGCCATTTTGGGGTATGTTGGCACTCGGATGTACGTTTTGTATGTATGGAGCCTGGACTCCGTTTTGTTTTATATAGACTCTGGTATGGTACAGTACATGTATAGAATGACCTTTTTCCATTGTGTATATGATTTGTGTATGGATGCATATAGGGTGCCTGGTAACCCCACGGGGTGGGGCCCTTATTCATTATGCTATATCGTTGTTATTTGTTTGATACAAGGACAGGTTAGGTTACTAATTCACCCCTGGGTCCCATTTTCGGGTTCGAAGCGTGACAGCTTGGTGTCAAAGCTAACCAGGTTGCTAGGTCTTGTAGACTTGGTTAGGTGTAGCTATGTGTACATACCAGAGTATAGGATATTGGATATGGGTAGAGTTGGTTGAGGGTTGTTTCATTGCTAGACTGGGACTTGTCGGCGGTATTCCGTGTTTTTCCTCAAATAAAGATTTCAGTAAAAGCAGGGCAGACCATTGATGACTTTTGTGTCGGTGTGATAGAACAGTCCTAGACCTGGTAAAGAGTAGTTAACACAATTAGTTGTAGGTCATTGTGTTAACTGTATGAGTTGTAGGGATACTAATAGATTCCTATTGTGTTTCAAAATGGAGCCCAAGGATAATGATCTGGGAAGTGGCTCCAAGGAGACTACGAGTGATGAGTCTCCATATGTGCCTTGAGGTTTGAGGAGGCAGGTTTTACGGGAGATCGGGCGAAGTGTGAGGAGACGCGAACGCTTTCCTATTGCTGCAAGGTGCACCATTTAGAGGTTCACGCGCATGCATCCTCTGACCTTCTCTAGGGGACATGACCCAACGATAGCGGAGGATTGGGTCAAGATTACTGAGAGGATTCTAGAAGTCCTCCACTTTACAGATGAGCAGAGAGTCTTATACGCTACCTTCTAGTTGTCTGGGGAAGCAGGGCATTGGTGGATTTCCATGAATCTGCTAGAAAGGTAGAAAGCTGGGGTTTCGAAGATGTCTTGGAGCTGTTTCAAGGAGGTATTCTTTGAGAGATACTTCCCAGCCTCCACTCGTGATGCGAAGCCATATGAGTTTTCTACTCTATCATAAGGAGATATGACGGTGCAGGGGTATGCTGCTCGGTATATAGAGTTATCCCGCTTTGCGCCATGCCTGGTCTCGAGTGAGTATGAGAAAACTCAGAGGTTCGAGAAGTGTTTGAGGAAGGATATTCACATACTGTGGGTATGCTTCAGATCTGCGAGTTCTCAATGTTGGTGGATAAAGCCACGGTGATTGAGACTGGTATCCGAAAGGATGAGGTGGATCAGGATTCAAGGAAGAGGACAGTATTTTCTGGTTCTCAGTCAGGATCTCGTCAGGGATTGTGGAAGAAGAGGAATAAGGGCTCGGGTTACCGTAAAAATACCAAGTGCCAGGGTTCTCAGGGGAGCCAGGCTAGTGGGCATTGTACCAGATGCCACAAATGGCACAAGAAGCGAGTGCCAGTCATTTGGGGGTAACTGCTACAAATGTGGCTACTCAGGTCACATGTTTCGCGATTGTCATGCACCAAAGCGAGACGTGCCTGCGTCCAGTGTGAACCAAAGGACCAATCAGATACCTAGGGAAACCGTTCAGATAAATATAGCTCCAGCCAGAGTATACTCACTTACTCTAGCGGATGCTGAACAAGTAGGGAACGTAGTGACAGGTACTATATTATTGCTTTCAAATAAAGCTTCTGTTTTTTTTTATTCGGGTGCGACCTATTCTTTTGTATCCGTGAGTTTTGTTAAACTGTGTGGGGTTGAGACCCAAGTCATGAACAAAGTATTATCTGTTGCTACACCATTTGGGAGTATATCATTCTATAGTAGGATTTTAGCAAACTGCCTAGTGATAATTTAGGGAAGGCTACTACCAACGAATTTTATGGTATATGATATGTCGGGGTTCGATGTCATTCTTGGGATGGATTGGTTGTTCTCCAATTATGTTGTGATCAACTATCATAGGAAAGTAGTAGTATTCAGGCCTCCTAGGGAATAGGAGTACAAATTTATGGGATCGTGTGTGCATTTGACGCCACAAATTCTATCAACATTACAGGCGACGAGGCTACTCTTGAACGGATGTCAGGGGTACCTAGCTTGTGTGAAGGAACCGTTGCGAGATGAGTTGAGGCTCGAGGATATTTGGGTAGTCAGCGAGTTCCCGGATATGTTTCCAGATGATTAACTCAGGTTACCTCCGGATTGTGAGGTAGAGTTTGCGATAAAGTTGCTACCTGGTAAGGCACCGATCTCTAAAGCTCCATACTGGATGGCTCCAGGGGAACTTTAAGAGTTAAAGGAGCAGTTGTAGAAATTACTAGATAGGGGTTTCATTCGACCTAGTGTTTCACTATGGGAAGCTCCAATATTGTTTGTGAAGAAGAAGGACAGGTCGATGCGGATGTGCATTGATTACCGTGAGATTAACAAGGTGAATGTGAAGAGTCGCTATCCTTTACCTCGTATCGATGATCTCTTTGACCAGTTGCAGGGGACGCAGGTCTTTTCGAAGATTGACTTGCGGTTAGGATATCATTAGGTGAGGGTTAGATCTGAGGATGTTGCGAAAACGGCTTTCTGAACCAAATATGGCCACTATGAGCTTTTAGTCATGCCTTTTGGGTTGACGAATGCTCTAGTGGTGTTCATGGATCGATGAACAAGATTTTTCATGAGTACCTAGATTGGTTCGTGGTGGTATTCATTGATGATATTCTGGTATACTCGAGCAGTTCGGAAGAGCATGAGAGTCATCTGAGGTTAGTATTATAGATTCTACGAGAGAAGAAGTTGTATGCTAAGCTGAAGAAGTGTGAGTTTTGGTCGAGTCAGGTCGCGTTCTTAGGCCATGTGGTGTCTAAGGGCGATATCTCTATTGATCCTAGCAAGATTGAAGCGGTGGTCAACTGGCCAAGCCGAAGAGTGTGCAGGAGGTTTGGAGTTTTCTAAGACTGGCAGGTTATTATTGTCGATTCGTAGAGGGTTTCTCTAGATTGTCCGCGCCACTAACACGATTAACTAGGAAGGGGGTGAAGTTTGACTGGACTAGTGATTGCGAGTAGTGATTTCTTGAGTGGAAGCATGGACTGGTTACTGCTCCTATATTGACCATTTCTTCGAGGGATGGTGGTTTTGTGATTTATAAAGACGCGTATCAGAAGGGTCTAGGATGTGTGCTTATGCAGTAGGGTAAGGTAGTAGCTTATGCTTCTTGATAACTGAAAGGCTATGAGAAAAATTACCCTACGCACGATCTAGAGTTGGCTGTTGTTGTGTATACACTGAAGATCTAGCGACATTATTTATATGGTGTGCAATGTGAGATCTTTACTGACCACAAAAGTCTCAGGTACTTTTTCTCGCAGAAGGAGTTTGAATATGAGGTAGAGATGGTGGCTTGAGTTGATCAAGGACTACGATTGCATCATCAGTTATCACCCAGGGAAAGCTAATGTGGTAGCTGATGCGTTGAGTCAGAAGTCAGAACCTGCGGCTATATCTGCAGTTGTAACTCAGCATCACATCAGATGAGATTTGGGGATCTTGGGTATTGAGTTGGTGTCTGGTGATCATCAGGCTTTCTTTTCTAGTTTGATGGTCCAACCAACTTTGTTTGAGCGTATAAAAGCCGCGCAGGTTAGTGATGCAGAGTTAGCAGAGGTTATGGAAAAGGTACAGTAGGGACTAGCTACAGAGTTTAACATCTCTATGGGAGGTGTGTTGAGGTTTGGGACCAGGTTATGTGTTCCAAATAATGATGAGATCAGAAAGACAATTCTGGAGGAGGCGCATCATTCTTTGTATATGGTACATCCTAGTAGCACAAAGATGTATCGGGACTTGCGCAAGACCTTCTAGTGGTCTGGTATGAAAATGCATATTGCTCGATTCATGGAGTAGTGTCAGATGTGTCAACGGGTGAAAGCTGAACATCAGAGGCCGGCAAGGCCGTTGCAGCCTTTGCCTATTCCGGTGTGAAAATGGGAGCATATTTCCATGGATTTCGTTATCAAATTGCCGCCAGCACTTCACGGGCAGAATGCTATTTAGGTGATCATGAATAGATTAACAAAATCTGCTTATTTCATACCGATGAAGGTTAGCTATCCTTTAAGTAGGCTAGCAAATATGTATATGCATGAGATTGTGAGAATGCATAGAGTACCGGTGTCCATTGTATCAGATCAAGACCCGAGGTTTACTTCTCGATTCTGGACGAGCTTGCAGGAGGCATTGGGGACGAAGCTTACTTTCAGTACAGCGTTCCACCCCCAGACTGATGGACAGTCAAAGAGGATGATATAAATCTTGGAAGATATGTTGCGAGCTTGTGTGTTAAACTTTGGTGGTAGTTGGATACAGTTTATGCCACTAGTAGAGTTCGCTTATAATAACAGCTTCCAGGCTAGTATCGGGATGGCACCGTTCGAGGCTTTGTATGGTCAAAGGCGTCGGTCTCCTTTGTGTTGGGAGAAGGTTGGTGAACGTCAAGTGTTAGGACCTGAACTTGTGCAGCAGGCATCTGAGAGGGTGGGTTTAATCTGATAGAGAATTAAATCAGCTCAGAGTCAGTAGAAGAGTTATGCGGATGTTCGCCGCAGTGAGTTGGAGTTCGAAGTAGGGGCCAAGATATTTCTAAAGATCGCTCCGATGAAAAGGGTGATGAGATTTTGGAAGAAGGGCAAGCTAAGCCCGAGATATATCGTACCATTCGAGATTCTTGAACAAGTGGTTCCGGTAGCCTACAGGATTGCACTACCCCCAGCACTCTCGAGGGCCCATGATGTGTTTCCCATATCCTTGTTGAGAAGGTACATGTTGGATCCTTCACATGTTGACAGTTATGATGATTTGGAAATTGGGGATACTTTAGCGTATGAGGAGATACCTGTTCAGGTTCGAGACCGTAAGGTTCAGAAGCTTCGTACTAAAGAGATTCCGTAGTGAAAGTATTGTGGCGAAACCATGAGGTTTAGGAAGTTTCTTGGGAACTGGAAACAGAAATACGCCAGAAGTATCCACAGTTGTTTTGAGAACGTGTATGTCATCCTGCTTTGGGTTGGGATAGTTGCTTTGTCTTTGGGAGTGTGTGTACTTGTGAACTCCTATGACATGATGTGTATGTAACCACGGTATTCCTCCGCCATAAATGAGGGTATGTTGTATATATATTATGATGGGCTGCGTTGTAGTAGTCGATAGTTTCTTTCTAGAGTTGTGTATATGTGGTTGATTGTATGAATGAGTGTGAATGAGAGATGGCAAATTTCGAGGATGAAATTTTTATAAGGAGGGGAGGTTCTAAGAACCTAAATCGTGATATGTGGGTTTAAATAATAAAGAGAAAGGTAAAATTGGAATTTGAGCAAGCTTCGTCGATGAAGGCTTTGTTCTGCTCGTCGACGAAGTTCAGAGGCTTGTCTACGAGGAGAAGTCGAGAGATTTTGGGAAACCAGGGATTTCAAGTTCATTGACGAGGTCACTGTCTCATCGACGAACTGACTATAGGGCCTCGTCGACGAGGTCACCATTCGTCGATGAGGGCATATGGGTCAAAGAGCTATAAATATCCTTTCTCATTTTTTAATCACTACGAAAACTAAAATCCTCTCCCACTCTCTCTAGAACTCATCCTACTCTCTCTCTCTTTAGATTTCTTCCTCGTTCGTCGCTGGAATCGATAACGTAACGTTACCACGAGGATTAGGGAAGGATTCTATAAAAAACCTACAAATCAGAATCCCATTTCGGAGATTTTTAAGGTTTCGGCTTAAAATTGAGGTAAGGCTGGGTATTCTTTTCTAATCTGGTAGTTTTTTAGAGGACGGAGTCGTGAGTATTTTATGTACTGTGTTTTGTAGATTTTGAGAACTCGGTTCGTTGTTTAGGAGCCGTAGAGTTGGGGATTGATCTTTTGGGGGAAGGGTAAAGGGAATCTGTTTATGTCTGTTATTTTTTAAATAGGACTCAGTAGAACTGTGGTTCACGGTCCTGTGTGTGTTTTGGCTACTCATTTTTGGGGATCTAACAGGGAAAACTATGGGTTTTTTATGATTATAGTTTCGGGAAAAAGGGAGTATTGGACTGCATCCTTGGTTTTGTTGAAAACCGCATGTATATGATGATTTATACTGTGATATAAGGATGGTCGTGCCTTGACTTGTTTTAAATTGTATGTGTTTGGAAAACCATGATTTTAGATTGCCAAATGGGTGTGGTTTGTTTGGTTATATGAACATGCATGTTTATGTTGTGTTTGGTTGAAATGCGAGTAAGAACGAAGTTCCAAATTTGTTCCATGTACAAAGAGTGTTCAGCTCGACTGATCACCGAAGGGTGTGGATCCACCAGTTTAGCACTGGTACGATGCCATGGGAGTCTGGGACTAGCCATATGCCAGTGGCACCATGTTTCACGGGTTGGCTACGGGTTAATATTGTATGTCGCGGGCCTGTTTCGGGCCGAAGGGTGTGATGACACCGGGATTGCTTGCTCATGTGTGTGTGCATGTATGCACTGTTGTGAAATTAGTACTAGAACTACATTTAACTGTATATGTGTTGCGTCATGATAACACTCAAATGCCACACACCGATATAACTTGTACTCTTCCTTACTGAGATGTGTCTCACCCATGCTATATGTACATTTTTACATGTTCTTCGAGTAACTGGAACTAGCGTCCTAGAGTTAGGAGCGTAGTGGCCGATGTACTACAGATAGCGATTGGGTAAGTGCTAGGACTTTTGTTTCACAGGTTGCCATTTTGGGGTATGTTCACACCCGGATGTACGTTTTATATGTATGGAGCCTAGACTCCGTTTTGTTTTATATAGACTCTGGTATGGTATAGTAGATGTATAGAATGACCTTTTCCGCTGTGTATACAGTTTGTGTATGGATGCGTATAGGGTTCCTAGTAACCCCACATGGTGGGACCCTCATTCATTATGTTGTATCATTGTTATTTTTTTGATACAGTGACAAGTTAGGTTACTAATTCACCCCTGGGTCCCATTTCGGGGTTCGGGGTGTGACAGGGAATGTGGTGACAGGTACTTTTACTGTTCTATCATATCCAGTTGTTGTTTTATTTGATTCTGGTGCTACACATTCCTTTGTCTCTACATCCTATGTCAAATTATCTGGAAGTGAGACCTAGTCATTAGCTATAGAATTGTCAGTAGCTATAGCGTCAGGGTCAGTGATGCAATGTCAAAGGGTACCCATGGGCTATCATATAGAAATTCAGGGGAGAGAGCTACCAGCTGACCTGATCATGTTAGAGATGTGTGGGTTTGATGTAATATTGGGTATGAATTGGTTGGCAATTAATCACGCCAGTAATGATTGCCATCAGAAATAAGCATTTTTCATACCCCCTGGTGTATAAGAATTCAGGTTTATTGGTTCACGAGTTCGAGCTCCATTACAGCTGGTGTCAGCCATGTAGGCAAGCAGGTTGCTCCTGGACGGAAGTCAGGGGTTTTTGGCTTTGTAAAGGAAGTGTCAAAAAATGAATTAAAGCTTGACAGTACACCAGTAGTACGAGAATTCTCAGATGTTTTTCCAGAGGAGCTACCTGGGTTGCCACCCGAGCGTGAGGTGGATTTTCCTATAGATTTACCTCCAGGGAAAGCGCCAATCTCTAAGGTTCCCTACTGTATGGCTCCAGCTAAATTAGGAGAATTAAAGGATCAGTTTAGAGACTTACTGGATAAGGGATTTATACGACCCAGTGTATTTCCATGGGGAGCTCCAGTGTTGTTTGTAAAGAAGAAATACGGGTCTATGAGGATGTGTATTGAATACATGGAGATAAACAAGGTTTCTATTAGGAATAAATATTCTCTACCCCATATAGACGATCTGTTTGATCAGCTCTAGGATACACGAGTGTATTCCAAGATCAACCTCAAAACAGGTTATCATCAAGCGAGGGTAAAAGCAGAGGACATTATGAAGATAGCCTTCAGGACCAGTAATGGACACTATGAATTTGTCGTTATGCCATTTGGTCTGACGAAGGCCCCCTCTGTGTTCATGGACTTGATGAACTATTCACCAGTATCTAGATCAGTTTGTAGTGGTTTTTATTGATGACATACTGGTTTACTCAAGGAGTTTTGAGGATCATGAGGTGCATTTGAGACAGGTTCTTCAGACACTCAGGGAGGAAAAGCTCTATGCCAAGTTTAGCAAGTGTGAGTTCTAGCTTGAGAAGGTTGCATTTTTTGGCCATGAAATCTTGGGACTGGCAAGTTATTACCATCGATTCTTTGAGGGGTTTTCATCCTTATCAGGATCTCTCACACACTTGACCAAGAAGAATTCCAGATTATATTGGGATGAAGAATGCGAGCAGAGTTTTCAGGAATTAAAGCATCGGCTCATCACTGCACCAGTACTGACGATTCCATCAGGAGGTGATGGTTATGTAATTTACAGTGACGTGTCTTTGAAAGACTCGGTTGTGTACTGAAGCAGAATGGTAGGGTGATAGTGTATGCTTCCAAGCAGCTAAAATAAGATGAAAAGAACTACCTTACTCACGATCTAGAATTGGCTACAGTGGTGCACGCACTGAAGATCTGAAGACATTACTTATATGGTGAGAGATGTGAAATATTTTCTAATCATAAGAGTTTAAAGTATTTCTTCATACAAAAAGAGTTGAATATGAGACAAAGGAGGTGGTTAGAACTCATCAAGGATTGCAATTGCACCATCAGTTACCACCCAGGTAAAGCAAATGTGGTGGATGATGCACTGAGGCGTAAATCAGAAGATATAGCACAGTTAACAGTAGTAATTCAGCACTCAATTCAGATGGATTTGGAAAGGCTCAACGTGGAATTATTGGAAGAAGATCCTTAGGTGTTTATTGCCAGTTGTGTTGTACAACCTACACTATATGGAACAAATAAAGCTGCTCAAGGGAATGATCCAGAATTAGCGGAAGTAATAACCAGAACATAGGATAGTCAGGGAGAGGAATTCAGCATTTCTAATGATGGGGCTTTGAGGTTCCATTCTGGATTATGTGTGCCTGCAGATGATGATATTAGGAGAACAATTCTAGAGGAGGGTCACAGATCTCTATACATGATTCATCCTGGTAGTACAAAAATGTATAGGGATCGGCAAGAGTATTTCGGGTGGAGCGACATGAAGAGAGAGATTACAGAATTTATGCAGTAGTGTTTGACGTGCCAACAGGTTAAAGCTGAGCACCAGAGGTCAGTAGGACAATTGCAGAGTGGAAGTGGGACCACATATCCATGGATTTTGTTACTAGGCTATCGCCGACACCGCATGGTCAAAATTCCATTTGGGTAATTGTTGATAAGGTGACGAAAATGGCTCATTTTCTGCCCATTAAAGTTAGCTACCCTATGACCAGACTAGCAGAGATTTATATACAAGAGATTGTTCGGCCCCATAGAGTTTTGGTATCAATAGTCTCAGACCATGATCCTTGTTTTACATCACGATTCTAGAAGAGCTTGTAGGAGGCTTTGGGGAACCAGTTAGCATTCAGCACCGCTTTCCATCCTCAGATAGACGGTCAGACAGAGAGAATGATTCAAGTACTTGAGGATATGTTGTGAGCATATGTGTTGGATTTTGGGGGTAGCTGGACCCAGTATTTACCATTGGTGGAATTTGCATACGACAACAGCTATCAGGCTAGCATAGGCATGGTACCTTATAAAGCACTTTATGGTAGGAGGTGTCGTTCTCCTTTATACTAGAGTAAGCTAGGTAAAAGACGAGTATTGGGGCCAGAGATAGTACAGCAGGGGTATAATAAAGTCCAACTTATTCATGATAGAATCAGTGCAGCACAGAGTCGGCAGAAAAGCTACGCCAATACTCGTAACCGAGAATTAAAATTTGAAGTAGGTGATCATGTATTTCGGAAAATAGCACCACTAAAGGGAATTATGAGATTTCAGAAGAATGGTATGTTGAGCCCTAGGTTTATTGGCCCATTTGAGATATTCGAGAAGATTGGGTCAGTTTCCTATTGGTTAGCTTTACCACCATCTTTATTCACAATTCATGACGTATTTCATGTTTCTATGTTAAGGAAATACGTCTCAGATCCTTCCCGTATTATTAGTTACACAGAATATGAACTCAGTGATGCTCTAGCATATGAGGAAGCTCCAGTATAGATTTTAGATAGAAAAGAATAGGAATTGCGTAGTAAGAAGATACCAATAGTAAAAGTCCTATCGAGGAATCACACGATAGAAGAAGCGTCTTGGGAGCTTGAAAATGAGATCAGACAAAAATACCCCCATTTATTCAATGACTTATAACAGTGATGTGTAATTGTCACATAGAGTATAGGATAGGTAGTATTTTCATTTGGGGGGAATTTTATAGGTAGTATTTTCATTTTGGGGGAATTTTCTTTTATAGTTGTAATCTCCCAGAACTACCTATGTAACCACGGTATTCCTTCACCATAAGTGAGGGCAAGTAAAAAAATAAGTAGACCACTTTTCTTAAGGGATGGTAAATCATATGGATAGTAAATTTCGAGGACGAAATTTTATAAGGAGGGGAGAATGTAATAACCTAAAAAAATTAATCAGGGACTCGTCGACGAACACAGGGGATTCGTCGACGAGGGTACATGAGGAGAAGATACTAAGAGGATAGTTTTCCAAGTTCTGAATTTCGTCGATGAGGAGATAGCATTCATTGACGAACCTTCTTCTTGACCTCGTTGACGATGTGATGTGGCTTGTCGATAAAGCTCAAGTTATAAATAGCGTTAAACTCAGACTTTTACACAAAAAATTCAGCAGAAAAACTCTCTCTCTCTCTCTCCCCTATGATTCCTCCCTCTTCTTTTTTCGATTCTGGCTCCATTAGTCACCAGATCGATGATCTAAGGCCACCACAATGCTCCTAGGAAAGTTCTCTCCAAGTCTGCGGGAGCGAATCGTTGGTGGGACTGAGTTGAATTTCATCCCAGACTTAGGGTAAGATCTTTTATGCAATATTTGGTTTTCCAGCAGTTGTAGGAAATGTAGTAGTCGAAGAAATAGTGATATTATGTTCTGGAAAATGTTGTTTTTAGGGTGTTGAGTGGGAAACTCTGCGGGTGTAGGACCCTTCACAGTAGGAGATCTTAGCAGGAATCAAGTAAGGGAAATATACTATGTTTGGTAATTCTATTATGATTCGGTACAAATCATATGTTTTTAGCAAATTATTATTCAAACCATATATAAATTTTTCAAAGCCTGATAATATTGATATTTAGTTGTGTGGCCTGAGTTTAATATTAGATCAGCACACGGTTTATATAATTTTCAGAATACCATGATTTACAAGTATGCATACAGAAACTTGTATTTTACAGTATTTTCAGAATACTATGATGTACAAACCTCAGAACCATAACATTCAGTTACTACAGCTAATCAGATATTTCAGTTATTCAGTTATGCAGATATCTTAGATATTCAGTTATTATAGTTTATTCAGATCAGTTTATATAATGTTATGGTTATTTTAGTTGTTACAAATCATGGTAAAAGCGGGGTTAAATCATGACTTTCAGTTATCCATCCAGGGAATCTTTTCAGTTAATATATATATGTATGATCAGATTTTCAGTAAATAGTCTTACTTATAGACATTAGAAGTATTATAAATAAATATTCAGGAAAATTAGTTTATGTTAAGCAACATAGGTATGATTCATATTGTAACAGGCTTACAGGTTTGACTCAGCTTTGTTATTTATAATATTTTCTAAGTCAGATTTTATTAGCATGTAGCTCACTTGCCACACACTAGCAATAGCATATTTCATCTTATTGAGCGTCATCTTATTTTAGTGAATAAATATTTTTCAGGTGATCCAACTAGGCGAGTAGATCAAGTTTGCAGATAGAGGGGGGTTACGTTGCTGCCCTATCAGTAGGGTGAGTATTTTTGGGAAAGGGAGTACTTTTGTGTAGCCCTAGTTCAGTTATATATGTGTATTTTGGGAATATTCTGGCACTCTGGTATTGTATATATATTTATGGTTGTGGATATATGATTTCAACTTCTCGCTACTTCGGTTGATAGTTATCTTAAAATTGGAAGGTATCAGAGCAGTTTAAATTTTAGTATATATATATATATATATATATATATATATATATATATATATATTATTATTATTATATATATATATATATAATTAAATTAGCAGATCATTACAACTACTATGGCAGAAGGGACCCCAGTAAGGGATCATGTTCTAAAGATGATTGGTCTTCTCAATGAGCTAGAGATCCTTGGAGCTGAAATCGATGGGGAAACCCAGGTCGATATCGTTCTCCAATCCCTGTCTGACTTGTTTAAGCAATTTTGCCTAAATTACAACATGAATAAGCTCTTTTATTCATTGGCAGAACTACTTAAAGAGCTTCAAGCTGCTGAGGGCCTCATTAGGAAGCCAACTTTTTCTCTTATGACTGAGAAAGGATCTTCTTCTAGGTCAAAAGGCTAAAAAAAGCAGAAAAAGGTTCAAAAACCATAGGGAGCTCCTCCAGTAGTACGTGGGCCACAGGATGGAGTGAAAAAGCCCAAAGGTAAGTGTTCTCACTACAAGCAGCCAGGGCACTAGAAAGCACAATGTCTAGTTTATCTCACCAAATAGAACAACAAAGGTATATCTCATTCACTAGTAGTTGAAACATGTTTAGCGGTGATATCTACTAGTACCTAGTGTGTAGATACGAGAGCCACTAATCATGTTTGCAATTCTTTGCAAGGGTTCCAGCAAACCCGTTAGCTACATGATTTACATATTTCTGGAAGATCGCACGAGAGTATCAGTAGTTACAGTAGGAGATATTTGCATTTCTTTTGTTAGAAATAGGATTTTAATATTGAAAGACTATCTTTATGTACCTTCCATTACAAGAAATTTGATTTCAGTTTCCAAGTTGGTGGATAATGAATATTTCGTTTATTTTAATGACTCAGTCGTTAGTAAGTTAAATAAATGTTTTCTCTATTCTAGTACATTGGTGGATGGTCTTTATATTATTAATCATGCTTCTCTTACAGTGCAACTAAATGAATTGAATAACATTGATAAACAATCGTGTAAGAGAAAGAAACCTTCTGAATTGAACTAAACTTATCTTTGACACTTATGTCTAGGTTATATTAATCTGAGACGGATTTCAAAGCTGGTTCAGAATGGGCCATTAGGTTGATTAGAAGTGGAGGCACTACTAGTCTGTGAATCCTGCTTAGAAGGTAAAACAACCAAGCAGCCCTTTTCGGCCTAGGGCTATAGAGCAAAAGAGGCATTAGAACTGGTTCACTCAGATTTGTGTGGCCCCATGAAGTTCTAGGCTAGAGGTAACTTGGAGTATTTCGTTACATTCATTCATGATTACTTAAGGTAGGGGCATATTTATTTGATGCGTCATAAGTCTAAATGCTTTAAGAAATTCAAGGTATTTAAGGTAGAAGCGGAGAAGCGTCAGGGTAAATGTATCAAGACACCACGATTTGATCGTGGTGGCGAGTACCTCTTAGGAGAATTTGTGGATTACTTATCAGAAGAGGGAATTGAATCCTAGTTGTCTGCACCTGGTATGCCATAACAGAATGGTGTAGCAGAAAGAAGGAATAGAACTTTTATGGACATGGTCAGATCTATGATCAGTTATTCAGATTTGCCTAATTCGTTTTGGGGGCACGCACTAGAAACAACAACCTATATTCTAAACTTGGTCTCATCTAAGTTAGTACCTACTACACCCAAAAAACTGTGGACTGGGCGCAAACCTAGTCTGCTACATGTTCGAATATGGGGTAGTCCAGCACACGTGCTAAAAGGGAAAACAGAAAAGTTGGAATCAAGGACAGATGTCTGTTTATTTGTTGGCTACCATAGAGGAACGAAATGTGGTTTATTTTATTGTCCTAAGGATCAAAAGGTCATTGTTAGCACCAATGCTCAATTCTTAGAAGAGGACTATATAATGAACCACAAACCCAAAAGTAGGATTGTTCTAGAAGAGTTGAGAGGAGATATACCAGCTATACCAATAGTGCAAGAAGAACCACCACAAGACAGAGTTATTGACATCCCATTGCCTCATCATAGTGGGAGGCATGTTGTAACTTAAGCTGAGTCTGACCCATCACATGCAGCTACCATCAATATGCCAGTTGTACAACCAAAGCAGAATGATGGTGCACAAGGATCAGGATCAACACAGTAAAATGTGCCTCATCGTAGTGGCAGGTTTGTACACCAGCCTGATCGGTATATGTACTTGGGAGAGTCTTATGATAGGATCCCTGATGAAATGGATACCGAACTCGGTGACTACTGTGAAGCACTTCAATATAAAGATGCAAAACTTTGGCTAAAGGCTATGAAATCAAAGATGGAGTCCATGTACTCTAATCAATTTTGGGATTTTGTAAAGCCACCGGAAGGGATAAAACCCATTAGATGCAAGTGGATTTATAAGAAAAAGAGAGGAGCAGATGGGAGGGTGGAAACCTTCAAGGCTAGGCTTGTCGTGAAAGAGTTTACTCAGAAAGAGGGAATCGACTATGAGGAAACTTTCTCGCCAGTAGCCATGCTAAAGTCTATCCAGAATCTATTATCCATTGCAACTCATTGCAATTATGAAATTTTACAAATGGATGTCAAGACAGCTTTCCTTAATAGAAGTCTTGATGAGTGCATCTATATGGTGCAACTAGATGGTTTTGAAGTAGTAGGACTAACACGTATGTTATGCAAGATTAACAAGTTTATTTATGGACTTAAGCAAACATCTAGGTCTTGGAACATCCATTTTGATCAAGCCATTAAATCTTATGGTTTTGATCAATGCCCGAATGAGTCATGTGTATACAAAAAGTATGATGGAAACGTGGTGATATTCTTGGTGCTATATGTGGATGATATCTTACTCATCGAAAATTATGCGGGGGTATTATCTTCGGTTAAGGTATGGTTATCTGGACAGTTCGCAATGAAGGACTTAGGAGAAGCCAGTCACATCCTTGGGATCAAGCTTTTGCAAGATCGCAAACAAAGGATGTTGGGCTTATCACAAGCTACTTATATCAATATGATTCCAACCCATTTTAGCATGCAGGATTCCAAGAAGGGGTTACTCCCTTTCAGACATGGAATCCCTCTATCCAAGGATTAGTGTCCTAAAGCACTGATTGAGGTAGAGAACATGAAGGCAGTTCCTTATGCATCAGTAGTAGAAAGTCTCATGTACGCTCTGCTTTGCACTAGACTTAACATTTGTTTTGTTGTAGGCATAGTGAGCAGATATCAGTCTAACCCAAGGCTAGAACACTAGACTACGTTAAAACATATAATCAAGTACCTGAAAAGGACTAGGGATTATATGTTGGTTTATCAGGCAGATAGTTTAGTACCCATTGGGTATATATAGTTAGATTTTTAGTCAGATAAGGATTCCAGAAAATCAACCTCGGGAAATGTGTTTACCCTAGGAGGTGGAGCCATTAGTGGGAGGACTATCAAGCAATCATGTGTTGCTAATTCCACTATGGAGGTTGTATATATCGCATACTCTGAGGCAACCAAAGAGGTCGTTTGTCTCAAAAACTATCTATTGGATCTTGGAGTGGTGCCTTCGGTACAATCACCTATTACACTTGATAATAGCAGGGTTGTTGCTAACTCAAAGTAACCCAAGACCCACAAGAGGGCAAAACACATTGAGCATAAGTATCACCTAATACAAGATATCGTGCAGAGAGGTGATGTGATGGGGACCAAGATTGCATCATCAAGCAACCTAGAAGACCCGTTTACAAAGAGCTTGTAATAACCCGAATTTAGGAAAATAAAAGAAAATTAAATAAAATAAAAAGTGGAAATTGAAGAAAGGGAAAAGGAATTTAAAAAGGATAATAAGCAGGCACTCGACGATGAACCCGATTTCCTCGTCGACGAGCAATCTACTCAGCCTCGTCGCCGAGTACGCATGTCTCGTCGATGAGGATGTACTGAGAGAGGTTCTAATATTTCTAAATTTCATCGACGAGCTTTGGGTTTGGTGCACGAATGATGTGCTTGGGCTCGTCAACGAGTCCAGATGTTTCGTCGACAAGGTCATGTGGCAAGTTGCCTATAAATAGACAACAATCAAAATTTCAAGCAAGGAATTCATTTTCTTTTGTTTCTCTCTCTAAAATTTGGCCCCTCTTCCTTCTCTCTACGATTCTGAGCCCATTTCTCCTTGGTTCGACGATTAGAAGCTACCACGTTGATCCTGGGGAGATTCTCTAAAACTTAGTCAGAGCAAAATTTCGATTTAAGAAGTTTGGGAACCATCCCAAAATCAGGGTAAGTAGGATATTTTAAGTTGTATTGATAAAATGGAATGTATAGGGCCTAGGGAGTGATAAAATAGAATTTTGTTGAAGTTTAGGTTGATAAACTCTGCTTTTTGAATTAGGGTCTAGGTGAGTACCGTCGACATCGTTTTGGGGTTTTCGCAGGTGTAATCTAGGAAACAGGTAAGGGGAGTTTATTATAGTAGGATTTTTATTAAAGTTTAAACTGGTTACTTTGAGAATATTATATATATATATATATATATATATATATATATTTAAGTATGATTTATTTGAATAGTTGAACATTTGGGAAAATATTAATTTTTGACATATATATATATATATATGGAAAAGAAATTGTGTGGCAGGAATACAATTTTTTTACAATTTAATTGGCTTTTGTAAGAACAGGATGATGAAAAATACTTTTGGATTGACAACAATGGTTAATTGTGGATTCTGGCATGTTGTGAATACTAATTGGTGATGAATGCAGATTGATTGTGAATATTGTTGCTTGAGTTTGCTGCGTGACAAATAATGTGATATGTGTGCGGATTTTTGTGTGATTATTCGTGTGTATCACAATATAACGTTGGCAGGCCTGAGGAGTTCGTTATATTCTCTAGATGTAATCACGATATACGTTGGCAGGGGTGGGAGAATGTCGGGGTGGGAGGACTATGTGCTACAACTGTGGCAAACCTAGCCACATAGCTCGTGATTGTCGTGCTCCACCAGCCAATGCCCCTGCCCCTAATCAGAATAGAAGGAACAACCCAATACCTCGCTGCAGCAACGCCTCGGCGCGCGTTTATATGCTTGGTACGCTTGAGGAGGACAAAGCTAAAGGCGCAAGTAATATATTTATGGTAGTATAAATGATAGTCCTGCTTGATTTTAAGTGATTCAATGATTTGTATGCAAGAATTGATTGAAATGTATGGATGTGGTTAGTTAGCTTTTAGTCATGAGAAATGGGTGATTAATGAATTTCGGGGACAAAACTCTTTTAAGGAGGGGAGAATGTAATAACCCAAACTTAGAAAAATAAAAGAAAAATAAATAAAATAAAAAGGGGAAATTGAAGAAGGGGAAAAGGAATTTAAAAAGGATAACAAGCAAACACTCATCGATGAACCCGATTTTCTCATCAATGAGCAATCTACTGAGCCTTGTCGCTGAGTAGGCATGTCTCATCGACGAGGATTGTAATAACCCGAGGAATTTTTTAGCGCCTCGTTGATGAACACGGGGGTTTCGTCGACGAGGGTTCTTGAGTGTCTCGTCGATGAAGGCACGTATCGTCAATGAGAAGATACTAAGAGAGGGTTTTTAGAAGTCTGAAATTCGTCGACAAGGGTGCAGATTCATCGACAAACTTTCTACAGGACTCATCGATGAGGTGACATGTCTCGTCAATGAATCCGACTCTATAAATAGTAAAAAAAAACCAGATTTTTAAGTAGAAAACTGGCGCAAAACTCTCTCTCTCTCTCTCTCTCTCTCTCTCTTTAAAACATCTCCCACTCCTTCTCTCTTCGATTCCGGGTCCGTTTCTTACCAGATCGAAAATCCGAGGCCACCATGACGTTCCTGGTGAAGTTATCTACAAGATTGCTAGAGCTTATCGTCAGTGGAAGTGGTTTGAAATTTGTCCCAAATTCTGGGGAAGGTGTTTTATTTAGAAAATGCTTTCCCTACAGTTATAGGAAATGTTGTATGCAAGAAAATACTGATGTTTTGTTCCAGGGGATGTCGTTTTCAGGATGTTGAGTGGAGAACCCTGCGGGTGTAGGGCTAGAGTTCAATGAGGGCTTTTCAGAAACTAGGTAAGGGAAATATGATATACTAGAAAATTTGAATATATTAATAGAAATTTTATAAACATCCATGTATACCAGTATTTATGTAGTTTTTACAGAATATGTGATTTTAAAGTATGTGTGGCTTGAGTAGATAATATTTGATGTAGAACCTTATACAGTTTTTCTAGTATATGAAGTTATACAGAACATACAGATATAGCCCAATATTTACAAAGATTATACAGACAGATTATATAGACAAATTATACAGTATATCATCAAGATGCTATAGTTATTTAGATATTACAGTATTTACAGTACATAATTATAGTGTTATGGCTATTTTGGAAACATGATGAAAACAGTAAAAGAGTATATATGTAAATATATAGTATCAAATTCCTATGAAAAGATTACAGACAGATACAGATACAGAATACAGAGCACGGTACCGTTGCTAATACGGATAGAGTGCAACCACATATCTCAGATAGTGTGTGGGTAGTGTTAAATGTGCTCGAAGAGTATGCAGCTCCCCAGTTTACTAGGTTGAGGGGTCTAGTTTGACGAGGTAGCAGCCAGTCCCGCACCTAGGAGAGTATGCATTTTGGTCGGGCTGAGGTAGTGTAGAGTATAGTGATTTTCCCGAAGGGCCGACCAGGTTAAGTCCCGCCTACGGGCTGCACAACCCTGTCATGAGGGGTCAAATCATGACATACAGAGTTCCGGGGATAAAGCACAGTTATGTATATGTATACAGTTTTACAGTATTTGATAAATATAGTATGATATTAGCAGTATGAAAAGTAGAAAAACTCAAATAATACAGTTGTGTTTTAAACTGCGAAAAATGTAAGATATGCTTTACAGATTTATCATTTTATTACAGCTCAGATATTATTTAAAGTATATATGTAACTTACTCGCCACACACTGTTAATAGCATATTTCCACTTACTGAGCGTCGATTCGCCCTATTATTCCAACATTAGTCAGATGAGCTAGTTAAGCGAGTGGATCAGGCTCGCGGATAGAGATTTCTTGGTTACCCTAGTTACAGGGTAAGATGGTGTATGGTTTTGTATTTTTTTTTTTTTAGATCGATTTTATTGGGGAGAGATGTATTTTATGACTATGTGATGGAAATACTGAGTTATAGTATTGTATGGTATATGTGGTTGTATGATTTATGTTTCCACTGCGCAGGCATGATTTTGTATATAGGATTACCCCAGTGCCTTCTGAGGCCCGAGTTTCATAACAAGGGGTATCAAAATAGTTCATGTGTAAAAAAAATGATATAAATTTTGAGGCCGTTACATTTTGGTATCAGAGCCTAGGTTGCTAGGTTCTGCAAACTCTAGAGTGCAACAGGAAACAATACCAGAATATCGGAAAAAGGATTTTTTGAGGTTTTGTTCTGATATCTGGATATAGGATTTCGTGATGTTTTCTGTGTTTTTCCTGGGGTGTCGATTTCAGGAAAGTCATAGTAAACTATCAACGAGTCGTGTGTTTGGATTGCAGGATTGGATATTGGGATTAGGATTAGGAAGGAAGGTTAATAAAAGATTTGAAATTTTAGTTGAATAAGTTAGGTCTGTATGGGAAATAGGATTCTAAAATGGTGTTCTACATATTTGTAGGATGGACCCAGGAGGTAGTAACGCTCACACCAGTGGTGATGATGGAGTGGGTCCTTCTGAAGCAGGGGGTGGAGATTCAGATGTTGTGCTACGTAGTGGGGCTCAGCAAGTTATGGCTGAGATAGCGCAGAGCTCTAGAGAGTAGAGAGGTCCATCTCCAGTTCAGGGATGTACCATAGAGAAATTTATGAAGATGAGTCCGCCAGTCTTTTCTGGAGCAACTGACCCTACAGTTGCTGAGAATTGGGAGCAGGAGGTAGAAAAGATACTGACAATACTTCATTGCACCAATAAGCAGAGAGTCTTATATGCTACATATAGGCTAGCAGAGGAGGCCGAGAGATGGCGGACAGCTACTAGGCTATTGGAGGAGCATGGGGCTATACCAATGTCGATGACCTGGGCTCATTTCAGGGAGGTGTTCTTCGATAAATACTATCCTGCCTCAGTCAGAGAGGCTCGAGTATAGGAGTTTCTGAGTCTGTCCAAGGGATCATTAAATGTCTAGCAATACGCTATGAGATTTATCGAGTTATCGCGTTTCTACCCCTATATTGTCCCAAACGAAGTGAAGAAGGTGAGAATGTTCGAGAGGAGCCTAAGGTGAGATATTTATAGGCAAGTGGCATTACTGAGGATTCAAGATTTCTCAGAGTTGGTTGTTATGGCTATTATAGCAGAGGAAAGTTTGCTGAGGGAGACTGAGATGCAGAGTTAGAAGAAAAGGACCGCACCCTTGAGTTTTCAAGCGAGTCCTAGTTGAAGCCCTTAGAGAGGAAGTAGATCTAGTGGAGGCCAGAGACATATGGTAGAGCACGGTGGATTTCAAGGTGGACAGCTTCCTACCATTTGTCCTAGATGCGGACAGAGACATCCTAGTGAGTGTTAACTGGGGGAGAATGTTTGTTATCGCTATGGGAGGCCTAGCCATATGGCTCGATCATGTCAGATGCCATTGAATTATACACCGGCTCCCAGACCATTTCGAGGTGGATATCAAGCACCTACTGCACCGGCGAGGGTATATGGTTGACACCGAGAGACGCTGAGATGGCTGGAGATGTGGTCACAGGTACCCTTACTGCTTTACCATATAAAATTGTTGTTTTGTTTGATACAGGTGCTACCCACTCTTTTATATCGGTGGGGTATGTCAGAATAATTGGGGTAGAGACACAACTGTTAGATGTAGAATTATCTGTGGGTTCGCCGATGGGATCCGTGGTAAAATGCGGAAAAGTGCTTCGTAATTTTCCAATAAATATTCACAAGAAAGTGTTGTTAGCCGATTTGGTGATCTTGAATATACAGGGATTTGATGTGATACTGGGCATGGATTGGCTAACAACTCATCACGCCAGTATAGATTGCCACCAGAAGGTAGTGATTTTCAGAACCCCGGGCAAGCAAGAATACAGATTCGTGGGTCCACGTGTACGTGCCTCACCACAGCTGGTGTCAGAAATTCAGGTGAGGAGACTGCTACAGGGTGGCTTCCAGGGGTATGTTGCATACATAAAAGAATTGACAAAAGAAGAATTGAGACAAGTTAACATACTAGTAGTAAGGGAATTCCAAGATGTCTTTCCAAAAGAATTGCTTGGTTTACCTCCTGACCATGAAATTGAGTTTACTGTAGATATGTTGCCAGGATCTACATCGGTATCTAAAGCACCATACCGTATGGCTCCAGTCGAGTTGAAAGGATTGAAAGATCAATTACAGGAATTGCTAGATAAAGGGTTTATCATGCCTAATGTGTCGCCCTGAGGAGCGCTAGTTTTGTTCGTGAAAAAGAAAGATGGAACCATAAGATTGTGCATTGATTATAGGGAGATAAACAAACAAACAGTTAAGAATAAATATCCTTTCCCTAGGATTGATGATTTATTTGATCAACTTCAGGGGACCCAGGTTTACTCTAAAATTGACCTACGGTCAGGTTATCATCAGGTGAAAGTTAAAGTAGAGGATATTTCGAAGACCGCATTTTGAACCCGATATGGGCATTACGAGTTCTTGGTGATGTCATTTGGGTTGACTAACGCACCAGCGGTATTTATGAATTTAATGAATCGGGTGTTCCATCAATACTTAGATCAGTTTATATTTCTGTTCATTGATGATATACTGTTCTATTTAAGAAATTTTGAGGAGCACAAGCATCATTTGAGACTAGTGCAGGTATTAAGGGAAATAAAATTATATGCAAAATTCAAGAAGTGTGAGTTTTGGTTAAGGCTGGTTACTTTTATCGGCCATGTGATCTCTGAAGCGGGAGTATTAGTTGATCCGAGTAAGATAGAGGTTGTGGTGAGTTGGGAAAGGTTGAGAAGTATACAAGAAGTCAGAAGTTTTTTAGGATTGGTAGGCTATTACCGACGCTTCATGGATGGCTTCTCCGGATTGTCTAGTCCGTTAACACAACTTACAAGGAAAAATGTGAAGTTTGATTTGACCAACGACTGTGAGCAGAGTTTTCAAGAGTTAAAGCGGTGGTTAGTTTCAGTTCCAATACTGACTATTCCTTCAGGGGAGGATGGGTTTGTAATATACAGTGATGCGTCCCTTAAGGGACTTGGGTGCGTGTTGATGCAGCACAGTAGAGTTATTGCATGTGCTTCTAGACAGCTTAAAGAATATGAGAAGAATTATCCCGTGCATGATTTGGAGTTACCTGTTGTTGTATACACTCTCAATATCTAGAGGCATTACCAATATGGTGGAGAGTGTGAGATTTTCATGGATCACAAGGGCCTAAAGTATTTCTTTACTCAGAAGAAACTAAATATGAGACAAAGAAGGTGGCTAGAGCTTATTAAAGACTATGACAACACCATTAGTTACCACATAGGGAAAGCGAATGTGGTGGCTGATGCTTTGAGCAGAAAATCAATGGGACCAGTACTGGCAGCCATGGAGATTCTGCATTCAATTTTGATGGATTTAAAAAGGCTTAGCATAGAATTAATAGAGGAGAGTCCTCGAGCAGTCATTGCCACTCTAGTGATTCAGCCTATGCTATGTGAGAGGATTAAGGCAGCCCAGGGTGATGATACAGAATTGGCAGAGGTAATGGCTACAGTACGGGATGGTCAAGGAGAGGAATTCAGCATATTAGATGACGAAACCCTGCGGTTCAGCACTAGGCTCTGTGTTCCTGCAGATACCGATATCATGAGAACTATATTGGAAGAGGCTCACAGATCCCTATATATCGTACATCCAAGTAGCACTAAAATGAATCGAGATCTGCAGGAGTACTTTTGGTGGAGTGGAATGAAGATAGAAATAGCTGAATTTGTACAGCAATGCTTGACATGCCAACGAGTTAAAGCTAAGCACCATAGACCAACAGGGCAGTTACGGCCATTGTTTATTCTAGAATGGAAATGGGATCACGTTTCAATGGATTTCGTTACGGGATTACCACTGGCACAATGAGGATTGAATGGGATTTAGGTGGTCATTGACCGTTTGATGAAGACTGCTCATTTCATCCCAATTAAAATTGGTTATTCCATGGACAAGTTAGCGGAGATTTATGTTTGGAAGATAGTTCGCGTCCATGGTGTGCCAGTATCCATAGTTTCAGACCGAGATCCTCGGTTTACTTCACGATTTTTGGAAAAGTTTTCAGGAAGCTATGGGTATACAGTTAGCTTTCAACATTGCTTTTCACCCCCAGACAGATGGATAGACCGAGAGGATGATCCAAACATTAGAAGATATGCTTTGTGCTTGCGTACTAGATTTTGGGGGTAGCTGGATTTTGTTTCTACTACTAGTTGAATTTTCTTATAATAACAGTTACCAGGCTAGTATCGGCATGGCTCCATACGAGGCACTATATGGCACGAGATGTCGTTCTCCTCTTTTCTGGGATGAAGTAGGTGAACGGCGAGTTTTGGGTCCAGAGATAGTACAGCAGGCTTGTGACAAGGTCCAACAAATTAAAGAAAGAATCAATACTGCGTAGAGTCGTCAGAAAAGATGCGTAGACACTCACCGCCGAGAGTTAGAGTTCAATGTGGGAGATCGAGTATTTTTTAAGATAGCTCCTCTGAAAGGAGTTATGAGGTTTGGGAAGAAGGGCAAGTTCAGCCCTAGGTATATTGGTCCTTTTGAGATAATGGAAAAAATAGGGCTAGTTACCTATAGACTAGCTTTGCCACCATCTCTGGCTAGAATTCATGACGTGTTTCATGTAGCTATGTTAAGTAAATACGTCCCAGACCCGTCTCATATAATCAGCTATGCAGAGATAGAACTTAAAGATTCAATAGCTTATGAGGAAGCACCAATACAGATTTTAAATCAAAAGACACAAAAATTGCTCACGAAAGAAATTCAGCTAGTGAAGGTTTTGTGGAAGAATCATAATATAGAGGAAGCTTCTTGGGAACTCGAGGAGCAGAACAGATAGAGATACCCACAGTTGTTCCAAGAGGTTGGAGATAGAAGGTAAAGTATAAGTAATTAGATAAAGTTTCTTTTGTAGGTACATGTATTAGTTAGTAGGTGGTCTTTTAGTTTTATATGTGTAATCTCCCAGAACTTAGATTGTAGCCACGGTATTCCTTTGCAATAAATGAGGGTAAGTAATAAAATAAGTAGACCATTTGCCTTTATGGGATGATAGATTGTAATACGGATAGTAAATTTCGAGAACGAAATTATATAAAGAGCGGAGAATGTAATAACCCAAGGAATTTTTCAGCGCCTCGTCGATGAACAAAGGGGTTTCATCGACGAGGGTCCTTGATTGTCACGTCGATGAAGGTACGTCTCGTCAACGAGAAGATACCGAGAGAGGGTTTTTGGAAGTCTAAAATTTGTCGACGAGGGTGCACGTTCGTCAATGAACTTTCTACAGGACTCGTCGATGAGGTGACGTGTCTCGTCGACGAATCCGGCTCTATAAATAGTAAAAATTTGGATTTTTCAGCAGAAAACTGGTGCAAAACTCTCTCTCTCTCTCTCTCTCTAAAACATCTCCGACTTGTTTTCTCTTCGATTCCGGGTCCGTTTCTCGCCAAATAAAAAATTCGAGGCCACCACGACATTCCTGGTGAAGTTCTCTGCAAGATTGTTGGAGCTAATCGTCGGTGGAAGTGGTTTGAAATTCATCCCAAATTCAGGGTAAGGTATTTTATTTAGAAAATGTTTTCCCTGCATTTATAGAAAATGTTGTATGTAGGAAAATACTGATGTTTTGTTCTAGGGGATGTCACTTTCAAGATGTTAAGTGAAGAACCCTGCGGGTGTAGGGCTAGAGTTCAGTGAGGGCTTTTCAGAAATTAGGTAAGGGAAATATGTAATGTTAGGAAATTTGAATATATTAATAGAAATTTTACAAACATGCATATATACCATTATTTATGTAGTTTTTACAGAATATGTGATTTTAAAGTATGTGTGGCCTAAGTAGATAATATTTGATGTAGAACCTTATACAGTTTTTCCAGTATATGAAGTTATACTAAACATACAGATATAACCCGATATTTACACAGATTATACAGATAGATGATACAAACAAATTATACAGTATAGCATCAAGATGCTATAGTTATTCAGGTATTACAATACTTATAGTACAGAATTATAGTGTTATGGTTATTTTGAAAACATGATGAAAACAATAAAAGAGTATATATGCAAATATATACTATCAAATCCTTGTGAAAAGATTGCAGACAGATATAGATATAGAATACAGAAAATACAGAGCATGGTATCGTTGCTAATATAGATAGAGTGCAACCACATATCTCAAATAGTGTGTGAGTACCGTCAACTGTGCTCGGAGAGTATGCAGCTCCCCAGTTCGTTGGGTTGAGGGGGCCAGTTTGATAAGGCAGCAGCCAGTCCCGTGCCTAGGAGAGTATGCAGTTTGGTCGTGCTGAGGTAGTGTAGAGTATAGTGACTTTCTTGGAGGGCCAACCAGGTTAAGTCCCGCCTACAGGCTACACAACCCTGTCATGAGGGGTCAAATAATGACATACAAAATTCCAAGGATAAAGCACAGTTATGTATATGTATACAGTTTTACTGTATTTGATAAATATAGTATGATATTAGCAGTATGAAAAGTATAAAAACTCAAATAATATGGTTGTGTTTTAAACTGCAAAAAATGTAAGATATGCTTTACAGATTTATCATTTTATTACAGCTCAGATGTCATTTAAAGTATATATGTAACTTAGTCACCACACACTAGTAATAGCATATTTCCACTTATTGAGCGTCGACTCATCCTATTATTCCAACATTATTCAGGTGAGCCAGTTAGGCGAGCAGATCAGGCTCGCGAATAAAGATTTCTTAGTTACTCTAGTTACAGGGTAAGATGGTGTATAGTTTTGTATTTTTTTTAGATAGATTTTACTGGGGAGAAATGTATTTTATGACTATGTGATGGAAATATTGAGTTCTGGTATTGTATGGTATATGTGGTTGTACGATTTATGTTTCTGTTGCGTAGGTATGATTTTGTATACAGGATTACCCTAGTGCCTTCTGAGGCCCGAGTTTCATAATAGGGGGTATCAGAATAGTTTATGCGTAAAAAAAATGATATAAATTTTGAGGTCATTACAAGGACGTACTGAGAGAGGTTCTCATATTTCTGAATTTTGTCAACGAGCTCTCGGTTTCATCCACGAACAGTGTGCTTGGGCTCGTCGACGAGGCCATGTGGCAAGTTGCCTACAAATGGGCAAAAATCATAATTTCAGCGAAGGAATTCATTTTCTTCTGTTTCTCTCTCTAAAATTTAGCCCCTCTGCCTTCTCTTTATGATTCCAGCCCCATTTCTCCTTGGTTAGACAATCAGAAGCTACCACATTGATCTTAGGGCGATTCTCTACAACTTAGCAGGAACAGAATTTCGATTTGAGAAGTTTGGGAACCATCCCAAAATTAGGGTAAGTAGGATATTTTAAGTTATATTAATAATATGGAATGTATAAGGCCTAGGGAGTGATAAAATAGCATTTTGCTGAAGTTTTGGTTAATAAACTCGGGTTTTTGAACTAGGGTCCGAGTGAGTACCGTCGGCGTCGTTTCGGGGTTTTCGCAGGTGTAATCTAGGAAACAAGTAAGGGGAATTTATTATAGTAGGATTTTTATTAAAGTTTTATATGGAAAATAAATTTTGTGGCAAGAATACAACTTTTTGCAATTTAATTGGCTGTTGTAAGAACATGACGATGAAATATACTATTTGATTAAGAACAATGGTTAATTGTGGCGTCTGGTATGTTATGAATACTGATTGGTGATGAATGTTGATTGATTGTGAATACTATTGCTTGAGTTTGCCGCGTGACAAATAATGTGATATGTGTGTGGGTTTTTGTGTGGTTATTCATGTGTATCACAATATAACGTTGGCAGGCCTGAGGAGTTCATTATACTGCCTAGATATAATCACGATATATAAGGAGTTTGTATATTGTCATTATATATTGGGGGAGAGCATTGGCAGACCTGAGGAGGTTGTTCTACTGATATACTATGGGTAGGTCATGGGGATTTGTACTTGTGGTTAGTGGTGCCTGTGAGGGCCATAATGTGTTTTGTGTTTATGTTTGTCCTGTGTGGACCATGTGATGATGTTTGCCCTGTGTGGACCATGTGATGATGTTTGTCTTGGGTGGACCGGTCCTGTGTGGACCGTGTATCATTTATGTGGAATGTGATCTGATAAGATGAATGAAATATTAATTTAATTATATGTATATATATATATAGCAAAGTAAAACTTTCTACCAAGAGCTTGCTGAGAAACGTGAGTGTCCTGGTATTTTCAATCGATGTTAGAGCAGAGGGAAGCTACTTGTATGGGTGGGTAACCTTCCCTATTATTGGAGACTATTTCTATATACATAGCCCGAGGGCTTACTGAGTAAGGTGAGTGCCTTGATACTGGTATTAGAGCAGAGGGAAGCTACTTGTATGGACGAGTAATCTTCCTTATTCTTGGGTTTTATTATTAAAAATAATTATGAATGTGAGTATGAAATCAGAGGCCAGTATTTATGCATATTAGATGTAAGTATGAAATCAGAAATCAATTTTGATATTAATGACGTGTTTTCTCAACTAGGGTTGATGATGATTGGCAAAAGATTGTATATTTTGTAATATTTAAACACTCTGTCACACACTACTATGATTTATTCTTCCTTACAGAGATGTGTCTCACCCTAGTGAATGATCATATTTTCAGGTCCATTAGGAGATAGTGTTTAGGACTTTGGCAGGGTAAAGTTTTGAGTATTTTAGAAAGTTTGTATAAACAGCTTATGTATAGTTTATGTATATTTTTAAATACTGGTATGTAATATAAACAAGTAGTGGTAGTTGTTTATGGGGTACATATATGTATTTAGGTTGACTCTGGTATTTGAGTTTGAGGTTATATGTTTTAATTCCGCTGCATAATTGTGGTGTATGGTATCGAAAGTAGGTGTCGGTGACACGTAACCTTTGGGCCCCACTTTGCTGGTACGGGGCGTTATAGTTGGCATCAAAGCCTAACGATCTTGCATACTTTAAGGATAATTTATACCAAAGCAGGTTTGAGTTAGGATAAGGATAAGAGTGGCTAGGTTAGGAGGAATGGTGGTCTGGAAACTAGGAGGCAGAGATCCTTTGATGGTCTTCTGTATTTTTCCAGGGATGACAATTTCTAGAAAACTACAGTAAATCCATTAATGGTTTTGTTTCTGGGTTGAGAGACTAAAATTTGGGCCCGTAGGTTGGAACGTTAGGTCAGTTGAGCATGTGGTTGTGTTGGTGTAATGATTTTGTAGTAAGACGATATAAATGAATTTTGGATTAGAACTTATACGTTATGGTGACTTTTTTGTTAAACTTGTTTCAGTTGTGATAAATGAGGGTTTATAAGTTTATTTTTATTCTATCTTAAGGATAGATCCTAGGGGGAAGGGCGTTGATACTGGAGGAGATATACATGTGAATACCTCCAGTGAGGATGACGTTGATGCTACGAAAATGTTGCGTAGCATAACACGTCATGCTAGGAAGGAAGCATGAAAAGAGCAAGGATAGCCACTGGCAGTTAGGGGCTGCACTTTTCAGAAGTTCACCCGAACAAATACGTCGGCTTTTGAAGGAGGTGCAAATCCGATCATAGCTGAGGATTGGATTCAGGAGATAGATGAACTCCTGACTGTGCTACACTGTACTGAGGAATAGAAGGCACAATACGCCACTTTCAAATTAGTTAGGGAGGCCAAGAGGTGGTAGAGATCAGAAAAACTGGTGGAGGCGCAGCGACCGGGGTATATGTCTATTACTTGGAATCGTTTCAAGGAGGTATTCTTCAGCAGGTACTTCCCGATTGCCACCCGAGAGGCGAAAGCAGAAAAGTTTCTACACTTGACTCAAGGGTCTATGTCGATGGAACAATATGCAGCCAAGTTTGTGGAGTTATCACGTTTTGCTCCACACATGGTTTTGGACTAGCCGTTGAAAGTTTGAATGTTTGAGAAAGGATTGAGATCGGGAATACGCGCTCAGGTGGTGGCATTGATGACTCAAAGCTTCTCTGAGCTGGTGGACAGAGCCATGGCAGTTGAGATTAGTATATAGGAGTGTGAGGTAGAGGCGAAACAAAAGAAGAGATCCATATCTTCTAGCTTAAATACCGATGTTCAACATGATTCCTGGAGGGGAGATTGTGATGCTGGGAGTCAGAGGTCAGATAGGGCCGATCGAGATTATCGGGAGAACTCATTCCGCCCCCTTTGTGCTAAATGTAATTGGAGACATTGGGGAGAATGTCAAGGTGGGAGTACTATGTGCTACAACTGTGGCAAACCTAGCCACATAGCTCGTGATTGTCGTGCTCCACCAGCCAATGCCCTTGCTCCTAATCAGAATAGAAGGAACAACCTAGTACCTCATGGCGGCGGCACCCTGGTGCACATCTATATGCTTGGTACGCCTGAGGAGGATAAAGCTAAAGGCGCAGGTAATATATTTTTGATAGTATAAATGATAGTCTTGCTTAATTTTAAGTGATTCAATGATTTGTATGCTAGAATTGATTGAAATGTATGAATGTGGTTAGTTACCTTTTAGTTGTGAGAAATGGGTGATTAACGAATTTTGGGGATGAGACTCTTTTAAGGAGGGGAGAATGTAATAACCCAAACTTAGAAAAATAAAAGAAAAAAAAATAAAAGAAAAAAGGGAAATTGAAGAAAGGGAAAAGGAATTTAAAAAGGATAATAAGCAAACACTCGTCGACGAACCTGATTTTCTTATCGAGAAGCAATCTACTGAGCCTCATCACTGAGTAGGCATGTCTTGTCGGCGAGGATGTACTGAGAGAGGTTCTCATATTTCTAAATTTTGTCAACGAGCTCCTGGTTTTTTCCACGAACAGTGTTCTTGGGCTTGCCAACGAGGCCATGTGGCAAGTTGCCTATAAATGGGCAAAAATCAAAATTTCAGTGAAGGAATTCATTTTCTTTTGTTTCTCTCTCTAAAATTCAGCCCCTCTGCCTTCTCTCTAGGATTCCAACCCTATTTCTCCTTGGTTCGACAATCAAAAGCTACCACGTTGATCCTGGGGAGATTCTCTACAACTTAGCAGGAACAAAATTTCGATTTGAGAAGTTTAGGAACCATCCCAAAATCAGGGTAAGTAGGATATTTTGAGTGATATTGATAATATGGAATGTATAAGTCCTAGGAAGTGATAAAATACCATTTTGTTGAAGTTTGGGTTGATAAACTCGGGTTTTTGAATTAGGGTCCGGGTGAGTACCATCGGCGTTGTTTCAGGGTTTTCGCAGGTGTAATCTAGGAAATAGTTAAGGGGAATTTATTATAGTAGGATTTTTATTAAAGTTTAAACTAGTTACTTTGAGAATAATATATATATATATATATATATATTTTAAGTATGATTTATTTGAACAGTTGAACATTTGGGAAAATATTAATTTCTGATATATATATATATATATATATATATATATATATATATATATGAAATTGGAATAGCTACCCAAGAGGGGGGGTGAATTGGGTTTTAAAAAAAAATTATTCCCTTTAGGATTAGTTCTTTTAAGTTGTAATGATAATCAAGACTTAGAAACAATCAATACATATAAAGCTCTGTAACAATACAGCAACATCAAACACTCAGTTTATGTAACAATAACCCTATATATATGTGAAAATTTGTTGAACTCAGTATAAGCCCTGTATCACAATTATTATTCTTTCTAATGTTCAGTTTTTAAATAAACTTTCAAATTAATAGGTCAAAGATAAACAACCAACGTAGTCCCTTTCGGTTTCCGCAATCAATGCTGATTTATCCAAAACGAATTACCTTCCGGTCTATTTAACAACCAAACATTCAAAATTGAAATTTAAAGCAACCACACAAATTATATCTTTTGTAAAAATAAAATTAAAGAGTAGAGTAGAGAAAGAAGAACATAGGGATTTTTACGAGGTTCGACTTCAACACAGCCTACGTCCTCGCCCTTGACAAAACCGCCAAAGGATTTACTATTACCGTTCCTTACCAGGCGGAACAAGACCAATTACAAGCACTCCTTGGGTAACGCTAGAGTCCGCCTTCTCCAAACAATATCCTCTTGTTTGGTCCAATGATTGAATACTCGAACCGTCAACTAATCCCGTTACAAAGATGGAAAACAAGACGTACAAGAACTTGCTCCTCAGAGAGCTGATTAGTACAAATTTGAAACACTTATGTACTTCAGTAAATTCAGAATATGAATTTTAGAATGTTGCTCTTAGAAACTTATCACCGTAGGTATCTTTCAATAAATGAAAGAATCAACAACTCGATGCACAAACACAGTAAGAGATTCAGCAAAACTTCTCTTAACTTCGTGCAAGGATGTGAGCAATTGAAGCACTTTCAGAATTTCAGAATGAGAGAGTAAGACAGCAAATATGTTTTCTTAATTATCTTGGTGTGTTAAAATCAATGTATCTTGAGGTATTTATAAAAGTAGAAAACCTCCTTGCTTGTTCCTCAAGAATACTTAAAGTTATTTCCAAATATTAAAATTATTTAAGTTTCCAAAAATTTGAATTTTAAAAATTATATCCGTTGGAAGTTTTAAATATCGCGAGGCAGACGACTGTGAAGTCTTGGCAGTCATCTATTCATATAATATAACTATAAAAACATAGGCAGAGAGGTGGCAGTTGTCTGTCCCTTGAGTGGCAGTCGTTTGTCACTAGAATATAAGGTAGCAATCGTCTGTCCATATGGTGAAAGTCGTCTGTCCATGAATAATTTTAAGTTTTTCAATAATACAGAAGGTGGACAGTCGTCTGGTAAAACATTCACAGACTTCTCACTTTGCACTGGCAATCGTCTGTCAGAGCCTTGACAGTCGTCTATCAGGCTTCTGTTTTTAAGTTTTAAGCTTTGTTAAATTGGCCAGTCGTCTGTCTATTTAACAGGTTGTCATCTGTCCACTGACTGTTTTTCTTTTCTAGTCATTTTTTACTTCTCTCTCATTTTAGCTTAGATATTCTTAGAATATAGATTTGTTTAACAAAAAGAAAACATGTTCCAAGTTTCATATTAAGGTCTCTAAGTTTCTTTGCCTAATGAGCTTCAAAATGAAAACTTCATATTTGAATGAACTTGAAGTACTTACAAAGTCTTGTCCTAAAGACCCCTTTGATTCTTCTCTGCTCATAATTTTCTTTGTTGCTGGTCTCTAATCTTTCAAACTTCTCTGAGCTTTCATCTCTTTAAACTCCCTTTGATATTTCATCATTGATTCAGACTTTGAGCTCCTATGATCTTTGAGTTTTCTTGAATTGGATCATTTTTCTTATGTAAACTTTCCACATTCCTTGATCCTTGTGAGCTTTCAAGATATGGCATTTTGAGGTCAAAGCTTTATTTTCTTTGAGCCTTCATGTTAATCTCTTTAATCCTTATGCTCTTATGATCTTCAAACTTTGATCCATGCTACATGAATACTTTCAACATTGATTCCTGAAAAATACAACACTCAACTAAAGCATGTTAAGTCTTACTTGTTTGTTAGCATCAAAATAGGATATTAGGTCTTGTAAGGCCAACAATCTCCCCCTTTTTTATGATGACAAACAAGAATCAAAAATTTGAGTGAGCCTTAAAAAGACTCCCCCTTTCAAGTAGCTTCATCTTAATAGGATCAATATTAATTTCAAGTGTATCAATACACTTCTCCTCTTTTTGAATATATATTATGTTCAAGCTCAATGTTTGTGACTCAATTTTTTCTAAACAACACTTCTCCCCCTTTTGACATCGATCAAAAAGAAAATGTGATGATCATATGCAAGTGATAAATCATACCACTCCCCCTGTCAATCAGCATGCTCAATAATATCTTTTAAATCATAAGTTCAGAAGGTTCAAAGTTTCAGATTTAACATTAACATTAGAACTGATAACAAAGCATTTCAAAGTTTTAGGGTTTCAGAGCTAGAAACAAATACATATAAAGACTCATAGTCTTTGTTTACACGTATTCTACCTTTTTACAGCAACAAAAAGGCAAAATACATTTAGAATTTGAGCAGATGTAGCATTAAATGTAGCAAAAACACCATCAAAAGTCTATGTATCGGAGTTAGTATCACTGTCTTCAGCAATTCCTTTTTCCTTTGGATTGTCTTCTTCTTCTCCTCCTTCTCCTTCTCCTCCTTCTTCATCTTCTTCTTTCTCACCTTCTTCTCCTTCACGTTCTTCATCTTCAGCTTCTTCCTCATCAGTATTCCCATTTCCCTCGTTATCTGAATCAGTGTCATGTTTAATGACATGATGCTCTATTTTAGCAATGCGACTATCTAACAAGGTATACTTGTCATCAATGGTTGAGATTTTATCCTGAAGAGAAGCAAAGTTTTCTCGCATTTTAGAACTAAAGATAGTATAATTTTGATAAAACGAAACAAACCAAGGTGGCATATTAGCTTCTTCAGGGGCTAGATTCCTTTCTTCTTATGCAGGTCTTGCCGGTCTATTGCCCCAAAACATCCAGCCCTCGGTATACTTTTTGTAACCCATTCGTTTCAGTGTAGTAGATGAGAAAACATGGTAATGGGTTCGTTTCACTATTTTTGAAGTTGGGGAGAGAACTTGAAAATGGGCAAAAATTAAGTAAAAAATGCCGCCGTATGGAAGCCCAATTCTAGGAGATTCAAGCTTCATCACCATCCATTTCAATATAATGCTGGATAAGTCTAATTTCTTCCCTTTTAGTAAGCACCACAAAATAAAAAAGTCGAAGAATGATACATGATCAAAGGATCCAGACCTCGGAATTATATTGTATGCAATGATTTTATGCAAGATTTGTGCTTGAAGATTGAGCTGTTTATATAGTGGAGGATGTCCAAAATAAACAGGTGCATCGTTCATCACAAGAGGCAGAAATTCTTGTGGTGAAAATCCTTGTTCCATAGTCAATTGCTTCTCAATTGGAGTACACTCAAAATTTCCATGCTTGATATGAATAATTTTCCTTAATAAGTGTGGGGTAAGAGTAATCTTTTGACCATAAATTTCAGTAGCAATTCCAACTTCCTTCTTTACCAAGTCTGAATAAAAAATTTTAATCTAATCTGGGTAATCCCCTTTCACTTGTTGAAGAATGAACTTGTCCCATCCTATAGTTTTAAACATTTCGATAATTTCAGGAAAATTTTCTTCAAAGAATTCTTCAAAGAAAGTTACGTCTAAAACCTTACAGAACATTGGTTCGATTGCAGAAATGTGATCCTGATACAATGCTTTCGCACGTGAAGAGACCAGCCATTTTTCTATGTCATCGTTGCTTGTAGTCTTTGAAGAAGACGAGGAGGCTTTGTCCTTCTTTCCCACTGTTTTGGTACGAACCATCTTGATGAACCAGTTGAAGTTCAGAACCCTAGATATGTATGGATTAGGGTTGTGATTGAGGATCGTTGGGAATAGCTTGGGAGAGAAAGAACTTTGAAGAAAAGGAAGAGATGATGATTTAGAGAAGGGAAGACGTATGGACAGACGTCTGTGGGGTTTAAAAATCATGTTTTTAAGTGAAATGAACACCACCCACCACGAGACAATCGTCTGTCACTAATTAGACAGTCATCTGTCCACTGTCTTTTATATAGACAGTAGCCTGCTAGTAGTCTACTAGCTCACTGGCAGTCATCTGTCTACTATCGTTTACACAGACAATAGCCTGCCAGTCGCCTGCTAGCTTACTAGCAGTTGTCTGCCCTGACCAACTGAACTCCTTCTTTTTTTAGTTAACTTCTCTTATATGTAACATGCCTAATTCTCGTCGAATAAATACAAATTGATCCTTAGCTAATGGTTTGGTAAATATATTAGCTAATTGAGCATGAGTATTAACAAATTCAAGAACTATTTCTTTCTTATCTACATTATCTCTTAAAAAAGGATGACGTATATCAATATGTTTAGTTCTTGAATGTGATATCAGATTTTTTGAGATATTTATCGCGCTTGTATTATCACATTTTATGGGGATTGTTTGGTATTGAATTTTGAAGTCCCTTAATTGTTGTTTCATGTATAAATTTTGAGCACAACAGCTCCCAGCTACTATGTATTCTGCTTCAACTGTAAATAATGTTTCGGAATTTTGTTTCTTTGAAAACCATGAAACTAGTGAGTGTCCTACGAAGTGGCAAGTACCACTTGTTTTTTTTCTATCTATTTTGCATCCTGCATAATCTGCATCTGAATAACTCATCATTTCGAAATCAGTTCCTTTTGGATACCATAACCCTAAATCTAGTGTGCCTAGCAAATATCTAAGGATCCGTTTTACTGTTGTTTGATGTGATTCCTTAGGAGCCGATTGGAACCTAGCACACATACATACACTGAACATTATATCTGCTCTACTTGCTGTTAAGTAAAGTAAGCTTCCTATAATGCCTCGGTAATGCTTGGTATCAACTTGTTTCCCTTTTTCATCCTTGTCTAAACTAGTTAAGGTGCTCATGGGAGTTCCTATAGGTTTACTTTCTTCCATATCAAACTTCTTTAACATGTCTTTAATATACTTAGTTTGATTTATGAAAGTTCCATTTTTAGCTTGTTTGATTTGCAATCCTAGAAAGTAATTTAATTCTCCCATCATACTCATTTAAAACTCTCTCTGCATAGTTATAGCAAATTTATTACACAAGTCTTCCTGAGTTACTCCAAATATAATATCATCAACATAAATTTGTACTATAAGCATATTATTATCTTTGGTTTTTATAAATAAAATGCTATCTATCTTTCCTCTTGAAAAATTATTTTGGAGTAGAAATTTGCTTAGTCTATCATACCAAGCTCTAGGAGCTTGTTTCAATCCATATAGGGCTTTAGTTAGCTTAAATACATGATTTGGATTTTTAGAGTCTTCAAAACCTGGAGGTTGTTTAACGTAAACTTCTTCATTAATATAGCCATTTAGAAATGCATCTTTTACATGGTATAATTTAAAGTCTTTATAGGCTGCATAGGCAAGAAGCATCCTTATTGCTTCCATTCTTGCCACAGGGGCAAAGGTTTCTTCATAATCAATGCTTTCTTGTTGATTGTAACCTTGTGCTACAAGCCTAGCTTTATTTCTTACAACTACCCTAGTTTCATCCTTTTTATTTCTAAACGCCCATTTAGTTCCTATGATTGACTTATCTTTGGGTTTAGGTATAAGTTCCCATACTTAACTTCTTTCAAATTGATTTAGTTCCTCCTGCATAGCTATGATCCAAGAGTCATCTTTTAAGGCTTCTTCTATATTCTTGGGTTCATCTTGAGACAAGAAAGCATAATGATTACAAATGTTTTTTAATGAGGCTCTAGTGGTTATTCCTTTTGATGGTTCTCCAAGAATTTGGTCTTTTGGGTGACTTTTAGCATATCTCCATTCTTTAGGTAGTTCTAGATTTTCAATTGTGTTTTCTTTTGAGGCTTCATTATTATTTTCTTCTTTTATTTCAATATCTTCTTCTTTATGTTAAATATTTTCTTTTTCATCAATTTTAATTTTTTTTAACATGATCATTTGATTCATCAAACGTTATGTGTACTGATTCAATAATTGTAAGAGCTCTTTTATTGTAAATCCTATAAGCTTTACTATTTGTTGAGTAACCTAAGAAAGTTCCTTCATCAAATTTCGCATCGAATTTTCCTAGATCATCTTTAGTATTAAGGATAAAGCATTTGCAACCAAATACATGAAAGTAAGAAATATTGGGTTTTCTTCCTTTCCATAATTCATATGGTGTTTTGTCTATATTAGATCGTATGGATACTCTATTTATTATGTAACAGGCTGTATTTACTGCTTCTACCTAAAAATACTTAGGTGAATCATTTTCATTTAGCATGGTTCTTTCCATTTCTTGTAGGGTTCTATTTTTTCTTTCAACAACTCCATTTTGTTGTGGAGTCCTAGGTGCAGAAAAATTATGGTTTATTCCATATTCATTACAGAATTTTTCAACATTTTTGTATTTAAATTCCCTACCTTGATCACTTCTAAAGTTTGTTATATTATAGCCCTTTTCATTTTATAATTTCTTACATAATGTGATTAGCATGTCATAGGTTTCATCTTTGTTTGCTAGGAATAATACCCAAGGGAATCTTGAATAATCATCCACTATTACAAAAGCATATTGTTTACCTCCTAGGCTTAAGGTTCTAGTTGGATCAAACAAGTCTAGGTGCAACAATTCTAGGGGTCTTTTTGTAGATAAGTATTTTTTTTCTTTTTGAAACTTGTTTTAACTTGCTTTCCCTTTTGGCATGCATCACATATCTTGTGTTTTATGAATTTTGTATTAGGTAGTCCTTTGACAAGATTTTTCTTTGATAATTTGGATAATAGGTCCATGCTAGCATGTCCTAGTTTCCTATGTCATTGCCAACTTATTTCATTCATTGCTATTAAACAAGTTACATTCTGATTTACTAAGTTCTCAAAATTTATACCATAAACATTATTTATCCTATAAGCTATAAATAGGTTTTCATTGTTCTTAGGATTTTGAATAACTCATTTTTCTTTCTTAAAGGTTATTTCAAACCCTTTGTCACTTAATTGACTAATGCTTAAAAGGTTGTGTTTCAATCCTTATACTAAGAGCACATTGTTAATAGTGAGAGAAGGTTCTTTACCTATTTTTACAATGCCAATAATTTTACCTTTGGCATTATCGCCGAAGGTGACATATCCTCCATCCTTTTGTCTTAGAAAGGTAAACTTGGTCTTATCGCCGGTCATGTGCCTTGAACACCCGCTATCCAAGTACCACTTATCCATTGATGGTGTTGTCCTAAAACATACCTACAATTTAGGATTTTTTGTGTTAGTCTTTGGAACCCAAATTCTTTTAATTTTCTGTTTTGTTGCTAGTTCCATTATTGACTTTCCATTCCCCTTGCACTTTAACATACTTTCTTTTTAGTGGGTAGCCGAACATTACGTGACCTTTAGTCTTGCACATATAGCAAGTGATGTGTTCATGTTTGTTGTTTAAGAAAGTGCTAGCAAAGTGCTTGGCTCCCTTGACGAAGTATCCCATGTATAATTTTTATTCTTTTTATTTGTCTTACCATTATAACCTATCTCTTCTTTATTCCCATGTAGTCTTTGCTGTCCAATCATCTTTTCAAAATTATCTTTACCTTTGGTAAAGTTATATATAATTTTCTCTTTATCCTCTACTAATTTCTTAAGTTCATTTACTTCTAAATCTCTTTTATTCAAACTATCTTTATGAGTTTTGCTTAATTCTTGAGTTACGTTATTTACTTCCTCTTCTAACTTCTCAATACAAGTATCTTTTTCTTTTTCAATGATTTTGAATGATTCAAGTTGCTTTAATAGTTCTTTATTTTGATCTTTCAAAGTTATATTTCTCTTGGAAATTTTTATGAATCTCTTATGCAAAGAAAATAACTCAGCTTGCAATTCCTTATAGGAAGACATGCTGTCACATGACTCATCACACGACTCATTGTAAGATTTTGTAGAGGAATAGTAAGAGTTTACCTCTTCTTCATTCGCCATGAAGCATATATTTTCCATCTCTTGTCCGCTTGATTCATTTTCTGTCTCGCTGGAGCTTGAATCATCTCACGCAACTTTCATAGCTTCCTTCTTTTTCTTCTTGTCTTTCTTGAGCAACGGACAGTTCGGTTTGATATGCCCTGGTTTCTTGCAGTGATAACATATTGAAGGTTCATTCTTACTTTTATTTCTTTCCTACTTGTCTCTCCTTTTTCAGGTTTCTTTTTATTGAACTTCCTAGGAAATCTCTTATTTCTTCTATAGAACTTACCTAGTCTCTTAGTGATAAATGCTAATTCATCTTGATCTAAGTCACTTGTCTCACTTTCCTCTTCAGTAGAGCTGTGGCTAGACACTTTTGGTGCAATGGATCTTTTATGCTTTGGTTCAAGATTCCTTTCTTTTAAGGTCATTTCATAGGTAAGAAGTGAACCTATGAGTTCATCTAAAGAGGTAGTCTTAAGGTTTCTACCTTCAGTAATAGCTGTAGCCTTTGGTTCCTATATTGAAAGAAGACCTCTTAGGATTTTTCTGATCATTTCGTAGGTAGTATAAGTTTTCCCTAAGGCACTTAAGGAATTTATTATATAGGTAAATCTGGTGTACATACTGATATTGTTTCATCAGGATTCATCTTGAATGCTTCATATTCACTTGTTAACATGTATATCCTATTGTCTCTAACATCAATAATTCCTTCACATGTCACTTCTAATTTGTCCCATATTTCTTTAGCCGTCTTGCATGCCATGACTCTATTAAAATTAGAATAGCTACCCAAGAGGGGGGTGAATTGGGTTTTTAAAAAAATTTATTCCCTTTAGGATTAGTTCTTTTAAGTTGTAATGACAATCAAGACTTAGAAACAATCAATACATAAAAAACCCTGTAACAATACAGCAAGATCAAACACTCAATTTATGTAACAATGACCCTGTATATATGTGAAAATTTGCTGAACTCAGTATAAGCCCTGTATCACAATTATTCTTCTTCCTAATTTTCAGTTTTTAAATAAACTTTCAGATTAATAGGTCAAGGATAAACAACCAACGTAGTCCCTTTCGATTTCCGCAATCAAAGTTGATTTATCCAAAACGAATTACCTTCCAGTCTATTTAACAACCAAACATTCAGAATTGAAATTTAAAGCAACCAGACAAATTATATCTTTTGTAAAAATAAAATTAAAGAGTAGAGTAGAGAAAGAAGAACACGGGGATTTTTACGAGGTTCAGCTTCAACACAGCCTACATCCTCGGCCTTGACAAAACCGCCAAAGAATTTACTATTATCGTTCCTTTACCAGGTGGAACAAGACCAATTACAAGCACTCCTTGGGTAAGGCTAGAGCCCGCCTTCTCCAAACAATATCCCCTTGTTTGGTCCAATGATTCAATACTCGAACCATCAACTAATCCTGTTACAAAGATGGAAAACAAGATGTACAAGAACTTGCTCCTCAAAGAGCTGATTAGTACAAATTTGAAACACTTATGTATTTCAGTAAATTCAGAATATGAATTTCAGAATGAAGCTCTTAGAAACTTATCACCGTAGGTATCTTTCAATAAAGGAAAGAATCAACAACTCGATGCACAAACACAGTTAGAGATTCAGCAAAACTTCTCTTAACTTCGTGCAATGATGTGAGCAATTGAAGCACTTTCATAATTTCAGAATGAGAGAGTAAGACAGCAAATATGTTCTCTTAATGATCTTGGTGTGTTAAAATCAATGTATCCTGAGGTATTTATAAAAGTAGAAAACCTCCTTGCTTGTTCCTCAAGAATACTTAAAGTTGTTTCCAAATATTAAAATTATTTAAGTTTCCAAAAATTTGAATTTTAAAATTATATCCATTGTAAGTTTTAAAAATGTCGCAAGGCAGACGACTATGAAGTCCTGGCAGTCGTCTGTCCATATAATATAACTGTAAAAACATAGGCAGAGAGGTGGCAGTCGTCTGTCCCTTGAGTGGCAGTCGTATGTCACTAGAATATGAGGTGGTAGTCGTCTATCCATATGGTGACAGTCGTATGTCCATGAATAATTTTAAGTTTTTCAATAACACAGAAGGTGAACAGTCGTCTGGTAAAACATTCACAGACTTCTCACTTTGCACTGGCAGTTGTCTGTTAGAGTCTTAACAGTCGTCTGTCAGGCTTCTATTTTTAAGTTTTAAGCTTTGTTAAATTGGCCAGTCGTTTTTCTATTAACAGGTTGTCGTCTATCCACTGACTGTTTTTCTTTTCTAGTCATTTTTTACTTCTCTCTCATTTTAGCTTAGATATTCTTGGAATATAGATTTGTTTAACAAAAAAAAACATGTTCCAAGTTTTATACTAAGGTCTCTAAGTTTCTTTGCCTAATGAGTTTCAAAATGAAAACTTCATATTTGAATGAACTTGAAGTACTTACAAAGTCTTAAACTAAAGACCCCTTTGATTCTTCTTTACTCTGAATTTTCTTTGTTGCTAGTCTCTGATCTTTCAAACTTCTTTGAGCTTTCATTGCTTTAAACTCTCTTTGATATTTCATTATTGATTTAGACTTTGAGCTCCTATGATCTTTGAGTTTTCTTGAACTGGATCATTTTGCTAATGTAAACTTTCCACATTCCTTGATCCTTGTGAGCTTTCAAGATATGGCATTTTGAGGTCAAAGCTTTATTTTCTTTGAGCCTTCATGTTGATCTCTTTAATCCTTATGCTCTTGTGATCTTCAGACTTTGATCCATGCTACATGAATACTATCAACATTGATTCCTGAAAAATACAACACTCAACCGAAGCATGTTAAGTCTTACTTGTTTGTTAGCCTCAAAATAGGATATTAAGCTTTGTAAGGCCAGCAATATATATATATATATATATATATATATATGGAAAAGAAATTGTGTGGCAAGAATACAACTTTTTGCAATTTAATTGGCTATCATAAGAACATGATGATGAAATATACTGTTGGATTGAGAGCAATGGTTAATTGTGCATTCTGGCATGTTGTGAATACTAATTGGTGATGAATGCTGATTGATTGTGAATACTGTTGCTTGAGTCTGCTACGTGACAAATAATGTGATATGTGTGTGGGTTTTTGTGTGGTTATTCGTGTGTATCACAATATAACGTTGGCAGGCCTGAGGAGTTCGTTATATTGCCTAGATGTAAACATGATATACGTTGGCAGGCCTGAGGAGTTTGTATATTGTTATTATATATTGGGGTAGAGCATTGGTAGGCCTGAGGAGGTTGTTCTACTAATATACTATGGGTAGGTCATGGGGATTTGTACTTGTGGTTAGTGCTGCCTGTGAGGGCCACGATGTGTTCTGTGTTAATGTTTGTCCTATGTGGACCATGTGATGATGTTTGTCTTGTGTGGACCATGTGATGATGTTTGTCCTAATTGGACTAGTACTGTGTGGATCATGTGATAATGTTTGTCCTATGTGGACCAGTCCTATGTGGACCGTATATCGTTTATGTGGAATGTGATCTAATAAGATGAATGATATATTAACTTAATTATATGTGTGCAAATACATATATGGTAAAGTAAAACTTTCTGGCAAGAGCTTGCTGAGAAAGCCGAGTGTCCTGGTATTTTCAGTTTATGCTAGAGCAGAGGGAAGTTACTTGTATGGGCGAGTAACCTTCCCTATTTTTGGAGACTTTTTTTATATACATAGCCCGACGGCTTACTGAGTAAGATGAGTGCCCTGAGTTATTAAAGTAGAGGGAAACTACTTGTATGGACGGGTAATCTTCCCTATTCTCGGATTTTATTATTAAAAATAATTATGAATGTGAGTATGAAATCAGAAGCCAATATTTATGCATATTATATGTGAGTATGAAATCAGAGATCAAGATCAATGTTGATATTAATGATGTGTTTTCTCAATTGGGGTTGATGATGATTGGCAAAAGATTGTATATTTTGTAATATTTAAACACTCTATCACACAGTGCTATGATTTTTTTTTCCTTATTAAGATGTGTCTCACCCTAGTGGATGATTATATTTTCAGGTCCATCAGGAGATCGTGTTTAAGACTTTAGTAGGATAAATTTTTGAGTATTTTGGAAAGTTTGTATAAACAGCTTATGTATAGTTTATATATGTTTTTAAATACTGGTATGTAATATAAACAAGTAGTGGTAGTTGTTTATGGGGTACATATATGTATTTAGGTTGACTTTGGTATTTGAATTTGAGATTATATGTTTTAATTCCGCTGCATAATTGTGGTGTATGGTATCAGAAGCAGGTGTCTGTGACACGTGACTTTAGGGCCCTACTTGGCGGGTACGGGGCATTATAGAACTTACTAGCTAGTACTTTTGATAGTTATGTGAAGGGAATGGAAGTGAGATGTATGATAGCATGGTTTTGAGTATAAGTGGGAGATTGTTAGAGATTTATACTGAAAGACATGTTTTATGTAATCAGTTTTATTGTTTATTAATAACTTCAGTTATTCCATTTTAATGAGAATCTTTGTGAGTAATGTTTGTCTGACATTATCTATTTAATGATTATGCATGTGTGTCTTTTATTCTATACAGTAGGTGATCTAGTGTGTAGAGTATGGCTTACACACAGAAGATTAGATCATCCGTTCTTATAGAATATAAGTTTATTGTTCACAGTCTTAAATGGAATTGGACACACCATTGGTAGGACTGTAACACCAGGTTTTAATAGGTTTGTCTTGACTATGGGGAATAGTATAGTTCCAACTCCTTGTGCTAGTATACTTTATGTGTATTGAACAAGACTGTCTTTGGGTAATTATTTTTAGACTGACTATATAAAACAATTAATACCTCATGTTTATTATGAGTGCTTATGCTCTTAATCCTGATATGATTATTGGACACGGGCATGTAGTGTTTATTACTTTGATTCATAGAAGAGTGAGATTCTTTAAGGGTCAATAAACTCAGCGAGTTGGGTAATGACATTATGTGTATGGTGAACATTAATTATTGATGGAATCCACGTCCCAGTATCGGTATTGATGATACCCCCTTGAGGAAGCTTATAAGTTTTGATTGTGTCAAACCCTACAAGTGGATTTTAAACCCGACATATCAAATAAGTTAAGTGGAAGGTATCAGGGAATTAATATGTCAATTAATTAAATTGTTAGTAATTTAATTTAATTGATGGGTATCTGTAATCTTTATGTGGGGAGATAAATAAGCATTTAATAAAAGGAGCTTGAAATTTAATTTTGCATATGACAGGGAGTGCAATTATAATTCTTTAGTGGTATGAATAGTAATTAACGTAATTAAGGATTAATCCGGGTCAGATTAGGAATTCTTAATTATGTTGGAAGCTCTAGTCATATTTGCCTAGAGGTCTCTGCTGCAGCCTATATACACGCGCTCCATTCAGCAGAAAGAGTTAGACAAAAACGCATACAAAGGGGCAGACATCTTTGTGAGAAGCAAACCCTAGCCGCCGCTGATGAGCCCACTCTCTGCGGAGCAAGGCGTGTTTAAGGAATACAGTAAAATATCCCTGGTTGTCATCAAGAGTTCTTCTTCGATCTCGTAGATCCGGGAGTTCCTCTTTGTACTTGCAGATTCAGGAGTTCTTCGTGCTTGCAGATTCGAGATCAAACCAAAGAGATCTCGCAGGTATGATCCTAATTACATAATTAGGATTTGTAAAATCGAATTTTTATTGTGATCGAGGTTTGAAAGATCGAATTTTTGTTTAACCCAAGTATGCAAGATCGTTTTTTTTTTTTTTTTTTTAGTTATCCATATGCATTACAGTCAAATCTTAAGGCTATTCCATAGCAAGCCCCTTCAATTGCATATTCTAATAATACACCACAGAGCTTTGATTGAAAATCCTTCTCAAATGAAGAAAAAATGTTGTATTGTCATTTGGCATTGACAATTTAAGCATTGACAGTTCAATTCCTTTTTGTATATAGCAAATATTTGTATGCTGTTGAAAATGAAATCATAAAAAATTAATTAGCCTCAAATAAAATTTAAAAAAATAAAAAAAATTTAATAAATAGTGTAAAAGGTTAAAGAAAATAAACTTTAGAACTAATAGATTTCTTAGTAACTATTTAACTAGTCATGGACTTATTATATTAACACAAGATCTTAGAATTCAAACATAGAACCCCTAACTTGAATGACTGAATATAACAGTTCCATAACCACTAGAATAATTGCCACATTACATTAAGGCTTAGGGTAAGACCTAGATAAAATCCAGTTTCGAGGTTAGATTTAATTTCATGAATTTGAACCCTAAAAGGATCTCACTTGGAATCCGAATCCAAACTCAGTTGTGTTTTCAAACAATGGATTTGAAAGGCGAAAGCAACATTGAAATATTCCATAAAATGATTAAAATTTCAAAATCAGTTCTTGCAAAACCTGAAGGATGAAAGGACCAAAGTATTGCGAGTCTGCGAGCTGTGAATTCTTACCGTCGCCAAGTGAGCAAGAGCTGGTCGATCGCTGATCACTTGAAGAATGAAGGGAAGAGGCCAAGACTCAAGAGGGAAGAGGGATTCAAGACCGCCAAAGAGGGATTTAGGGCTAGCCTTCCTAAAAGTGAAAAACATTAAACATTTAATATATATCATATATAAATATTACTATTTTACAATTAATTATTAATTAATTAATAATTTAATTAATTGAATTAAAAATTTCTCATACTCAAACCAAAAATCGAATACTCGAAATTATCCAATTTTGAAAAAAAACCAAATCGATCGAACTGATCCGATCCGATCAAACTTGATCGATTAATTCAATTAAATCCATGCGCATCTTATAACAACAGTAAAACAAATCCCACAATGGCACAGGGAGTCGCTAAACATTGTCCATAATTTGGGTGTTGTACATAAGTGTATTGGTGGGTCCCACAACAGATGACGGCCTTTGGTTCATTGACAGAAACCGAACAGATAATTCCATGGGGATGGGGCCCACCACGTGTTCTCATCTAGTGGCCCACAGAGTTGTGAGGTGCACTACTGGCCGTTGATTTTTAATTCAATATCCCCACTTCAAATATCACACGACCTTTTGCTATATATATATATATATATATATGCATATATTCAGTAATCCTTCTTTTGAACGGTGTCCTAGTGAACGAGGTAAGTGTGTTTCAATTCATGAGTTGCTTGCTTGCTTCACCTTCCCCACCTTCTCTTGCTTTCTGAATGGCTTCCTTTCGGCAACAAGAAGCGGACGATGGTGGTGATACACGAACCGGAGATCTTAAAATCAATGGCCAAGGTGATTCGAAACCCATCAGTCACAACCACCAGGGCCCCACTAACCCCGCCAATTGTTCTAAGGTTCCGTTCACTGACCCACCTTTACAGTCGCTGGACATCGCCGCGCCGGCGTCGGCGATTTCTTTGAAGAAAGAGCGGCACGCAGAGATGAGGTCGCCAACACAGACAGCGGCGATGGGGGCCGTGTCCGCGGCGCTTCAGATGCCGGTACCTGTGCAGGCATGGACGCCACCGAAGAAGGCATCGGCTAAGGACCGCCACACGAAGGTGGAAGGACGCGGCCGGAGGATCCGAATGCCTGCCGCGTGCGCCGCTCGGATCTTCCAGCTGACCCGAGAACTCGGCCACAGGTCCGACGGCGAAACCATCCGGTGGCTACTCGAGCACGCCGAGCCAGCCATCGTCGCTGCCACCAGCTCCGTATCCGTCCCGTCGATTGCCATGTCAGTGAATGGGTCGTTCAGGATGCCGGCAACCGCCATCGCCACCTCATCCTCCGACGACGCTGACGGAGCCGACCCCACGAAGAAGAAGCGAAAACGACCCGATGACAGCGTGCAGGTCGACGTAAACGACACCGGTCCCGTCTCCGCCGGCCTGGCTGCCGTTACTCCTCCCCAGGTTCAAAGGCTCGTGCCCATGTGGGCCTTACCGACGAACGCCATTGGAGCATTGTGGATGGTCCCTCCGACGACCGCCATTGCCGGAGTTGCGAACCCGTCTCCGATATGGACGTTTCCGTCCGCAGCTACGCCTCTAGTAAACATTTCTGCAAGGCCCATCCCGTCGTTCGCTTCAGCCGTGAAAACAAACAGTACTAAAGCAACATCAACAGAAACAGCAACAGCAACAACCACAGCTACAACTACTGCTACTGCTGCTCAGATGCTTAGAGACTTCTCTTTGGAGGTTCACGAGAAAAAAGAGCTTCAGTTCATGACCACCACCTCCTCGGCTCGCCCCCAAACATCGCCTTCAGATCACTGAAGAATCATGGCGTTTTCTAAAAGCAATTTTTCTATGATTAGTATGAACTTGTATGATTTGGACTAAATTTAGTATAGAATTGTATTAAATTTTGTTTAAATTCATGCAAATTTCAGACTCAAAATATGAGTTTTCAGACAGACATTCAGAAGATATGGGATTATTTTTTCTGTGTTGTAACTTTTGATTTTGATTCAACGGCAGTAGACGCGGAAGAAGGCAATGAGGCATGGTCTCTAGTCTGGTCACTCGCCGAGTCGCTGACTCGGTGTGGACTTTTGGGTTTGGGAGGGAGGAAGGAGTGCACGTGATCACGTGAGGGGGAGTTTTAAAAGGGGCCACGTCTAAGGTAGGCCCGAATCAGGCGAAGAGTTTGTTGGAGAGTAGTGGTAGAGTGGGGTCCACACGTACACGATGCGTCATCGTGAACCGTGCGGATTAGGTGGTCTTGGTATGTGGTGGGGGCCACCGGATCTGCCTGGCTGGCAAAGGCATGTGATGGACGGTTGCGGGTCCCAAGGACCCATTGTGGGCCCAAGTCTCGTCCTGCTCTGTAGCCCCAGCTGCCCACTTGGCCGCCTGGTGGTCCTGGTTGGTGGCCCGATCGAGACGAGTACTATGGTGGGGGTTTAAAGCCCGGGCTTATTTGGTGGACACGGGGCCGCTCGTAGTGGTGGGCCTCGCTTCCTCCATCTCTAACACGTGGGAATCTTTTGATGGCCCAAATTAATGGAGTTTTTTTTTTTTTTTTTTAAATTTTAATATTTTTTAATAGAAATTATTTTAAAATAGTTCAAATTAAACTATTTTTTTTTATCAAATTGATGCGTCTGAAATATTGTTGACCCATCTATTTTATATTAAGGAAAAAATGTTGAATTGATCAACACTTTTTAATTAAATGATAATACTCTGTATAGTATTTTTTACTAAAAAATTGGTGTATGGACGAGGATTTTTATAAGTTCCATGCACATACACAATTTTTAGTTAAAATTTATTTGTAATTTTAAATATTGTAAATTTTAATTCAATTTGTCTCATATTAAAAAATTAAGTGAGATAAGATTAATGATTTAAATTACATAATTATATGTAAAATTTTAAAACTAAATTTTTTTTAGCCAAATTGGTGTTCACACTACAAAAATTATTGAAAAACTAAGAACCAATTTGGCTCGATATTTTGGTTTTGATTTCAATTTTGGTATTTAATTACGTAGAATTTTTCGATTCCGATTTTAGTTTTTGAAATAAATAGAATCAGAAAAAATAGAAACCAAAGTGTATCATTTAAATTTTATATATTAAATATTATATTTCAGTTCCTATTGAAGTTTGATATACATTATTGGCCCTAACAGCTTAACATTTTAGGTAAAATGGTAATCTAACATAGTATCAGAGTTGGTCACCAAGAGGTCCTGGGTTTTAGTATTATTGTCCGCAATTTAAAAAAAAAAAATATTGCATTCCTTATTATAAGTGTCATTTATCATATGTTTATCTCTCCACGTGCTATCAGATTGCACATGCGAGGAGTGTTAAAGTTTGATATACATTGTTGGTCCACAACCTAACAATTTAAATTTTTAAGTAAAGTGGTAATCTAACAGTTTCATAAATATTCAAATTTATAAATTAAAATTATTACATCTAATTTCCTATATTAAGTAAATCTTCTGCTTTAAAATTATTAGATTTCAAAAATAGTGGTTTTAATGCATTGCATTGGAAACATTTCAATGGGGAAGGGGTTTTATATAGTTGTAAGGGAGACCAAGAAAATCCATCTTCCGAGTAGGAATGAGATTTGGGGAGGGAGCCAGAGAGGAGACTGCTACTCTTGTTGCATGCTTGGAGACTTGGAGTTGGCACCAAGGAGATGTTTGGAGTTTTTTCCCGATTTATCTATTTTTAAAAAATATATATAGATTAAATAATACCTTTTTTAGAAAAATAATTTTCAGAATAATTTTGACGTAATCTTGCTAATTCAAGTAGTGAGATTTAAACAAATCTAGCTACTTGAAGTAGTAAGATTTGTCACGTGTCATTTAGAAAATTATTTTTAAAAAAAATATATTATTTAATATATATATATATATATATTTTTTTTTAAATGATAAATTGGGAAAAAACTCCTACTCACTCACCCTCTCCTCTTTGTCGTGTTCACCAAGTTGTTCATCTTATAAGCCCTTATAGACGGTCATCCCACAACTTGACTGCTCCCAGGGAACAAAATTAATTATAGTAATGATTAATGAGTAATATATTAGTTGAGACATACAGAGAAAGAATAAACAGTGACATGAAACAACAATTATCCCAATCTTTTAGTTTCAGCCATGATCCCAATCTTTTAACAATCCAAATTAATGGAGGTGGATCCTTATGAGTTACCCTTCTCAAAGTTAACTAAATTTAAATGGTTTCACAGTAGCAAGAAAGAGACGGTGTAGGAGAGAGAGATAATTTCTCACTTACACGAAACTCCACAGAAAAAATAACTTTAGAGGATTAGTTGATATATGCTTTGGCTGGTTGCCGAAAAGATTAATTTTGCAATAAAATTGGATTAATATTTTAATAAATACGTTTTTCTTTACAGGTTTTGAAATCCAGAAAAATTGGAAACTTTACTTTGATATTTTACATACGAAAATAATCAAGATTTTATCCTCTACTCTTCATCATTTCAATTTTTTCTGCAATTTAAAAAAGGGCAATTATCCCTTAACAGAAGAAAATTGAAATACCCATATCAGCTAAATAAAAATGACATTAGAATTTATACGGAAAATGGTGGAACAGAGAGAGAGAGGATAATATACGAACAAACTCAAAATAGGAAATGTCAGAAATGCGGAAATTAAAATCCTAACTCCATTAAAGGGAACAAAATCACTAAAACCCATTGTCAGAGAAAAACAAATGAATGATGTTAAAAGAAAACATGCAGAACGCTAAATCAAAATGAAAAGAAAACCAAAAGAGAATAAAAGAAGCGTTATACTTCTATAAAAAAATAGTCCAACCTGACAATGCCAGCAACAGCAGCAGCAACTTCTAGGCAACAGAATCAGATTCATTGCTGTCATAAAACAACAAAAAACTTTGCTAAACACGATAGAGAGGAAAGGGTGAGTGAGTAGGAGTTTTTTCCTAGTTTATCATTTTTTAAAAAATATATTAAATAATATCTTTTTTGGGAAAATAATTCTCAAAATGACTCTGACGTAATCTCGCTACTCTCGGAATGACACATGGCAAATCTCGCTACTTGAAGTAACGAGATTACGTCAGAGTCATTTCAAGAATTATTTTCCCCAAAAAGGTATTATTTAATATATATTTTTTAAAAAAAAGATAAATCAGGAAAAAACTCGAGATGTTTGTTTCACATCAGAAGTACCTGGAAAATATCAACCCTTAGTTTCTTTTAAAACCCACTGCCTGGGGAGGGCTCCCACCCTACTCTACGGCCTGCTTGTGGGCCTTCTCGTTAGTGGACTACGCTTAAGTTATGTTGGGCTTGTATTGTATATATAAGTAAAAGTTTGGGGCTTTATTTTTGTATGCCATCTAAGTCGTCAATTAGACATCGAACCAAAAAACTATGGTATTGGTTCGATGTCGATTTGCAATTTTAATAAACCAATATTTTCAATTCAATTTTTGGTTCAATTTCCAATTCAAACTAAAATCGAACCGAAGGGAACCAATTACACCCTTACTCATACATGCCTATCAATTTTATTCATGAAAAAGTCATGATGCTAATATACTTCTCAATCATGTAGAAATCAGAATATTAGTTAGTATAATTTTTAATTTTTTGAAATTTTTCAGTATATTCCTTAATAAACATCTTATCTCTTCCATTCCCCCTAATGATAGTCTTTAGAGCCTAGATTCAGGGTGACTTCTCATTGGACCTAAGATAAATAATTCTTTAGAGTTGAGTGCCTATGAACGTAATGCTTTAATAACGCCTAAAGCTAATGCTTTATTTTAGATGAGTTCACTCATTGATGACACCTATGATTAGTTCTGTTAGCCTTAGTAGCTACACCATCATTGTTTAATGTGTTTTGATAATATTAACATATATGTTGTTCCTAGTGTTTTCCTATCTTTGCAAATCATATTTAGTACAGGTACTCCTACATTAATTATTGGATAGAAGGCAAAGATCGGACCAAGTAGACGTCAAGAAGGAAAGATCAAATGGACACATACTCAAAAGGACCCAAGTACAACCAAAGGAAGCTTAATTGTAGAATTATTTGTAATAAGGGTTGTGTGAGGTAGTATGTTTTGTAACTCTTGCGAGTGTGTTTCTTACATGATTTATGAGCAAGAGTTGAGCAAATACATACATTTAGGACACATGAGTATATAGGATTACACTAAAGTCACAAACTCAATATTTATAGTTTTCTAAGTTAAAACAAAAGTTTGACAAATGAATCCTAAAACTCAAATATGTTTTCAAAGGGACAAGTTTTTAACATCTTAATTTTAAGAACAATTTTATACTTAGTCACGACTGTGTTAAAACAAGTTTTATGTCTTAAAGGTTCAAAGAAAGTCAAGTATATTTATAAAAGGACATACTAAGCATATAAGATATCAAAATGGGTTTTCAAACGTGTTTTATTAATCAAGATATCTTATATTCAAAAGGAAACTCATTTGGACAAATTTTAATTTTCATTAGACTTAATATATTTCATATACTTTTGTCCAAGAATGTTTTGAGTTATTAAAACACTTTTTGACAAAGAAAAACAAAGCAATCGTCACTATCATAGTGCAGCCTTGAGTCTTAAACACTTTTTGGTATTTTAGGCATACTTTTTTCTAGAAAAGTCCAAAAAAGACGATCTTGGTGTCCTTGGAAATCTAAGACAAAATGCCACAACTTTCATGTTGATGACTTTTTCTAATTCAGGGCACTATTCAACGAACACGGGGGATTCGTCGACGAGTTGCAGTGTGTGATTAGTCGACGAGAGCAGAGGCTCGTCAATGAGTCCAATGGGAAGAACTGCTCCAACGAGTGGGAAATGGTTAGTTTACCAAATAAAATAATTTTTCTTCCCCCCAACGGCTAGTTAACGGCTCATTTGGCTCTTGAGCCATAAATACAAGCTATTAGACTTGTATTAACATGGTTTTGAGCATTGTTGATCATATTTGTGAAAAATATCATTTTATCTAAAACCTAAGCACTTTGCACTTTGCATTTTAGTTATTCTTCACAAGTGCTCAATCCTCTCTTACTCACTTATCTTGTAAGATTCATTCCTTGAGAGAATAGAGTGAGGATTTGGTTGTATTACATATTGACTCATTTAATGAGCATTAATTTGTATTTCCAATCTCTTGTAAGGTTCTTTGTGAACCATTATTGTAAGGTTCTTTGTGAACTGAAGCAAAGGCTCTTGGTGAGTGCGGTATGGATTTGTTCCCGAGTGTAGGGATTTGTTCTTGAGTTGTAAGGCTTCTCCGCCGGGGAAGGAGTGTCCTTAGTGGATTGTGGAATCTTTGACTTGGTGCTAAGGTGTGGACGTAGGCTTGGTGCCGAACCATGTAAAAACACCGGTATTGTTCTTTCTCTCCCTTACACTATTTATTTTATATCTTGTGTATGATTTATATTTATATTGTGATATAATTTCTTGTATCTTGTCAAGAGTTTTTATTTTGTAGAAAAATACGTATTTCGCGAAAAGAGTCTATTCACCCCCCCTCTAGACTATATACTCCCAGGGTTGGGACGACTAACAAGTGGTATCAGAGCGAGGTGCTTGTATTTTTAGAGTAAAATCCAGAGCGTAAAAGATCAAATGGAGTATTGGGTGAGTACCTCTTCATATGGACGATCCATTTATCAACCATCGATGTTTAGCGGTTCCAACTACCTAGTATGGAAAAATAAAATGGTCGTCTTCATTCAAGCTTACGACTTGAATTTGTGGAAATCATCTCCAAAGGAAACTTCTCAATCACAAAGTAAAATGAGGATATTCTAAAGGCTTTATTGGAACAATCATCAAGCGAAAAAAGGTTAGTTGAACTCAATTTTAAAGCAATGCATATTATTTATTGTAGTTTGAATGATGTTGTACATAGTTTTATTTGCAAATGTAAAACTGCAAAAGAAATTTGAGATGCACTTGAAAACATCTATGGAAACCCATCTCAAAATGAACAAACAAAAATATGCATGCTAGTTAGAGAATTTGAGTTGTTTAAATTAAATGATGGTGAAGAAATTTCTTCCATGCTCACTCAGTCCACACACCTCATAACAACTTGAAAGCATTTGGTAGAATTTATTCATTAGAAGATTATATTCAAAAAATTCTCCAATCTTTACCTAAGTCATCTATGACCATTGAAGAAGCAAGAAATCTAGAAATACCTAAGATAGAAAATGGTCTTGTCTTAGAATCGTCTTGTGTTAATCAACAAGAAATAATTAAAGATAATGATATTGCATTCTTCACCAAAGAACTTAAGAAACTTTTAAGTAAAGGAATGTAACAAAAAGAAAAAGAAGAGTCATGCATTGAATGTTGTGATTGTAATAACTCTAGGCATGACATGATAAATTGCCCCCTAAATCAAAAAGAAGAAAATTTTCTAAATGGGGATCATAATGTCATAAATGGTGCTACTTGGGATCAAATCGATGGATTAACCATCAATGAGAAAAAAGCACATCCTTGCTTCATGAGTAACGAACAAGAAGATGAAGTAGGTTCAGATGAGGAGGATTATGTACCTTCATATGATGAAATTGTGAATAGTTGTATTAAATTGTTTGATGAATTACTTTTAGTAAAAAGGAAGAACAAAAATATTGAGAAAGAACTTGCTTTGTCAACACAAATGGAATTTTCTTTTAAAAGAAGAAAATGAATCATTTAAAAGGATAAATGAAGAGCTTGTTTTAAATTCTCAAAAAGAGCATGAAACTTTGAAAAAAAAGAAAGAAAATTTGGAAGGAAAATTGTTAAAGTCCAAATGCAAGGAACCTTGTCTTTGTTTTATCTTGAAAGAATTAAATTGTTCTTTAAAAAGGGAAAATGAGGGGCTTATAGAAAAGGCTAAAAAAGACGATGGATCTTTTCAAGTTGAGGTGAAAAATTCGAAAAATCAAATTAAAAATGTTTGAAAGGAAAATACTATCTTGAAAAAGAAAAATGAAGATCATGGCAAAGTAATAAGAGGAAAAGAAAACTCAAAGAAATCTTTGGGAGTTAAGAAAAATAATGTTTCCAAAAAGAATTCAAAATTCTCTTATAAATCACAAGGTTATGCCTCAACAAGCAAAAGTAATGCAAATTAGTCAAGACCCTCATTTGAAAACAAGATTTGTCTATATTGAGAAAGAAAGGGTCATATTAGATATTTTTGTCCACTTAGAGGAGCTAGAGGCAAAGAAATAAAAATGTAATGGGTTGTGAAGAAAAACCCATTGAGACCCAAGGAGGAATGGGTACCAAAAGGAAACACATGAATTCCTTGAATTGTTTCCTTGTGACCTAGGATTATGAAATAGGACTTAGATGGACTTGACCAACCCTAGGATAAACGAAATAAGTATTGACCAAGTGAATTGTCATAGTGCTATTTTTGTATTTTAATTTGTTTAAATTATTTTGCTGGAAATTTTTTAAGGATCATGCCAATATTGATGAGATTGAAATTATAAAGCCAATATAATGCTTTAATTGTATATGTCATTATCAATTGGTTTCTTTTTGAAAAATGTTGACTTTTGCTTAATGAGATGAAATAGCATGTTAGGTAGAAAAATCTTGTTTTTCCTATATAAGTTACTAAGGTTTTGAATTTTTAGTTCAAAGACATGCTATGATAGGTAAATCCATCTCTTATGGAAAAAAATGTATTTCTTAGTCACATAATTCATTTTGATGATATAAGCTCTTGTTTGAATACATAGTAGAATATCTAAACATAGCATTTATGAAATGAATTTTAGTAAAAATAATCATAACAACAAGTGACATTCTAAAATGAAGCATTTATTTGTAATATCATATGTTTGAGAAATAACTTCCCATTAGTGGCAAATTAGGAGAACATGTCTCTTATTTTCTAAGAGTATTGTCAAATAAAGCCAAGTTAATTGAAAAGGTGTATCTTCATCCTTCTACTTTATCTCATGCCAAGATTCATGATTTACATCTTGTGTTAAATTCATTATTGAATCATGAGTTATATTTGCATGCAATCTTATGAGATATCTTAAAATAATTATTTTTTTTACTCATAAGATTCTTGTTAGGTTATAAGGGGTAATAATGTTTTAAATGCTTAAATAGTGTTTTGTGCTTAAAAATTTAAATTTTAGTATACATTATTATTATATTAAGAACCTTAGGAAAATCAAGCCAATATGAGAACTTTCGTGAAACATCCAATCTATTTCGCTTAACATATATATCATTATGATTGGTTGTTATATGATAGTATTGGTTATTGCATAATTAAGTAAACCCCCTAAATGGACATATGATCTTAACTGGTTAAATAATTTTTTAAATGTTATATACATATGCTTTTGTATGAATGTCTTAAAGTATAGCATATTTTGTCCATCATACAAAATTGACTTTTTGCGAATTAATTATAGACTTTACACATATAGTTTGTTAGCTTTACTGTAATCCCAAGAGGGGGGTGAATTGATATTTTCAAAATTAATGCCCTAAGTCAATCCTCTAACAATAGTATTACACAGCCCTAAGGTCAATCTATTGTAGATAAATTAAAATAATTTAAATATACAGCAGAAATTAAATTGCACAATTAGATCAACCAAGCATGCACGAGAAAATTGTAAATAAAGATGACACTTAGAAGTATTATTGACGTTCGACAAACTGCCCACGTCCAAGCCTTGGTTAACAAGTACAAGGATTATCACTATAAGACTCACTTAACGGGCGGACCGACACCTAAACAACTAGGTCAATTAGCACAGGACCGACCTCAACCTTTACAAATAATCCTTACCGGTCTAGATTATCCCCCCTCTCAGGCCATGCTTGGAATACAATAATATTTTTCACAATATAACCGATACAGTGATTATGCTTATCAATAAAGCAGATATGTACCAAATGTAATCAATCACATGCACATTAACAATATAGAATATGTAAGTTCAGTGATGTGAATATTTGTGCAAACAACACTCAACAAGATGTGATCACTAGAATGTTCAAAAGTGTTCTGAATAAGCTATATCTTTGAAACAAGTTATATTAAATCTCAATAACAAATCAGAGTTTCAAAGATGCTAATTAGATATTCAAACTATCTCAAAAGATTTCGTTCAATGAAATGAACACAAGAGTAGTTTGAAAATATTGTAACTTGTAGAAAAATATTTTGCACAACAAAATCAAAGCTATAGGAATCTTACAATGACAATGCAAAGATCCTTAAGCTTGTTTGTTTATCCCAACACAAGATTTATAATATTCAAATATATGAGATAAACTTAACTAAACTCCCCCAAAATCAATGTCAATAAACAATTAAGGCAATGAGAGTATTAGTAATATTTAACAAGCACTAATACAATCAATATGCTCTCACAATACTAAAATGTATCAAGGGAATGAAGATATGAGAGTATTTGGGCAAAGTAAGATTTTGAAAATAGAGAGAATTTTTGCTAATGATTTTCTTAATTAGTTGCTAATCTACACAAATGAAACCCTATATATTGACAAGGGCAAAAATCTAACCATTTAGGACATGTGGAGTATTATTAGGAATGTTTTAAAATACATTAGAAAAATTAACCCTGTTTAAAGCATTTTTATCCTTAGTGTATTCCTTACATAACCTGCATCTCATACGTATAATATATATTTGCATAGAATTTATATTTACTCATGCCACATAATTTAATAGTAAAATCCATATATTTCCTATAAAATAGGTCAATCAACTTTTAATGTTCATATACTGAAAATATACCTTTCATTTCTTACATAATTATCCTAAAAATATTATTCACTTTCATTGGTTCATTTTCACATATACATAGCTAAATAAGCAGCCCTAAGTTCAGAAAATATAATTTATATGATTGACATTTTATACCCACATGAAAACTCATATACATATATGACATAGTCCATTTTTATTTAATTCATAAAAACCTGATTTAATATATAAAATTTCCCCTTACCTGAATCCTTGAACTACACCGACAGGAATCTCACACAGATGCTCGCAGCGCTCACCTGGACCCTGATTCAAAAACCCTAGTTCAATTAAATCAACCCTAAATAAAATATTACTTCAATATTTTCTAGACCCTTAAATTCAAAATAAATAATTATACCCTCAAATATAATCAGTTTACTTATTTTTTCAAATCTTACTCTCGCTTTGGAGTGGTGCATAGGAAACCCAAATTGAAAATTTACTCCAACCAAAATGACAACGATCGCGATTAGGACCCCATGGTGGTATCTGATCGTCGATTTGGCTGAAGATCTAAGGAGAAATTGAGTAAATTAGGAAAATTCGTCTTACCCCAAGAATGGTACGTTGCTCCCATGACAAATCCCCTCCAGTAGAAATATCGGTAGCGGAGTTAGAAATCCATTGGTACCTTCCATTTTCCAATTGGCCAAGTGTTGGAGAAGAAATTGAGGAGAGAGAGGAGTAGGACGAAAGGGAGAGAACTGACGAGAGAGAGAAGTAGAGTGGAGAGGCGCAACTTCTCTGAAATCTTCAGGAAGCTTTCTTTATCCTTTTCCTTTTTGTTTTTTTTTTCCTTCACTTACTTTAACATAATAACATATTATATTATATACTTATATAGGATATACATATTTACATATATATATATATATATATATATATATATATGTATACATAACCACCATTTTACTCAATTTAATTAATTCAATTTATTAATGTTTAATTAATTAATTAATAACTAATAAATAATTTTAATTTAATTTAATTAATTTTTTTACTATTCCTTTTATTTGTTTATTTAATTATTTTATTTATTATTTTTCCTAATTATTTTAATCATTTTAATTTTTCGAGTCTTTACCCAAAGGCCCTTTAGCCAACCAAGAACATGTGCCCTTTAACAACATCACTTAAATAACCTATGGTAATAGTGAACATAAGGCCCTATGACCATCGACACATAAACGACCCACCGTGCAACTATTCCACAATTTACAACTTTCAATTGTGTTCCTATTAGTTAGAACCCAAGCCATAGACCTCTTAGGTTACAACGAAGTCCTCTAATCAACATTTGTGGTCCCTTCCAAGTCCACACCCAATAAGGTTTTATTACCACAATGACCAAATCATAGTTGCATCATGTAGCTTAGGGATTAGATACAAGAATCTCAACTCTCTATGGAATATAAACATTACAAGTTCAAGGAAACACTCATTTGGTAAAGCTCTTGCAATTGCCCATTTGCATATAAGAATTTCACCTCTGAGTATAGCGAGGACATTACAAGAATAACAGTTGATTGTTGTTAGCACATCTCTCTCATATATCTCCCCAAAATACTCTTGTATATCTCCTAATAAAAGGATGGTCTTGTACAGTTTTATGAGTACAAGAAGATTAATAAAGTTTTATTAATTTCAACATGGTATCAGAGCCGCCTAAACCTAATTTCTTTTCCTTAAACCTCCTTGTCGCCGCCCATTGTTTCTGACAACGTCATCATCATCGTCTCTAGAGAGACTCTCGTCTCTGGTCACTCAGTCCCACTCTCATCTCATAATGTCTCTCAGTATCTCATTTTCTGATTCTCTCGAGTCTTCACTCGTCTTGAGTCTCTCAGTTGCCGCCGCCGCTCCCTGCTCCATAACCACCGTCGACGACGAAGAGATGGAGAGAGTTCTGACAGGGGTTTTGCCTGGGGCTTTAGGAGAGCACCAGAATGTTCAATCTTTGATTTTTTTTTTCTTCTCCTTGGTTACACAAATCTCTCTCTCTCTCGCTCTCTCTCCATTGAAGAAGAAGAAGAAGAAGAAGAAGAAGAAGAACTATAAGTCTACGTGCGAGGTGCGGCCACGACCACGACCCTGCTCCAGCCTCTAGGATCTCCAGTGATGACCATGACTCTCCGAGTGTCATGCTCAGTAGTCGCTGCACCAACTCCCCTGCTGCCATAGATCTGTCCACCACCGCCTCTAACCAACACACTCAATGTGCTCCCTACTCTCTGCACACGTACGCCCTCGTGCTCCTACTGTCCGTTCCTTGCTGTGTAGCAAAGGGGAAAAATTGGAATTGCAGCGTGGGTTATGAGGTGGGGGAGGTCGTCCATGCTCTTGCCCTTTCTGAAGTGCCAGGCATTCAATTTTTTTATGAAGAAGATGTGCAAGAAATTGCATTGACTCTCAAGTTGTGATTTTTTTTTAATAAAAAAAAAATTGTTTCTTTCAGAGTTCTAGTTTTTCTCCAGCTGCTCTTTTTTTTTTCAGGATGATTTTCATGAGATGAACAAAGTCCTCTTACGTACGCATACAGGGCTGGGTGCTGTTTTTTTTTTTAGTCTGATTGAACCTGATCAGATTCTGAGGAACTGAGGCACTTATTCTATCGCTCAGTGTTTCTTTTATGGTGTCTTTACATGATGTTGCTCGCGCCCATAGAGATTGTTTTGAATGGCTCCAACTGCAATGCTTGGGCCTAACAAATTTCGATTTTTTTGATTGGTCGGAGATTATGACGTTTTGTCACTAGAACAAAACAAAAACCCACAAAAACTGACAAGCAAACCACCAAGGAGTTTGATGAGGCCCTTGATAAATGGGAAAGTACTCATTGTAAGATCATTTCATGGTTTATTAATACATCAATTCCTACTATTCAGAGTCTACTTCCTAAGTTTCATAATGCCAAGCTTGCTTGGGATTTTTTGGCAAAACGATACAATTGTGGTAGTGATGCTGCTTTCGAATTTCAGTTGGAAACTCGGCTTTTCCAGATGCGTTAGGAACCTGGACAGTTTATTTCCGAGTTTCATGCTTAGGTTAGTGGCATTTGGGATAAACTTTCTCACGCTGACCCTACTTTTTCTGATGAGCAGTCGATTAAGCTTTTTGCTGCATATCGAGATCGTCGTCAGTTCATGTATTTTATGATGCATATTCAGGATGAATTTGAGAATACTTGAGCTTCTTTGTTACATCGATCTCCTCTTCCTACACTTGAGGTTGCTCTTGCGGAACTCATTTCTAAAGAGACATGACATCAGACTCGTTCGATTCATTCTACCGATATGGTCTTGGCTATTGCTCCGTCTAGCTCATCTACCCCGGCTACTTTTGCTGCAACTGTTGCTTCTTCTAAACCGCATTGTTTCAATGGTCATTGCCATTATTGTAAGGAAGACGGTCATCGTATTTTCGATTGTCCTAAGAAGAAGGCCAAGGATGTTAGGGATGCTCTCAAGGCTAAGGCTTCTTACTCTTTCAAGCCTGTTGTTGTTGTCTCCACTAGCTGACCTTGAGGCAATTATCACCTAGGTTCTATCCCGCACTTCTATTGCCTTATCAGTCTCCACAGGCACCTCTCACCTTGGTTTATTGATTCTGTCTATTGCAATCATATGACATCTTATTCCTCTTTAGTGACATATAAGCAGTCTTTAAATCCCGTCCCTTAATTTATACTGCTGATGGTTCATATATGTCTGTTAGTCATCTTGGTCAAACTCACGAGAATAACATTTGATTGTAAATCAAACTCAAATGCCACAAGATAAGAGAAATCTTATAGTGTTGTCTCAATAGTGACCTAAAAGCATAAGGTATTCTTAAGCATTTTTGTTCATAAACAAACCTTTATCCTTGCACGTCAAGGTCTAAGGTAATCCTGTATCAAAGGTGAATTCGCACAATGTGTACCATGATTAAAGGAGAGAGTGCAACTTTTGCTCACCTATAGGTAGATTGATCCTTCCCACGTCAAAGTTACATGTTGAATTCCTATAAAAGAGTTGATGCTAATGGTATTAATTTGATTTCATCTTGCAAAGGAAAGACCCTTTATGATACTAATTGTAATGAAGCAGTTGATGTGCCTAACATGTGACATAGTCACACTCATGCAATGACAAGTTTACACTAAGTCTTGTCTAGCCATACTCATTCCAAATATATAGAAACACTTAGAGATCCAACTACTAGTCCAGTCTTGTGGCATGTCAACCTTGCTCCAACTAAGATGGTCACTGAGGAACTACACGTGGATCAAACGAAAAAAGTGTTAAAAATTCACAACCCACAAATATTGAGGGTTACTCTAATTTCCGCAACATGATCCTTATGTAAGCGCACCTTCCACTAGCAACCTGTAAGCCATAATTAGAGGTGACCTCATATTCCACTTAAGCAAACATACGAAGGTGTGACATTACTTGATAGTCCAATCGGAACAAGACAATACCCTTTTAAGGTAAATCTAGGGGCCAATGTTGGTGCTCATTTGAACCTCCAAAATGAGCTTGTTGTGTGATCACATTCTCCAATTAGTTCTTTATGGGCCTCCAAAGCCCACATTGAAACATTTCAAAAAGGTCAAAAGTTTGCTCCTAAGTGCTCTTTAAGATGCTTGCTTAGTGCTTAAAAGAGCTTCAAGAATGGCACATTATTTTTCTTTTAAAATAGTAATATTTTCATCAAATTTATGCTCATGCATTAGTAACCAAGGTATGAGAATGATAGATCACTTACCTGAAAAAAAGGCCATTATGATGACTCTCCAAATCTGCTGCAACATCATTTCAACATCTCCATAAGTGAATCTAAATTTACATTAATTTCACCAATTTGACATTATTGCCCCTTTGAGGCCGTTTAAGTGGCTCTCTCGCTGGAAGGGTGGGACCATGGCAAAATGCACAGGCTAACATCGTTTGTTGAACGTCTTTATGCCCAACGCACGATGCCATAAATCCCACCTAAGCCAGTCGACTCCCCCGCTGCACAAGCAGAGGTATGGCGACCCAATTAGAACCCAAGCTCGAGCGTTTCCTCCAATGGTTACAGGTTGCGCTCTATCACAGTCAAAATCATCCTTGTGGTTAAAAGGCAATTATAATATTTTTTACTTCGCTGATTTTTCTTATTTTTTAAAATTTGATTCAATTCAGTCAAACGGAGTGGAGCTTCGTGGTTGCAAGATCAAGTACTGCGATTCCACTAAACGTTTTGGATTATTTTCGTCAAATGAAGTTTCTGATGGTAAATATAATATCCCATTGAGTTGTTGGCGCCCGTTTCATCGTTCATAAATTTATCTTTTGTTTCGTTATATTTGTGCTTTTTGTTTGGTTATGAAAAAATTATAAGAAAGAAGAAAAATTAATTTTTGTATTTTTAATATTTTTATTTTATTATTTTAGCATTTTCTTTCTTTAATTTACAGTCTGTTCATATGCATTAAGCTTACTTTCTGTTTGGTTGACGATAAAATGTAGAAAGAAAGCAATAAGCCTTAATAAGAGCTGCTTCATCTCTCAATGCGTGTGTGTATGCACGCTTTTCGCTTTGAGAGAATGGGGGTTTGAATCCTTTGGGGGATTTGTGACGGCCTTTGTGGCACGGGCTTATATTTGTACAGACGGGTGGTTGGGTGGTGCTATGAGCCTCACCCCTTTTGGGGCCTTGTTTATATGGAGGTACAAACACACACACACACACACACACACACACATAAAGTTTCCAAAGGCTTTGTATATAGTCACATAAATACACATAGAGAGACACACATCTATGCAATTTCTAGGAACTATTCAAGTTTGTTGTGGGACCCTTTGTGGCACTTTTGAAGTAGAAGCTATTTTCAATAGTTGGGTAAAATGGAAGACTTAATCACACCGATATGTCTCTCCCTCTATTTATGATATATGTCAAGTACATACCAATGACCATAAAACCCTTATTGACACTTGCTAACATAGTACTAGCACATATGCTAAAATATTAATAACCATTAACACCCCCTCAAGTTGGAGCATATATATCATATGCTCCTAGCTTGTTACAAATGAGTTTAGAACAAACACCTCGAAGGCTTTAGTGAATAAATCAGTAAGTTGCAAATTAGGCTTCACATGCGTGGTGGTAATAAGCTTCTACACAAGTTTCTCTTGAACAAAGGTGCAATCAATTTCATTGAATTCTGTTTGCTCAGGGAAGATTGGGTTGGAGGCAATATGAATGACAACTTGATTATGACACATCAACTCCATAGACTAAGAATGTGGAAAACCTTGTTCTCCAATCATGTTCTTCAGCCAAACTAGTTCCCATGCAGTGTGAGCTATGACCCTATACTCTAAATCAATGCTTCCTAGCTATCAAATTTGTTTCTTACTCTATCAAGAAACCAAATTGCCACCAACAAAGATACAATACCCGGTTCTGAATCTTTTGTTGGAAGGTGACCTGGTCCAATTTGCATCAGTATATCCCTAAATATAAGTGTGAACCTAATCCTGGTATAAGAGGCGTTTTTTGGGTGCACCTTTGAGATATCTCAAGATGCGAATTATTGCATCTCATGACTTGTTCTCAGAGAATAAAGAAATTGACTCACAACACTTGTTGCAAAAGATATATCTAGTTGAGTGATTGTGAGATAATTGAACTTTCCAACAAGTCTCTAGTACCATCCTAGGTTAGGCAACAAGTCACCCGTGTCTGACAGTACCTTACTATTAGGATCCATAGGTGTATCAAAAGGTTTGTATCCCAACATCCCAATCTCCTCTAAAAGATTATGAGCATACTTCCTCTATGACAAGAAGGTTTCCATACAAGGTCTCGATATCAGTGGTCCCAAATCTTTGGTTTGAATGATACCTTTATCATTATCATTAGTAATCACAATATCCACATACACAATAAGCAGGGTCATGCTAGATGGAGTATGAAGATAAAATACAAAATGATTTGCTACACTTTGTCGAAAGCCAATACTACAACATTGAACTGACCAAACCATGCCTTGAAGGTTGTTTTAAACCATATAACAATTTCTTGAGCTGACATAGTAAGCTTGACTCCCCTTGAGCATCAAACCCAAATGGTTCCTCCATATATACCTCCTTCTAAATATCACCATGTAGGAAAGTATTCTTCACATCTAATTAGTGTAGAGGCTGGCGACAGGTGGTGGCTAAGGAGATGAACAAACGTACTGAGGCAAGTTTAGCAATAGGGGAGCATGTGTTTGAATAATTCAAACCATACACCTGAGTATATCCCTTGCAACAAGGCGGGCCTTCAATCGAGCCACGAAACCATCTGAATTGACCTTCATGGTGTATATCCAATGACAACTAACCACAAAATTATTAGGAGGAAGAGGTAACAACTCCCAAGTATCATTATCTAGTAATCCATGCATCTCTTTAATCATTGTATTCTTTCACTCATAATGGGATAGGGTTTTAGGCATAGAATTTGGAAAATCAATAAAAGATTGAGCACTAACAAAACAATCGTTTGAGGGTGACAGGAAATCATAGCAAACAAAATTAGAGATTGGATGTTAGGTACAAGTGTGCTTATTTTTTTGAACAACAACAAGAGGATCCACCACTTGTGAAATTGGATCATTTGATGAGGGAACTAGAGGTGTAGAAGTGCAAGTTGGAGGAGGCTCTCCTCCCTTGAGTCATCCTATGTACACTTGCAAATTGGGACTATCCAAGCAACAAGGACTCAAATTGGATGAAGATGCAAGAGGATTGGGCAGAGATAATAGGTTAGGATTGGGAAGGCTAGGTAGAAGAAGGGATTCATCAGGGTCAACACAACTAAAAAAATCGTAATAGTATGGTGTAGACCCAAAAGAGATGATAGTAGCAAAGGCAAAAAATTGATGTAAAGTAGGGCTATAACATGGATATCCTTTTTGAGTATAGGAATAACCTAGAAAAATACATTTGATTGCACGGGCTTTTAACTTATCCGTTCTTGGATTTAATTGATGGACAAAGGACACACAAGCAAATATATAAGGATGAAGGGAGAGCAAAGGAGCCTTATGCTGCGTTTGGGAGCTTGTATTTCAAGCCTTGAATTTGGATTTATGTGGATTTGGACAAAATGTAGTACAAAATTGTATTGAGTACCATCCAAATTCACACAAATCCAAATTGAAGGCTTGAAATCGATGCTCCCAAACTCTACACTAGGGAAGATAATTTAATATGGGACTTTTAAGACCAAAGAATGACATTTTATTCATGAGAGAGCAAGTGGTGAGCACAACATCATTCTAAAAAAGTTTAGGGACGCTCATTTGACACAACTCCATCTTGTTGTGGAGTGTGGGCACAAGACGACTGATGGATCATACTAGAGTTAGTGAGTGTTAAGAGTTATTTATGCCTTTTAGTATTATTATGAAATGTGAAGGGGAGTTTACGCACAACGGTAAACCTATCGCCACGAGATCTGGAGGTCATGGGTTTGAGGTGTGGAAACAGCCTCTTGAAAAAATGCAAGGTAAGGCTGTATACTATAGACTCGTTGTGGTCTGCCCCTACCTTGGACCCCACATATGTGGGAGCTTTGTGCACCGGGCTACCTTTTTTTTTTTTAAAGTATTATTATTAAGTGTGTTAATTAGTGATAGTAAGGGTATTATTACCATTAGAATATATTTGTTTTGTATTATAAATAGAGGGAGAGACATATCTTCAAGTTAGGTCATTAATTTAATCAAAATCTAAAAATGGTATTAGAGCATGATCCAACCTAAACTCTATCATACTCAGCCATCGTTGCTGGGAAACACGTTCCCGTCGTTGCCTTAATAGATCCTCCTCCACCCTTCATTATTTCACAAAACCAACCATATAGCCAAAAGCAAAACCTTCGAAGTCTAATCCCACAAAACCTCATTTCTGGAAACAGCCCATGAGCCACCGTGCATTGGCTAACTGTCGGAAGTGCCGACCCCATGCGCCGGCGCGTAAGAGAGTTTTCGGCGGACAATTTTTTTTTCTTTCTTTGCCATGTTTTGATTCCTTCTTTAGACAATATTATCAAGTTGTTGGGCATGTTTTTTTGCCCAAAGATCAAACCTTTTTCGACCATGCACTCGTGGTAATTTGTTAGTTTTTCTTTGATGTTTGTAAAGGCTTCTTTATGAGTTTCTTGGAGTAATGGCAATGTTCGTAAGTTGAGATTGTGAGGCTGTGGCACTGTTCGTAAGTTAATATTGTGAGGCTGTGGCACTACTTGTAATTTAAGACTGTGAGGCTATAGCTGTGCTATCTCAATTGGTAAATTATTCACCTCGTCCGTGTTTGTATCGGTGCTTCACATAGTTTGTGATTGTCCTTGTTAGTCCAAGTAATTAAGGGTCTTTCATTCCTACTGTGTTTTGATGACAACAACCCATTAGCAGTGCTTAAGGCTACTAACTTTTCTCTCTAAGTCATGTTCAGCTATACAGAACAGCACCAGAACCAACAAGTCTCAAATTAGTCAAAGCAACTTGTGCCATGACCAAAAGCACAGCCTCTCAACGCATTCATGGATGCTACACAATATACAAAGTGATCTAAAGGATGAGTGTGAGAATGAGAGAGAGACTATCTTGTAAATCTCTTGTATATAGAAGTAAAGTCAAAACTAAGAGTAAGAAATGGGCATATCACACACACACAACAAAAACAAGTAAAGTTATTTAAAGGTGTGTAAAGAAACCCCCAAACGGACAAGGACCTTCTTAGAACTCAAAAGAACAATTCTTAAGAAGAAGGAACTTGTCGACGAACAGAGGGCTTCGTCGACGAGTGGACCACATACCTTATTCGACGAACACAGGGTTCTCTTCGACGAAAAGAAACCGAGAGGCATCTGAATTCAGAACCATAACTCGTCAACGAACACAGGGCGTCGTTGACGAATGTTATGAAGAACTCGTCTACGAACACAGGGTTCTTGACGACAAAAAGATACCGAGAGGTATTTGAATTCAGAACCAACAACTCGTTGACGAACACAGGGCTTCATCGACGAATTGACTGAAGAGCTCGTCGACTAATTTCAGATTTCGTCGACAAACGTCGGGCAGCAGCGTTCATTAAATGATGCAGAATGGCTAGTTTGACCCTTGTCTTACATTAATAAATGCCCAACGGCTCTCTAGCATTCCCTTTGCCCATTTGGTGTTTAAATAGAAGTAATTGCATTTATTCCTCACCAAGAAAGTTAATATTGTATCAAGATCATTTATTGGTGCTTACATTTCTAGGGTTTGCTCATACACTCACTTGCCCTCTTCTTGCTGATCTTAGTTTTGTTTCTACTCTATTGATAAGAGGACATTGAGTAAGGTTTCTGTTGTAATACTCAGCTCAAAGGGAGCATTCAGATTCATATTTATTTCTCATCTACTTCTTGAAAAGAAAAGCTCTTTGTGAGCCATTGTAAGGGTGTCTCTAAGTGAGCACCTTGTTGAAGCTCTTTGTGAGCAACCGTGTATTGGCTTCTCCGCCTGAAGGAGGATCATAGTGGATTTTGGGAATCCTTGAGTTGGTCTCAAGGCGTGGACGTAGGCGGGGTGCCGAACCATGTAAATATCTTTGTGTTAAGCTTTTCTTCTCTCATATCTCTTTTATATTATTATTATTGTGATCTCTTGCATATTTACACTGTGATTTTATGCACTTGCTCTTGGTGAGATTTTTGTGTTTGTAGAAAGTTTGCACATCCTCGAATAACGTCTATTCACCCCCCCTCTAGACGCTAAATCGGGCCAACAGTCCTGATTAGTTTTGATTGTTCCTTTTTTTTTTTGGTTTGACATTGGTGTGGCTGCAAGTTTGTGAGTGTTGCGATGGAGTCTATGAATCCCAAATATATGTTTCCTTCATTGTTGCCATAGATAATCAATTTGATTTTATGCTTGAGAGATCTACCATAGAAACTATGTTTTAAGAAGATTAGTGAAAAGTTAAGGGAAAAGAAAAAGGACTTGTATATAGTATTTATTGACTTAGAGAAAGCATATGATAGGGTACCTAGAGAAGTTCTATGGTGGATTTAGAAAAATAGGTGTATGTAGTAGGTATATTGATTAATGAAACTAGGGGCGGACTATAAATGGAGAAACTAGAGAATTTCCAATCACCATAGGTGTACATCAAGGATCTACTTTGAGCCCTTATTTTTTGCTTTTAGTGATGGACCAATTGATTAAGAAAATTCAAAATGAGGTGCCATGATGTATGTTGTTTGTAGATAATATTGTATTGATTAATGAAACTAGGGGCGGAGTAGAGGCTAAGTTAGAATTCTGCGGAGAAGTTTTGGAATCTAGAGGCTTTAGGATAAGTAGAACTAAGACAAAATATATGAAATGTAATTTCAGTAATGGTCGAAGGAATATTGGTGACAAAGTTAAACTTGATGATGAAGAAATAAATAATACTCGTAGATTTCGATACCTTGGATCTATTATGCAAGCTGAAGGAGAAATTGAAGATGATGTGATGCATATAGTTAAAGTAGGTTAAATTAAAAGGGAAGTTTTATAGGACGACTATACGACCAACGATGCTATATGGATCAGAATGCCGGGTGACGAAAAAATAGAATATCCAAAATGTAAAAGTTGCCGAGGTGAGAATGCTTAGATGGATGAGTGGTATTACACTGAAAGATAAATTCAGGAATGAACATATTCGCGATAAGTTTGGTGTAGCTCTTATTGAAGTTAAGATAAGGGAGGGACAACTCAGATTGTTTGGGCACTTGAAACATAGACCATATAGTGCGCCAGTGAGGAAGAGCGAGTTAGTTACTGTGGGGGGTAGTAGAAGGGGTAGGGGTAAACCCAAAATAACTTGGAATGAAATAGTTATTTAGGATTTAATAGCCCTAAATTCGTCAAAAGAAATGGTCCATGATCGCATAAATTGGCGGAAAAGGATTCATATAGTGACCCCACCTAGTGGGACTTAAGGCTTGGTTTTGTTGTTGTTGTATCCCTACCATAGACAACGACTCAAAAGTTGGATGGAAAGAATTATGTTCAACGGTCTAAAGCTATTTACGTTTATTTAGTAGCTTTAGGAAAATTTGACCACTTGCTCCAATTTGATCCTTCAGATGAGAAGAAAAAAGAAGTGTGGATTCAAGAAGATGCCTCAATTGTTTCCCTCCTATGGATTTGATGGAACCACAAATTGCATGGATGTGTATGCATATAGATATATGCAAGGAGATTTGGGATTATGCCAAGCTTCTATACTCTAGTAACATTACACGTATGTATTATTTGTCCCAGGAGCACTTTTAGTTACAACAAGGAGATAGGAGCATTGTAGATTATTTTGGAGAGATGAAGCGTATTCATAAGGAGCTTAACATCATGCAACCTATAGCTGCCAATGTTTGTGAGATGCAGAAGTAGAGGGAGCAAATTACAGTTTTTTGGGTTCTAGTGAGCTTGAGACCCGAGCATGAGGTAGTTCAGTCCCAAATAATTAGTAGTGTAGAGTTGCCATCATTTGCCGATGTTTATTCTCGTATCCTTCGTGCTTCCTCTAGCACACATTCTCCTGCTCTTGCATTTGGCTCTAAGAGGGCAACCTTTGCTACTCAAGGTGATTCTAGTTCTCTACCAAATAACCATAGAAGTTATCGAGGTGGTTCGAGTGGTCGTGGTGGTAAAGATGGATGAGGTAGAGGCACTCCTTGTAAGTACACTCATTGTGGACGAAGTAATCATACTATTGAGCAGTGTTGGGATCTCCATGGTAGACCTTCATGTGTTGCCAATGCAGCCACCACCAACTTCACACCTTTGGGGGCAGCTTATGCAGCCACCACCGAATCCACACCTTTGGGGCCAAGTCAGGGGCAACGTACTGTATCCATGTTAGAGGAAGAGTATTCCAAGTTCTAGCAGTATCATGCATCACAACAAGCTTTTCTTTCCATTGCATCTCTTGCCCAAACAAGTAATCCCATAGTATGCCTATCATCCAGTACTTCTCATCCTAATCCTTGGGTCATAGATTCCGCTGCCACTGATCATATCACATGTATACCTAATTTCTTCTTCACTTTTCAATATCCTGCAAATTTATCTTGTGTTACTCTTGCTGATGGATCCACTGCTGCAGTCAAGGGAATTGGGATTGTAAATCCCACTTCTTCCATTTTTCTTCCTTTGGTTTTGTATATTCCCAAGTTTCCTTACAATCTTATGTCCATTAGCAAGATTACTAAATCCATGAATTGTTTATTACTAAATCCATGAATTGTTTATAACATTCTTCCCTAATTCTGTGATTATTCAAGATTTCAAGATGAGGAATATGATTGGCAGAGGGCGTTAAGCTGGTGGACTTTCTCGCTTTGAGCCACTATCTCCTTCTACTGCCTGCACTGCTGCTGCCACGCCTCTCCAAATTTATTGTCGTCTTGGTCATCCTTCATTGGAAGAGTTGAAACATCTTGTTCCTAATTTGAGTTTTGTGTCTAGTCTTGATTATGAGTCTTGTAATGGTAAAACACCATCATGTCCTTTTTGCTTCTCGAGGCAATAAACAGGCTGCAAGCCCTTTCATGTTAGTCCATTATGATGTTTGGCGTCCTAGTAGAGTTGTGTCCAAGTTGGGTTTCCAGTACTTTGTAACCTTTGTGGATGATTATACAAGAATGACTTGGCTATATTTAATAAAATATCATTCTGAGTTATTTCATATATTTTGTGCCTTTTGTTTTGAAATAAAGACTCAATTTGGTTTGGTTGTTAAAATACTTCAAAGTGATACTGCTAAACTATATGTCAGTTCACAATTCACTACTTATATGGCTTATATTGTCCATTAATTATCTCGTGACCACACTACTTAACAAAATGGGGTTGTAGAGAGGAAAAATAGACATATCTTCGAAATCACTCACACTTTACTTTATCAAATGCATGTACCTAAAGTGTTTTGGAGTGATGCTGTACTTACTGCTTGCTATCTGATCAACAGGATGCCATCCTTTATTCCTAGTGGTAAAATTGCCTACTCCATTCTCTTTCCTAATTCACCTTTATTCTCTCACCTCTCCGTATATTCATGTGTTTGTCCTTTGTTCATCAACAAACTCTTGGGGTGGATAGTTGGATCCTCGTGCTATAAAATGCCTTCCTGGGCTACTTATATACTTAAAAGGGATATTGTTGTTATAGTCTTGTGCTGTATCGCTTCTTTGATTTTGTAGATGTTACCTTCTTTGAGTCTACACCTTACTACACCCAGTCCTTGAGTGCTTTTGAGCTCAATGAGCCTTTTCCTCTGCCTGATCTTCCAAATTCTACTTTTATGTCCTTGGCCAACCAATCATCTGAGTCTCCATGTAGTTCAAGTCCTTCTCATTGTCTTGATTGTCCAAATTTGTTGGTGTATTCTTGACAGAGGCTCCAAGGAAGAGAGTCCCCTCTAGCTTCTACTACCACGCCTTTGGTTTCCTCGTCTGATAATCATATTTCCCATGATATTGATCCTCCCATTGCTGTTTGGAAAGGAAAATGCATATGTACCCAACATCCCATTTCCAACTATGTTTGTTATGACTTCTTATCACCCTCCTATTATTGTTTTGTTATTGCTCTATCATCTACTACCCTTACTAAATTTGTTTTAGAAGCCATAGTCCACTCTGGGTGGAGGAATGCTATGGTTAAAGAGATGAATTCTTTACGGGACAATGGTACTTGGGACTTGGTATCTCTTCCTCGACAAGTCTGTGGTTGGTCGTCGCTGGGTTAGCATTGTGAAAGTCAACCCTGATGGTTTTGTGGCTTGTCTAAAGGCCTGTTTTGTCGCTAAGGGATACACTTAGGTGTATGCTATGGATTGTTTGGATACTTTTTCTTCTATTGCCAAACTTACATTAGTACGTTTGTTTATATCCTTGGCTACTACTTGTCACTAGCATTTGCCTCAAGTAGATGTAAAAAATGTCTTCTTGCATGGTGACCTTGTGGAGGAGGTTTATATGGAGCAACCACCTGGGTTTGTTGCTCAGGGGGAGTTAGGCTTAGTGTGTCGGCTCAAGAAGGCTTTATATGGTTTAAAACAGTCTCCCAAAGCATGGTTTGGTGATTTCAGTGCTGTAGTACTTGAGTTTGGTCTTTGACGATGTGATGTGGATCATTCTGTGTTTAATTGTCGCACATAATTCTTCTGGTTGTTTATGTGGATGATATTGTTATTATAGGTGATGATGATAAAGTTATTCAGAGTCTCAAATTTTTTCTACAGACTAAGTTTCAAACCAAAGATTTGGAATTGTTGAAATACTTCTTGGTATAGAAGTGTCTAGATTTTGCATAGGAACTGTTTTGTCACAGGAAGTATGTTCTTGATCTGTTAGATGAAACTGGATTATTGGGATCCAAATCAGTTGATACACCCATGGATCCTAACAAGTAGTTAGTGCCGGATATGGGTGATTTGCTACCTAATCTTGGACAATACTGGAGACTTGCTAAAAGTTGAATTATCTCATAGTCACTCGGCCGGATATATCTTTATATCTTTTGCAACAAGTGTTGTGAGTCAATTTATAGATTCTTCGAGGATAGGTCATTGGGACGTAGCAATTTGCATCTTGAGATATCTCAAAGGTGCACTTGGGAGAGGTCTTTTATATTGTGATCAGAGTCACACTTATATTCATGGATATACAGATGTAGATTGGGTTGAGTCGCCTTCTGATCGGAGATCCACTACTGGGTACTATATCTTGGTTAGTGGTAATTTGGTTTCTTGGAAGAGTAAGAAACAAACCATGGTTGAATCAAAATATAGAGCTATGGCTCACACTACTTGTGAACTTGTCTGGTTGAAGAATGTGTTGGAAGAATTGGATTTTTCACATTCTCAGCCTATGAAGTTTATGTGTGATAATCAAGCTGCTTTTCATATTGCCTCCAACCCAAACTTTCTTGAGCTGACGAAACACATTGAAGTTGATTACTACTGCTTATGTGAAGTTTGATATGCAGCTTGCTGATTTGTTTACCAAAGCTTTGAGGGTTGCTTGTGTTAATTTTATTCGTAGCAAGCTAGGAGCATATGACATTTATGCTCTAGCTTGAGGGGGAGTGTTAGAGGTTATTTATGTCTTTTAGTATTATTATTATTATTATATTATTAAGTGTGTTAATGTGTTAATTAGTGAGAGTTAGTAAGAGTATTATTGTCATTAGAATGTAATTGATTTGTATTATAAATAGTGGCAGAGACGTATCTTCAAGTTAGGTCATTCATTTAATCAAAATCTCAATAGTGATGTAGGTAGTGAGTTGAGTATTGAAGTAGTCCTTAGAATTATCACTATGTAGTATCTAGACTAGTGTATCAAATTGAGTCTTTTTTTGAAAACAAAAGGCACAAAAGATATTAAACTTAGAACGGTCCTTCATTAAATACAACCAAGTCATTGTAACAAATGTAACAAAATACTAAAGCCCCAACTTTGATGTGACACAACTAGGACCCCAAACATTGAATGGACTAACATGAAAGGGCTAACTGCTGGTTTATTAACTTGTGAAGCAAAGGGACCACGGTGATCCTTTCTTAATTGACAAGATTCACATTCATGATTGTGCGCAAAACTCAGAGTAGGAACTCGGGTGTATAGGCAATAGGAGGAGAGAACGACTCAAAAGTAGTAAAGTCCATCAACTCATGCCCTGTGTCAATTGTCTTCCTCTTCTTCAAATCTTGAATAGCAATAGAATTAGGAAAGCAGGTTACAAAACAATTGAGTGATTGTAATTTTTCTAATGAACATGAGATTGAAGGGGGGAATTTAGAAATGTACAAAATAGAAGAAAGAGAGATGGAGAGAGTAGGATTTACTGTACTTATCCCCTTAAGTACAGTAGTGGACACATCAATAAGGTAACTTGAGGTAGATTTTTAGAATATTGGAGAGCAGAAAAGAAGTTAGCAGTGCTTGCCATATGGTCAGTAGCAGTAAAGTCAATAACCTAGGGACTAGTGGCCAGTGGGAGGGATACCACATGACATACAGATGGTAGGATTATCTTCTGAGCAAAAGATGCAATTTGATGAGATGCTTGTTGGGATGCCTGATACTGCAGGAACCTTGAATACTCCTCTGAGACAGTTATAGTACATTGCTCACTTGAATGAGTGATGACTATTGACAGAAACACACTTTTGGGATTTGGGGACTCCATCCCAATGCACATACCACCTCAATACAGCAGCGAGTCAGAAATACAAAGCGAACAACATGCTTTTCTATGCCAACACTAGCAACCTTTGACAACCAATGGAAACCACAAGCACATGACGAAAGAATCACAAACACAGCAAATACCACTGTTTCAGCCGCAATGAGCTCAATAAACATGACAAACAGCTTCGGGAACCATCAAGCAACCATTTCCCCAGTGCCGCACATGAGCAACTAAAAAACGTGAGATCTTTGGAGAAAAACATCACGAAAAACTTCAATAATATGTTCATAGAGGGATTCGAGCACTACCACATGAATTCGGGCCAGAAACATTTCCAAAATAAGCTTCATGTGCTGGCTTGTGGGGTTGGCCCTGCCTGCTTTGACTGGCGCGTAAGGGTGTGTGGAAGGAGCTCTGGGGATGGGGTTTCAGTGCGGGGCAGATCAGCAGTGTCTGTGGGTGGCCATGCTGTTGGTTTTGTAAAATCTATCACCCTATGTTTGGAGAGGCCTTAGATTTGGATTTGCATTGGATTTGGATACAACAACAACAACAAAACCAAGCCTTAGTCCCACTAGGTGAGGTCGGCTATATGAATCTTTTTCCGCCAATTTATGCGATCATGGACCATTTCTATTGATAGTTTCAAGGATATTAAATCCTTACTATCTCCTCCCAAACGCAGCATAAGGGTTTTTGTGTTCCTGAACTGGTAGTGCCATGCAGGAAATTCCTGGAGACAGCTTTGCCTCCGGCAGCTTCTGGCTGTTTTTCAGGGCTATGGTGTTGCTGGAAATTCATCTACATGCAGTAAATTTAGGGTTTAGCCTTCGATTTTGACAGTGCCTGTGGCAATTAGGCTTTAGGTCTCATAATCATGCTTTGATACCATGTTGAATAATTGGGTGAAATGGAAGACCTAATCACAGTGATAGGTCTTTCCCCCTATTCATAATATATGTCAAGTACATACCACTAACAAAAAAACCCTTGCAAGCTCACGCCTACCAACATAATACCAGCACATACTAGTAATGCTAAAATGACCAAAATAGCCATTAACAGTTATTAACAACAACAACAACAAAGGCCTTAAGTTGGTGATATTGATTATATGAATCTTCTTCTACCATTCAGCTTGATCTAAGGCAATATGTCTGAAAGTTAAGCGCACTGTTAAATTCTTACTGTATATGTTCAAGTTAATCTTGGTCTTCTCGCCCCCCTTCTACCAAGTTTTAGGGCAATGTAACTACCCTTCCTGTATCTTATCTAATATAGGTGTTATGCCTATGATGGAGGCTTACTTATCGAGAACTTTAGATGTTTATAACGGCCAAATATTTGAGCTCATGATAGCAGATCCTTTAACTAAGGGGTTGGCACCAAAGACATTTAGGGAACATGCTGATCACATGGGTCTTTGGTGTATTTTCTGATGTATGATTGTGGATCTTTATGTTTTGTTCTATAAAATGTATGTTGATATCAATAATGGAGTTTTTGAACATTATTTCTGTTTACCATCAATTACGTAATAAAGGAGATGGATTATGGTTAATAGGAATGGTTTTTGACAAAGACAGTACAGGGACATTTTGGTTGCTTCTTGTTATGGATTATAGTTAAATGATTTGCTAGCATTTGTAGTACATGGAAGGGAAAATGTCGCTTTAATGATTTTATTTTAGTTCGGGAAAATTTCTGGTTTTTTAGAAATTGAGTTAGTTTAGGGTTGTTTTGTGTATTTTAAGTACTTAAGGGTTATTTTGTAAATATTTGTTTTAATTGTAATGTTAGATGCATAAGTACTTCCGTTGTAATGTCTTAGACACAATTTGAATCAGAATCCCGTTCAGTTTCCCTCTCTCTCATGCACTCCCCCTCTCCTTTCTTTCGCCTACTTCTTCTTCCTCCCCCTTCTTCTTTCTTCTCCTTTTGTTCTTCTCTGTTCTGTTCTGTTCTCTGCTGCCCAGCAGCCTTCTTTCTTCTCTCTTCTCTTTTGCTCTCCTCCCCTTATTCCCTTCTTCTTTCTAAATTTTTGTTCTGTTGAAAGAAAAATTTCAGCATTGGTGATGCTCTTAGAACTTGAAGAAATATGAATTGGGGCCAGCATTTTTGATTCTTGAAAAGATATGAATTTGAGAAATGTTACACAGGCTTCCATGCCTTATCTTCAGGATACCTTCTTTCAATGGTAAATTTTCCAAGAGAGAATTCATAGATTAGCTGTTTTATCTTGATATTTATTTTGAATATGAGCAGACACCTGAAACAAGATGATGCAGGGGCAGCATCAAGGTTCTGCAGCTATGGAGAAATTAGAAGGAAAGAAGGAAGGGAGGAGAGAAGAGACTCCAGGGGGAAAGCTCACGTTCATTTCAATTCAAATTCATCAAAAACTGCCCACAACATGGCTTTCATACACTGTTTAAAGAAAGCCTCTTTACACGAAATTACGCTTAAACCCCTAAAACTACATTACATTACAAATATACCCCTACTTTACACAAACATTACAAACAACCCCCAAATACACATAATCCTATACTAATTAATTCTAAGTACACATAATAAACTACTAACTTAGCCTTACAATTCCTTAACCCTACTCTTCTTAATTATTCTCCTACAAGGATCCTCCCAAGGTCTTGCTTGCTTCTTGTCTTACATCAACTCTCCCCCAGTTAGAAAAAATTCAGCCTCAAATTTTGAAGTGTTGGAGGATGAAAAGGGAGAAGCAAGCTTGGATTCTTTGAAAGCCAGCACTTGAGTTGAATAGGATGAGGATTGCTGTGTTCAATTAAAAGAGAAGAATAGGATGAGGATTGCTGTGTTCAATTAAAAGAGAAGAATAGGATGAGGATTGCTGTGTTCAATTAATTAGTATTATTATGTGTTTTTAGTATTAACTGGAATAGGTTTATGTGTATTTGGGGGCTTGTTTGTAATATTTGTGTATAGTAGGAGTATGCTTGTAATTTTAAGTTGTTTTAGGGGTATATGTGCAATTTCATGTGTTAAGAGGCTTTCTTGTAAATAGTGTGTGAAAGCCATGTTGCAAGTAGGTTGTTGAATTTGAATTGAGAGAGTGAATATGTGTTTCCCCCTTGTATCTCCTCTCTGCTCTCTTCCCCTTCTCTTTAATTTCTTCATCTTTCTCCTCATGGCTGCCGATCTTTGATGCTGCCTCTGCGTCAGACCTGCAACTGATGCCCACAGTGAGGCAAAAAAGCCCCTCTATCCTAAAGAAAATGAATAGGGAGAGCTTTATCCAGAAAGACCCTCAAGTTCCTTTTGAGCCAAATGCACTGCACCATAACCAATAGACTGCAATCCCTTAAGTCTACAGTCCTTTCCTTGCTCAAAATCCAAAATGTCATAAGAAACAACTTCCCCGTAGTACTCGGACACACCGAACATTCACCATCAATGTTAAAAATAAGATTCCACAACCTCTGAAGTCTCACCATAGGGACAGTGCAGGATTGGTAATGGTCTCACTGCTCTGCTTGCACACAACACACACATCAAGCAATGATGCCTTATTAGGTCTCTTCTACCAATACCATTGGTGTTTATCCTAATCAAAATCATGTAGCAATCAAATCCTTTGCCTTAAAAGGAACATTGGTCTTCCAATAAAATTTTTGAATAAGCAAGGAGTTTGACTTGGGGTCTGAACAGGAGAAGAATACAAGGATTTGCAGGGAAAATAACTCGCACTATCAGAAGGCCATAATATCCTATTCAGTAAAGATAGGAACTGACAAGAATCAAGTCTAGTGCTTAAAGAAGTAAATTCTCCATTTTCCGATCAAAAAGATTACAAGAGAACCAAAAATTCCTGGAAATATCATAATTGTCTTGTAGAAATTAATTATAGGATTAACGAAGTTAAGTTTGCACTAAAAAAATGAAAAATGGGAAAGCTATGGGACCAGATAACATCCCAATTGAAGTTTGGAAATGCTTGGGTGATAACGGAATTATATGGTTAACTAATTTATTTAATACAATTGTAAAAACTAAGAAAATGCCAGATGAATGGAGGAAAAGTACTTTAATACCTATATACAAAAATAAAGGAGATATTCAAAATTGTAATAACTATCGTGGAATTAAACTTATGAGTCATACGATGAAACTATGGGAAAGAGTAGTTGAACAGAGATTAAGGTTAGAAACGAAGATCTCAGAAATTCAATTTGGTTTTATGCCTGGGAGATCTACCACAGAAGCTATTTATCTTTTAAGAAGATTAATGGAAAAGTTTAGGGAAAAGAAGAGGGACTTGCATATGATATATATTGACCTTGAGAAAGCTTATGATAGGATACCTAGGGAAGTTCTATGGTGGGTTTTAGAAAAAAAGGGTGTATGTTGTAGGTATACCGATGCCATTAAGGATATGTACAATGGAGTAATGACTAGTGTAAAGACTATAGATGGAGAAACTAGAGAATTTCCAATTACCATAGGTGTACATCAAGGATCTGCTTTGAGTCCTTATCTTTTTGCTTTAGTGATGGACCAATTGACTAAGAGTATTCAAAAGGAGGTTCCATGGTGTATGTTGTTTGCAGATGATATTTTATTAATTGACGAAACTAGGGATGGAGTAGAGGCTGAGTTAAAATTATGGAGAGAAGCTTTGGAATCTAGAGGCTTTAAGATAAGTAGAAATAAAACAGAATATATGAAATGTAATTTTAGTAATGATAGGAGGAATATTGGAGACAAAGTTAAACTTGATGAAGAAATAAATAGCACTTGTAGATTTCGATACCTTGGATCTATTATGCAAGCTGAAGGAGAAATTGAAGATGATGTAATGCAGAGTTAAAGCAGGTTGGGTAAAATGGAGAAGTTCTTCAAGTGTTCTATGTGATCGTAGAATACCCTTAAAATTGAAAGGGAAGTTTTATAGGACAGCTATAAGACCAGCTATGTTATATGGATCAGAATGTTCGGCGACGAAGAAACATAATATCCAAAAAGTAAAAGTTGCCGAGATGAGGATGCTTAGATGGATGAGTGGTATAACATTGAAAGATAAATTAAGGAATGAACATATTCGTGGTAAGTTAGGTGTAGCTCCTATAGAAGATAAGATAAGTTAAGGACGACTCAGATGGTATGGACACTTGTAACGTAGGCCTTATAGTGCACCTGTGAGGAAAAGTGACTTAGTTACTGTGGGAGGCAGTAGAAGGGGTAGGGGTAGACCTAAAATAACTTGGGAGGATATAGTGAGTAAGGATTTAATATCTTTGAATCTATCAAAAGAAATGGTCCATGATCGCATAAATTGGCGGAAAAGGATTCATATAGTCGACCCCACTTAGTAGGACTAAGGCTTGGTTTTGTTGTTTGTTGAGGAGCATTTCCTTGTAGTGGGAAGATTATGTGATGGTTTTAATGCCTCGCAAAGAGGAGTATCCCTGTCCGCAAAATCCTCCGGAAGTTGGATTTTAGCATCCCCCATCATGCACTGCCTCCCAAGTCAAAGAAATAAAAGTGGGATAAGTTTGTCAAATAAATTTCCAAGGACTACCATGGGAAACATTCCCCACCACCTTTGCATCCAATCATCCTATGGAGGCCATATTTACTTTTGATTACATTATCCCAAAGGGATTCAATTTATATAGTAAAATTTACAGCCACTTGTACCCCCTCCTCACAAATGAATGTTCTTTGTACACTAAGCTCCTCATCCCAAATCCTCCCATAGATTTAGGCTTTAAAACAACCTCCCAACTTACTAAATGGTCTTTCTAACCCTTGCCCCGATTAAAGAATATCTCATTAATAATTTTGTTCTTTCAGCCACCATAGTAGGAATCGTAAAGTGGGGACAAAAAGTAGAGGCAAGCTGAAACTATAATAATACAACCACCTAAACAAAAAAAACTATTCTTCCACCACCCCAAAAACAAATAGCATGAGTATTACCTCCTAAAGAAAGACCTAAGTACATAATAGGCAATTCTTGCACTCTATGTCCAGCTAATGAAGCATAATGTGAGATGTCCAGCACACTCGAGTTCTGGGCAATCATACTAGACTTTGATTAAACTAATTGCCAGCCCGAAAGCAACCTAAAAAATATGTAAAACTGTTAAGCTGTGTTTGGGAGCATGGATTTCGAGCCTTGAATTTTTATTTAATTTAATACAATTTTGGATTGACTTTTGTCCAAATCCACACAAATCCAAATCCAAGGTCTCTCCCAAATACTGAGTTATAGAATTCTTGAAACCCCTAACCACATCTTCCAAAACAAAATAATGTCATTGGGAAACAAGATGTAAAACCATGATATCCTCCCTACCAATCCCCTCTAAAAAAACCTGAGGTTGGTTTGGAGCATGGATTTTGGGTTTTGGATTTGAATTTATGTAAACTTGGACTCATCTCACTACAAAATATTTGCATGGGTTTGGAAAAATAGTTTATTCCAAATTCTCCAACCATAATCAGTGTAAAAACAGATGAGGTGCTGTTTCAGAATTCAAGTAACTAAGCATGCAAACATTAAGAGGTAAGGCCTTCAAAGGTCTCCTAAGCCAGAACATGCTATTAATATTGATTTTATTAAGCACACTCAGCCAAATGAAAGCCTTAATTTTGTTTTTTTTGGGGGGGGGGGGGGGGGGCAAGATACACCCTTGAATGATCCAGAACCCAAGACCAAGCATCCCGAGTTGAAGAAAGATGACTATTGTTCAATAATGACAAAAAAGAGGACAGCTCCGTCAACTCTTTTTCATTAAGGGATGAGAATTAAGGTGTACTCCCAAGAGGGGGGTGAATTGAGTTTTTAAAATTTCTTTTTAAACTTTGTTTTACAAATAACTTAATTAAGTATTGCCCTTTTCAAATTAATTTCCAATAGTCACGCAACCCCTTTTCAATATAACTTGATTACAATCACAATACCAACAATATCACAAACCAACTTCTAATATTAATTCTTCTATTGATAAACAATATGTAAGATCAGCTGTATATTTCAATGAAAAATTTCAAGATAGACTTTCTAAAGTTTGATCTTAAATACTCTATATTTTGTCTTCAATATGATAATTAAACACACAATGTTTATCCCAGTTGTGTTCTCAAATTTCAATATTCAGAATTTATCCAATCAAACATCCAAAATAGTTTATTGATTTCAAATATGAACAAAATTAGTATTTCAGCAAAAATTCCAATATGCAGCAAATTCTCAACAACCAAATAATCATACACGCAGATTATATGTTTGCAATAAAGTGAAGAGATGAAGGGAAGAAGAGCTGAAGACCAGATTTTTTACAAGGTTCGGTCGGCGGCCTACGTACTTGCCCCAAGCAACACGCTGTGAGGATTCCTTTCCAACTTCTTTACTAGGTGAAGTTACAACCTCTCTCCCTCAAAGGTGGAGTTCGCCTCTCTAACGAGAATCCCCTCTCGCTAGGCAACGATCCAACAATCTTGAATCATCAAACAAACAAGAAACCAAGAAACAACTTTGTTCGTACAGGAAGTACTCTCAGTTAGAGCAGATTTGTACAATTGAAATCAATATACTTCAATCAATAAACAATATAGAAGATGAAGCTCAGACAAATATCACCAGGGTTCTGTTTAGATTTGAAAATATCAGTAGAATAGATCAGAAATTCGTGGATTGGTTCAGCAATAGCACAGCAGTACTTTTTAAAAGATTTCAGCAGGATAACACTGAATTTGTAATTCGTATGTGCTTTATTGTTGTGTGTAATTTGTGAAAATAACAAGTATTTATGGAGTAATAAAGCATATTACCATTTTCCCAAGTTTCTTGCTGTATTTCCCAAGTATTCTCCAAGTTTGGGAGTCAAGAAATCAGTTTTGGAAACTTTCCAAACGTTGTTTTAAAGTTAAAGCATAAACTTCAGTCGATTGTGACCAGAGGGTCAGTCGCTTGAGCCTTTTAAGTTTAGCGTATTTTGAAAACTCAATGTTGAGTTAGTTGACTGTGCTCTAAATGGTTAGTCGCTTGTCTCGGCTTTGATTGCTTAAAATTGTCAGCATAGAAATGTCAGTCACCTGATGAAAATCCATTAGTCGCCTGTCCTGTTTTCAGCTTATGTGTTTTTCAAAATTTGATTTCAAAACTTTAACTTTGATCTTGGAAAACATAAGTGAGACTTTATGAAAAATATTTTCCATGATTTTAAAATGAGGTCTCTAAGTCACTTGAAATTTCCTAAGAGCTTCAAATGTCCATATTGAAATTGTGAAGTACTTACATGAGACTTATATATGATAAATCTATCTTAAGAACTAAGTCTTCATGCTTTCGCTTGCTCTCTATATCCAACTTGAAGCTTTCTAATTTTATTAAGCTTTAACTTCATCAGACCTTATAGCTTTAAGTACAAGCTTTGTTGAAACTCTTCAAGCACTTTATCTTGATCTTTATGAAAGCATTGGAGCCTTGAAACTTTACTTAAACAAACATGTTAAGTACCCTTGATTTGTTATCATCAAAATAAGATTCTAAGCCTTGTTAGGCCAACAATCTCCCCCTTTTTGATGATGACAAATAAGGTGCAAAAATGAGTAAGCCCAAATAAGGCTCTCCCTTACAATAAGCATACTCTCAACAAGATTTGTAAAGTAATAAGAGTGCATATTAGAGTTGTATATCAAAATTCATGTATCATGATATCAATAATTGTTAATTATAACTCCCCCTGAATGAAACATATACCATTTTCAATAAAATTTGAATTTCATTCATGATCAGATGTCATCATACTCAAATTTGTTTTATCATGCTCAGATTCATTAGAATTTACATCATGTTTGTACTTGCATAACCTTCATGCTCAGAGTGGAACAATGGAACAAATGTGAACTCAGTTTTGCCCAAACTTCGATATCAAATGTAAACTCAGTTTTTCCCAAAATTCTCCCCCTTTTGACGTCAATCAAAAAGAGAAGAGTATCAAGAGAAGTAGATAGAGTCTAATGCATTGAGCCATCATAAGTACAAAACAGAAAGTTAGCATTCAACATGCACAAAAGATAGGTAATAAGTCCCAAAATAGCATGTAAAAAAATAAAAAAAGCATAAAGAAAAGAAAAAAAATTGTATTAGATGCACATATTACATCCAAAGTTTGTTCAAGTTAAGAAAACATCTAAGCATCATCTGCATCTTCAGTTTCTTCTTCATCGTCCTCTTCATTGTCATCATCATCATCTTCATTCTCTCTAGAGTTAGTCTCCATAGGAGCCTTACCACGTGAAGAAGATGAACTGGCCATGTGTTGTTCAATCCGTCCAAGCCTTTGATCAAGTGAAGAGTAATGTGCTTGAAGTGAGCAAAAACCTGAACGCACTTCATCACGAAAATCAGTTATTTGCTGTTGATAGGCCACCAACCATGAAGGGGTGTCATCTGGCGGAGGAGCAGGTTGCTGAGCAGGTGGCTGTGGTTTCTGAGCTTGTCGACGTTGTCAACCATGTTTGGGAAACCATCCTTGATCATGACGTTCATACCCCATTTGCTTAAGTGTAGTGGAAGAAAATAGGTCATAATGGGTTCGCTTAATGAACAATGTGGATGGAGTGGCTACGTCGAGATGTGCAAAAACAAGGTTCAGAACTTCGCTACACGGAAGAATTACTCAATGAGCTTCTTCTCTAGAAATCATCCATTTCAGAATTAAGCTTGGAAAATCAAACTTTTTACCTTTAAGTAGGCACCACATTACAAAGCAATCCAAATAGGAGACGTGATCGTGTGATCCTATCCTTGGCAAAATATTGTAAGTGATAAACTTCTGTAGGATTTAGGCTTGTAGGTTAAGTTGATTGTAAAGAGGAGGATGACCAAAGTAGATAGGATCCTTAGCATGGTTTTAAATAACAGTTGTTACGCTACGTAATGGAAATCGAAGGCTTCGAAACCGATACGGGCCGATAATGCGGTTTGGAAAAAATTCACTGCCGTAACGGTCAGTAATGGCCGTTACCCAACATTACATTTCATAACGGTCTATAACGGCCGTTACCCAACGTTACACTTCGTAATGGTACGTTACGGACCGTTACATGGCCGACAGCTTGTAGAAATCTGAATCCCTGCTACAGCACTGCTTTCCCCCTCTCCCAACCACCCATCTACCATTCAATCTAACTATCTAAGTCTAACATTCAAAGAGCAAACTGCAAAGTAAAAACTTACCTTGAAATTTTGTTGGCCAAAGCAATAAGAAGGCTTCACTTCTTTGAAGCCTAAGAGTGAGCAGATCTACTCATCTTCGCAGCCTTGCAGGAGTTGTAGACTTGTAGCAGCTTGGCGAGTCACCGGTGACAAGTTTGCAGCAGCTCCGCCGCCTCTGCGAGTCGCCGATAGCCCTTCGGCAGCTCCCTCCGCCAGTCGTTGGCACTTGCCACCAGCCAACCCTTCGATTTTGGCTTTGGAGCTTGGAGTCATTGGCCGTTCATGCTTCGCTCCTTCGAGGCTCCTCCGAGTCCCCTCCCTTCTCTCGGTCTCACTCAGACTCTCTGCTCATCTCCAACGTATGAGATAAGCTTTAAAAAATTAGTCAACACTCAACACCCATAGTACTTAAGTCTTAAACTTTTCATTATGTTTTTTTTTTAAAATTATATTTTGTTGCAAATTATGTATATTAAATTGAATTAAAAAAAAGAGTAATTTAATAGAGTAAAAAATTAGAAATCAATAATAATTATGTAAAATAAAATTTTCTTAATTTATAAATATTTTAATTGTCTTATATTTTTTGAAAGGTAATTATGAAAATCTAGTTCCATCACATATTTCTTGTTTATTAATATTTTTTAAGTTTTAAAACATCAGTTTGACCTTAAATTTAAAATTAGGTAAAATAAATTTTTACATTATCTATTTTTTGTTTTTAGTTATCAAATAAAGTAAAAATTGATAACTTAATAAAATTTTTTTTAACCTAATAGTTAATACATTAATAATTTTTATTTTTACTAATTACTACTGGAATTTGTAGAAAAATTTTATTTTAATCCATATACTGAGAAAATGCTTAAAAAGTTAAATAGTCAATTTGTATTGTATAGATCTCTATTAGTGATGCCGTGATGTATATGAAAGTAGAGCAAATGTCTTTTTCACTTTTAAAATTACAATGTTAATTTCTTATAGTTATAAATGAAAATAAAATCAAGTTATAAAAAATAATGAAAATATCTTTTTAAAGATAAAGGAATATATTTTTTTGTAATAAAATATCTAATATTTTATAATTTCGTTTATTTAAATATAAAAATAATAAACATTACTTATTGTTTTTAATCAAATATTATATTTTATTTTTACGTAATAAGTATTTAAAATTAGAAGGACTATTTAGTACTTATTATTTAATATTTACTAAATTACTAATTATATTATACCTGTCATTTTTTTAGAAAGGTTGTAACTTTGTATTTTCTCTATGTTTTGTGTAGAGATCATCAAATTAAGTCTATCAATATGTCATGTGATAGAGGAAATGAGAACTTACATAGTGAGGATATTGGATGACATTTTGGTACTACGGTGGACGGTAATAGACATGTTGTTATGTGTATGTTATGTGGGAAGATAATTAAAGGGGGCATTACACGCTTGAAACAACAATTGACACATAAAAAGGGTCAAGTAACTGGATGCTCAAATGTGACCACACAAGTAAGAGAACAAATGATGAAACATCTACAACAGTATGCTGAGAAGAAAAAAGATAAACAAAAAAGGCAAGAAGAAGTAGAAGCCCAAATTAAAGGAGATTTTGAGAATATGAGCGATGAAGACTTGCAAAAAGAAAGTATGAGATTTGCTCGATAAGAAAGTATACGATCACAGCAACAATGGGAAGAGAGACAAAGATTTCGAGCAAGAACAACTAGAGGGGGTAATATTTATGAAGAGGGAGGTGGCTCTGGCTGTGGTGCTACCAGTGGTTTCAATAGAGTAAGAGCTCGATCTTATAGTGGTCGAGAAGCTGGAGGTAGTGGACGACAATGGATCAATCCTGATGCTCCTGAAGCTAGACTAAAGGCAATAGATCCTATTTTAGAAAGAAGTAAGAGTGCAAAACAACCAAAAATCAACGCTAAGTTACTGAAAGGTTTAAAAAGTAAATTAGGAAAAGCAATTGGAAAGTTCTTAATTTATAATTGGATTCTAGCGAATGTAGCTGACTCTCCATTTATGCTTATGCTTGATATTGCTGCAAAGGTTGGAAAGGGGGTGAAGGGTCCATCATCCTATGAGATATCTGAAATTTATTTGGAGCAAGAGTATCAAGAAATGAAAAATTATATAGCTTCTTTTGCTGGAAATTGGAAGGAGAGAGGTGTAACTCTTATGTGTGATCGTTGCTCAAGACCAACTAGAAAACACATTATAAACTTTTTAGTTTATTGCGATAGAGGCACCGTGTTTCATAAATTAGTTGATGCCTCTGATGTGCCAAGCAGAACAGTTGAATATTATTTCAAGTAATTTTTTAATTTTAATTGTATATGCAAATAGTATTATGGACTTGCATGTTTTTAACTAAATAGTAGTAATTATTGAATCTATAATTTCATTTCAAATTAATGGACGAGGTGGTTGAAGAAATTGGTGAGGAGAATGTTGTCCAAGTAGTCACTGATAATGAAGCTGCAATGAAGGCAGGTGGAAAATTATTAATGCAGAAGAAGCTCAATCTCTATTGGATAGCATGTGCAGCTCATTGAATAGATCTTATTCTTAAAGATATTGGTAAGAAAAGTAACGTGAAGAAGGTCTTAGAAGATGCAAGAACAATAACCTCATTTATTTACAACCATACATGAACAGTGAATTTCATGAAGAAATTCACAAATAATAGAGAGTTACTTCGCCCTACCATCACTTGATTTGCCACAAACTTCATTGCTTTGGAGACTATTGTCAAGCATAAACAAGCATGAAGGAAAATGTTTACGTCTGATGCTTGGAAAAACTCAAGATTTGAGATGGTAAAATCAGGCCCAACATATGATTCGAAGAAAATTATCTTAGGCAAAGAGTTTTGGTAAAAGGCCTCTTATATAATTAAAGTGTAAGAATCCTTAGTGAAGGTTCTTAAATTAGTTGATGGTGATGAAAAACCAACCATGGGCTTCATATACGAGGCAATTGATAGGGCGAGGTTGGCTATTCAAAAAGATTGCCGGTTTTACAAAAACTATTGGAAAATTATTGACAACCGGTGGAGTTTTCTGTTGCACCAAGATTTGCATGCTGCTGGTAAGGGTAAATCAAATACAATTTCTTATTATTTTAGCTTTTAAATTATGCATAGTTGCATTACAAAACTATTGATTAATATGTTTTTAAATTTAATTGTAGGATATTTTTTGAACCCACAATTTCTTTATGGTGCCCCACCCTCTCCTTAAGTTGCTAGAGAAGTCATGGATGGGGTTAAAAAATTTATAACCAAGTTGGTACCCGATATAGATACTCAAATTCGGGCTATTAATCAAGTAAGTATTGGTTCTAATAAATTGAATAATGAATTGTTCTAGTATTTTGTATTATTTTCAAGAATAATTATTAATACATCTAATTAATTAATTAATTATATTTCACAATCATCCCTTTTTAGTTGTTGCTATATCGAGATAGGCAGGAGACTTTTGGAACCCCGTTGGCTCAAAGGGCAGTGAAACAAACAATTCTTGGTAAATATAGGCTATATAGCTAAATAATGGATGAATGACTCTATTTTCTCTCTTTATGTTCAAATTTGACTTTTGAAATATACGCTATACTGACATAAAACTCTTTTTAATTATTCATGCAGTGGAATAGTGGATTCATTATGGCTTGTGTGCTCTTGAGCTCCAAAGAATAGCAATCAGAGTTCTTAGCCAGACCACATCAGCTTTGAACTGTGAGTGTAATTGGAGCACCTTTAGCCTCATCAATATGAAAACAAGAAATAGGTTAAAGTACATGAGACTACAAAAACTTGTTTTTGTACATTACAACATAATGTTAAAGTTAAGACATACAATGAGAAGAAGGCAATGAGAAATTGAAGAGGGTTTCAATCCTATCAATTTAGACTACATTTTCGAAGAAGATGATCCTTTAAGTCAATGGTTAGAGGAGAGAGAGACACCACTACTCGACGGTCAGGACAATTCAAATTGGTTAAATGAAGAAGTTGGTGGTACTATGGAAGGAGGTGATCAACGACCAATAAACACGCATGATGATTCAAATTCAAGTCCTGAACGTACACAAAGTGATGACAATCTCGGTTTGAGCCCACCAAGTGATGATGATGGTAATAGTGGTGCTAAATCTGGGGTTGGGGGGGTGGTAGTGGTGGTGGTGGAGGTGGAGGCGGCGATGTAGAATATAATTATGGATATGACACAAGGACATCATTTGTAAGGGATATACATCCTTCTGATCGTTATGGGCTGCATGACATACGTGAAAATTATTACTTGGGTATTCCTCCAGGGAACCAATCTTCACAACCTAGGAGAATGAGTGCTCGTGGTGACCCTAGTGATTCTGCTGAAGATTCATATGGCGTGGTTCATAGTTTTGGCGACTTTGGTTTAGATGGTTCATCATCACAATCATATGGATCTCATCTAGCATATCCACATTATGCATCTCATGACTCACATTTTTATCCTAGTGGATCAGGAATCTCAGGATCTAGTGAGTCTTCTTCTACACACTATCCAAAGCCAGCCCCAGCCCCAACTTATGGACATTATTCAGGATATGGTCAAAAAAGAGGAGATTATGCACCCCCTATATCAGTTGGATTTTCACCACCAGTATATTTTTAAGAGCAACAACGAAATGACGCAAACTTGGGTTTATTCAGCTATGTATTTCCACAAGGATGGGGAGATAATTTTTAATCCCAATCTTAAGATACAAATGCAAATTATGAAGACCTTCCACGTCATTCTTTTTGGTGGTGACATGTGTTATGTTATAAATTTGTAATATTGTATTCATGTATTTTCAACTATTTATTGATATTAAATTCATGTATGTGTAATGTGTATATTAAGTATTGAGTCTATTGATTCATTTTTAGTAACTTTATGACTTTAATTAATTGATTCTTACATTTCTACATATTTTTACTCATTAAAGTAATGTAAATTATAAAAAAATATGTTTTTTTTTTTTGTAAACAATGTACTAAAATTAATATAAAAATCATAACGCCTATTGAAAAACATTTGTAGGTTGAATGAAAGCCTTCAAAATTTATTAAAAATCATGTATTAATGGATTTCATGTTTTTTTTTGGATTTTGGCATGGTTGTGCATGTGTGAAAAAAATTCACGACTGTTACGCCCTCTTCCCGTTACGTTACACTCACGTCTGCTGCGACCTGCGACACTCGCGACCGTTATGAGATGTTGCCTGTGACCGCGATTTCGAGCCATGATCCTTAGACATAACTAGAGGTAGAAATTCCTCAGGGGAGAAATCTTGAGCCATAATCCATGATTGACCAATAGATGGACACTCAAACTCTCCTTGTTTGATATTTAGAATGGTTGCTAGGGATTGTGGAGTAATGGCAAAAAGTTTATCCATGACTTGGGTAGAGGCCATAGTGTCCCCTTTGATAATATTGGCATAGAAAAAGCTTAACCAAGTTTGGATATACTCCCTTTTCTTGATAAGTGATAAACCTTTTCCATCCTAAAGCTTTGAACATAGGTAAAATGGCGGGAAAGTCTTCTTCAAAGAAAGTAGTATCTAACACCTTACCGAAAATAGGTTCAGTAGATCGAAGATGATCCCGGTATAGTTGCTTTGTGTGAGGAGTCATAAGCCATTGCTCTATGTTATTGCTATCATCTTTCTCTGATGAAGAACCTTTGTTTGCCGTAGTCTTTATTCTTGGCATGATGATTTTGATGAAAAATGATTAGTAAAAATCTTGAAAAGAATGGGGAAATGAGGTAGGAAGATGATCTTCAAGGTTTAATCGGAAGATTTTGTGTGAGAGAACACTTGGGAATGAAGGAGAAAAAATTTTGGAGAAGAGAGGAATAGGGTCAAGAGACTGAGGATTTAAAAAGTCAGGGTTTTACGCACTGTTGGTATTTTAACTGCAGTTAGTCAGTCGATTGATCTCGATGTGTCAGTCGCCAGACAAGTGTGTTTCTTTGAATTTTCACAAAAAAGTAGCGAGTCAGTCGATTGTGCCTCATAGAGTTAGTCGCCTGACATTCACTCATTCAATTTTCCTCTTCAAACTACTTCTCTACTATGCAATAATCCTAGTTCACGTCTTATAGAGATGAATCTATCCTCTAAAAGAAGTTTTGTAAAAATGTCAGCCTTTTGATCATCGGTATTCACAAACTCAAGTATGATATCCTCTTTTTGCACATAATCTCTCAAAAAATGATGTCTAACATCAATATGCTTGGTTCTAAAGTGAGAGATAGGATTTTTGGAAATATTTATGGCGCTGGTATTATCACACTTAATTGGTACAGCTGAATATTCCAAATTGAAATCCTTTAACTATTGTTTCATATAAAGAGTTCATGTACAACAGCTACCTGCTGCTATGTACTCTGCTTCCGCATTAGATAGTGCCACAAAATTTTTTTTCTTGGAGAACCAAAACACCAAAGATCGTCCAAGAAAGTAGCAAGTACCACTAGTACTCTTTCGATCAATTTTGCATCTGGCATAATCCGAATCCGAATAGCTAATCATCTCAAAGCTTGTATCTTTGGGATACCATAGACCTAAGTCAATAATACCTATCAAGTATCTTAATATTCTCTTGACCGTTATTTGATGAGATTCTTTAGGGGCTGCTTGAAAACGGTCCATCGGTTGCCAAATAAAGCAGACTACCTATCATGCCTCGGTAGTATTTCATATCTACTGGTTTTCTTTGCTCATCTTTATCAAGGCTTATAGAAGTGCTCATTGGAGTCCCTAATGACTTTCCACCTATATTAAACTTCTTAGGCAAGTCTCTTATATATTTTGATTGATTTATGAAAGTCCCAGTTTTGGCTTGCTTGATTTGAAGACCAAGAAAGTAAGTCAGCTCGCCCATCATACTTATCTTAAACTCGTCTTGCATGCATTTTGCAAAATCTTTGCATAAATCTTCATTTGTAGCACCGAAGATGATATCATCCACAAATCTCTGGATGATGAGCATATCTTTGTCTTTAGACTGAATAAACAATGTGCTGTCCATTTTTCCTCTAGAAAAGCCATTTTCCAACAAAAAGCCACTTAGCCACTCATACCAAGCTCTAGGAGCTTGTTTTAGTCAGTGTAAGGCTTTTGTTAGTTTGAACACATGATCAGGGCAATGAAAATCCTCAAATCCTGGAGGTTGTGCTACATATATTTCTTCATTTATAAATCCATTTAAGAACGCACTTTTCACATCAATTTGAAAAAGTTTAAAGTCTATGTAAGATGCATCGGCTAGTAGCATTCTAATTGTTTCCATTTTTGCTACGGGAACAAAATTTTCATCGTAATCTATTCTTTTTTCTTGATTGTAACCTTGAGCTACTAGTCTAGCCTTGTTACGCACTACTATGCCGTTCTCATCTTTCTTATTCCTAATACCCATTTGGTGTCGATAACTGAATGAACAGTAGGTCTAGGAACTAACTTCCAAACTTTATTTCTTTCAAATTGATTTAACTCTTCTTGCATAGCTACTATCCATGAGTCATCATTTAATGCATCAGTTATGTTCTTAGGTTCCTCCTGAAATAAAAACGCACAATGATTACACATGTTCTTCAATGAAACCTAGTGGATACTCCTCGTGAAGGTTCGTCGATGATTTGATCCTTTGGGTGATTCCTTACGAATTTCCATTCTTTAGGTGATTCTGATTGTTCTTGTGGGCTATTATCTAACGATGAGCCTGATTCCTTACTCTTATCTTTTACTTCTTGAATTTTTAAATCTTCTAGTCCTTGTTTTATTTCATCTTCTTCAATATCAGATGGTTTATAGAATGGAGTTGCCTCATCAAAAGCTACATGGACTGATTCTATGATTGATAGGGTCCTCTTGTTGTAGATTCTAACTACTTTACTAGTCAAAATATATCCTAAGAAAATTCCTTCGTCTGATTTTGCGTCAAATATTCCTAAGTCCTCTTTATCATTCAATACGAAGCATTTACACCCAAATACGTGAAAGTAAGATATATTCAGTCTTCGTCCTTTCCAAAGTTCATAGGGGGTCTTCTCTAGGCTAGTTCTAATGGAGACTCTATTCATCACATAGCATGTGGTATTTACCGCTTTAGTCCAAAAATACTTAGGTAAGTTATGCTCATTTAGCATGGTTCTAGCCATTTCCTGAAGTGACCTATTTTTTCCTTTCAACAACTCCATTTTGTTGAGGAGTGTGAGGTGCCAAAAAGTTGAGTTATTCCATATTCATCACAGAATTTCTCAATGTCTTTATTTTTGAATTCTCTACCTCGATCACTTCTAATGTTTAGAACTCCGTACCCTTTTTCGTTTTGAAGCTTCTTGCATAAGTTGATTAACATCTTACACACTTCGTCTTTGGAGGATAAGAAAAGTACCTAGGTAAACCTGGAGTAGTCATCAACAATGATGAATGCGTATTGCTTTCCTCCTAGACTTTGTGTTCTGATGTGGCCAAATAAGTCTAAGTGTAAGTTCTAAAGGCCGACCAGTGGAGATGTGTTTCTTCTTTTTAAATCTTGTCTTAGTTTGCTTTCCAAGCTGACAAGCATCACGTACCTTGTCTTTTACAAACTTAGTGCTGGGTAGTCCTTTAACTAAATTCCTTTTAGCTAATTTGGATAATAGATCCATACTAGCGTGTCCTAATCTCCTATGCCATAGCCAGCTGGCTTCATTCACAGCTATGAAGTATGTGACATCCTGAGATATCAGGTTTTCAAAATTTATGCAGTATACATTGTCAACCCTATTTGCAATGAATAAGGTGTCATGTTTTTCTCTTTGTTCAACCATGCATTTATCTTGTTTGAAGGTTACATCAAAACCTTTGTCACTCAATTGACTAATGTTAAGCAGATTATGTTTCAATCCATCTACTAATAAAACATCATCAATTATTAAAGAGGGTTCCTTACCGACTTTTCCGATGCCGATTATTCTACCTTTAGTATTGTCTCTGAAGGTGACACGTCCACCATCTTTTAGTTTCAAAGGGGTAAACTTGGATTTGTCTCCAGTCATATGTCTTGAACATCCACTATCCAAGTACAATTTGTCTTTTGATGGGGTGGACCTAAAACATATCTACAAGAAGGGTTTCAAGGTGTTACTTTTGGTACCTAAACCTTCTTAGGTCTTTTTGATTCAGTTTTAGTTTCAATTTTGACTCTCCATTCTTTCTTGACTTTAACATTTTTTCTCTTGTAAGGACATTCAAATTTTATGTGCCCCTTTTTCTTGCACAAGAAAAATGTTGTGTGTTCATATGCATTTGTGGAAGATGTGCTTGCAAATTTTTTTGAGGCTTTTACGAAGTAGTCCATGTAGAGGTTCTTTTTCTTCTTGTTTTCAACTCCATTGAATTCTATACCTTCTTTATCCATAGACATTCTTTGTGATCCAACCAACTTATCAAAGTTTTCTTTTCCTCTAGTAAAATTGTAGATGATTTTAGTTTGATCCTCAATTCTACTCTTGAGATCATAGATTTCTAGGTCTTTTATATTTTTACCATTTACTTGTAGCTTTACTAGATCTCGAGACATCTTGTTGATTTTACTCATGAGTTCCTCAATAAGTGAGTCCTTTTCTTTTTCAGCTGATGTTGATGTCTCTAGTTGTTTCATTAGTTTTTCATTTTGTTCTTGTAATGCTATGTTTCTTTTGGTTGCTTTTATGAACCTATTATGCAAGGAAAATAGTTCAGCCTAAATTTCTCTATATGAAGGCATGCTTTCATGTGAGTCACTGCACGATTCATCACTAGAATCTTCAGATGAACTAGAGTAGGAATTTACCTTGTCATCTTTTGCCATGAAGCAAAGGTTTGCTACGTCTTGATCACTTGGTTCATTTTCTGATTCACTCGAGCTTGATTCATCCCACGTAGTAGCCTTCTTTTTCTTCTTCTTGGCGTCTTTCTTTAGCTGTGGACATTCAGGTTTTATATGTCCAACTTTCTTGCAATTATAGCATGTAGGAGGTTCATTCTTTGTTTCTTTCTTGCTAGTTTCTCCTTTATCATATGTTGAGCCTCTGAATTTTCGAGTAAATTTCTTGTTTTTTTTGAAGAATTTTCCTAGTCTTCTAGTGAATAAGACTATATTATCATCGTCTAATTCGTTGTCTTCATCTTCACTAGAGCTTTCTTTTGCAGCTTTTAGAGCTATTGACCTCTTTTGTTTGATACCTTCAGTATTTCTTTCATTTATCGTCATCTCATACGTGAGGAGATACATCCTTCATAGGTGTTGGTAGAAGGAAGGATAGGGCAGCTTTATGGAAGTGTGGGTTTTGCGGTATTATGGGGATTATGGATGGAACGTAATACTCATATATTTTCTGGGAAAAAAATTAAACCAGATGCTGGTTTGGGAAAAAATTGAGTGCTTGGCCTCACTGTGTGTCTTGGTTATGGATATTTAGAGGCTAGCTTCTAGGAGTTCCAAAGAGATTGGAGGAACACACTGACTTGATAATCTCTTTTCTCTTGGGTTTTAGTTTTGGAGTGTCACACTTTGTCTCGAAGATATCTCATTCTTCATCTTGCAAATTCTTTATCTATTAATGAAATATTCTTTTGTTATAAAAAAAAAAAAATTCTGTTTAGATCAAGGATTTTGTTAGGGAAAGGGAAGAAAAGGAAAATTAGAAGGAAATTAATTTTCCACTGTATTTTCCCTTTACAATAAATATTATTAAAAATGAAAAATTGTTCTAATATGATAAAGAATTAAGAAAAATCAATTGTTAATGATGTGTAAAATCAAATTTTTGTTCAAGATTTGTTAAATTTTTTTAATGTCTTTCTCACTTTCCTTGATAATTAAACATAAAAAAAATTGGATTCCTTCATTTTTTCCTTTCCTTTCCCTTACATTTTCCAAGCTCCAAAAGGACATTCTGTACTTGTGATCCAAGAAAACTACGACCTCTGCAGCTAATGGTTGATGTGTTGTGTTCATTCTTTCTCATTTCTAGTTTTCTTTTTCATCTTTCTTATTTTTTTGAAACTGGATGAACATCATACACAAGAATTAAAAATTAATTTTATTTTAGCTCTGTTTAGATTTTTGAAAAAGTTGATGGTTGAAATCACATGACATCCTCCAACACTTGCAGATCAACTGTATGGGTGCTACATTTTAAGTTATGCATTTCATCTTGGAAAATGGATTCCTATTTTGCTTTCAAATTTCATTTGTCTAGGCTATATGTAAGACATACCAGCTTTGGGATGACATGCTCATTAATATAAGTAATCTTATTATCTGAATGTCTTGCTGCCATGACAAACAATGGAGAAATCAAGGAAATTATTATTTTTATTAATTTTGAAAAAAAATGCAGGTATTCTACTTGTTGTTCCGTTAGATTTAGCTATAACTCCAATGAGGGTTTTGCAAGATCCTGTATTAGGACCTGAATGTAGAGCAATGTTTCAAGAAGGTGAAGTAGATGACAGGTTCTTGATGATTTTGTTTCTAACTGTGGAACGTCTCTGTAAGAATTCTTCGTGGAAGCCGTAAGAAATGCTTACACTTGGTTATTTTTTTTGTCTGGATGTTTTTCTTGGGTTGCTGGAGATAAAATGCGATCAAATTGTGATAGGTACCTGGATATGCTTCCAACCAGCTTTGATAACCCTCTCTGGTTCACAGATGATGAGCTTTTGGAGCTAAAGGGAACGACACTATACAGAGCAACTGAATTGCAGGTTGATTGTTGATATCTTCATTTTTCTTTGTTTTACAAGTGGAACTTAGTTGAATTTAGCTTTTATGAATTGTGATACTTACAATTGCACCTATAGAAGAAAATTTCCTATGCTACCTTATATGTTCAACTAAGCTTAATTATCGTCTTGATTTTCATGGTTTTGTGGTTGATTTTCTTATTATTTTTATTTTAGTTATGGAAGTAGCTTTTTTAACAGCCTGGATGTTGCATGGGCATTTATGGTGCATTTGTTTTGCAGGACAGTTTTTACTGGACTAAACTGGATTGAATAGGACAGAATAGAATTGGATGTGACAGTTATCCTTGCCTATGTTTGGCCAATGCAGATTAATTGTTATCTTACCACATCATTCAGTGCAGCATATGCTAGAATGGGTTAGACATTGAAGTGAGAAAAATACCCTTAATATGAATGTCATGATATGTACATGTATTTTAATTTTTGCTTTCAACCAAACCATAAGTTGGTATCCAATTCACTGGTTGCATGTCTATCACACTGCCCCAACAAACACCCTGTGGTAATGATTTGGTACTGTCCCAGCCCGCCCACGCACGATATCCATTAAAATTTTGGACAGTCACCAATTATTTCTCCATTCAAAAACATAAGCAGATATGGTATTACAACAGAGAGATGCCCAATTGATGTAGAGCAACAAAGAAGAAAGAGTAAAAAGGGTGAAATAGATTAGAGTGAGAAAATAGGGAGAGGAGAGAATGAAAATGGAAGATAACAGAACAGAAAAGAAAGCTAATAAGAAGAGAGAGATTCAGATGGGAGGGAGAGGGAGAAAGAGATCTACCTGGGGGAGAGGGGGGGGGGGGTGGGAACAAATGTAACTTAACTAATCGTACAAAAGTAAACTACCTTTGCATCATAAGATAAAGATAAAAACTATCAAGAAATATGAAATAACCCCAGAACAATAAATGAATTTATAAAATAACCCCAAAGAAATTTAAAATCCCAGATTTTCTTTAATGTACACCTTTTATAAAACTATTTTAGAAGTGGCAAATTGGTCCTTCATGCAGTGGCAGTTTTTGTACTCGTGTGCAGTGGTAGTCGGTTACTCTTCTTACCTCAAAGAATGATGGATCTTGGAGGATGTGCATGGATAGTAGAGCCATCAATAAGATTGCCATTAAGTATTCCCTATCGCAAGACTTGAGTATATGCTTGTAATGCTAGCTGACTCTAGTTGGTAGTTGGTACTTCATGATATACTTGCATAGTGGTTATCATAAGATCCTCTCTAGACTAGGAGATGAATGGAAAACTGCATGTAGGATCCAATATGGCTTCGGTTACATTTGGTACTTGAGTTACGTTTGGTTTGCAGAATGAAATAGGGTGATCATGGAATAGAATAAATAATTGAATAGAGAACATAAAGAAGTCAATTGAAAAATTTGATTACATTCCATTTCTACGAATCAAATGTATAGTTACTTCAATGGAGAGGTCGCCTTGCCTCAGATGCTACATGGCTTCCCGAGGATGATCTTTGTACTTTATCCTGATCTTGTAAGAGTGGTACTTGAGAACTTTACTCTTTGGAGTCAAGTTCTTTTTAGCTAGAGTAATATGACCAAGGATTGCTTTTCCTGCCTCATATACAGTATTATAAAAAGCATAGATGAAATTGGGGGTTTTATATTAGTTTGAGATATTTACTTATTTTTTTTGGGAATTTTAAATTATTTTGGGTTATTTTATAGTTTTTTTTTTTTAAAAGAAATTCTTTTGGGCTTATTTTGTAATTTTTATAGTTTTATCTACAGGGTTTCCTAGTTGCCTATAAATATTGGTATATGATGTAAACAAATGATTAATTGACTTACATTTGTTCTTTCTTACAATTGACTCTCTCCCTCGTATATGCATCTTTCTCCCGTTCCCTTGCGTCTAAATCTCTCTCCTCCTCATGTACCTTTAGTGTTATGTACTGCATCACTATTGCTGTAACCAAACAAAAATAATTGAGAATTGAAAAGGGAGATTGGACTACTTGTGACCAGATTTGTGGCAGCCACCACTGCAACAAAGAATAGGAGAGGCAGTTCTCTTGCAGTTGAAAATAACTAGGAAAGGGTTGATTTTTTTTCTTTGATTTTATACCTGTGAACCCTATCTAGTGTCATGTGTCAAGCAAGCAAGGAAGGATCATGCCATGTAGGACTGAGCACATTTGTGATTGGGTCCATAGGCGGTTCGTGGAGAATTGTAGGGAATTCCAGTGGTGGTGTTATGAGTTGGAAGGACCCCTAGATGTCCTTGACGGAGGAAGACACACCAAGATTTTATTTCTAATGTCCCAAAGACTTATGATTAGGAATGAATTCTCATCCTTGAGCTTAGTTTTCTGAAGGAATAAGATGTCAGGACTGGATTTAGAGGTGTACGTCTTGACCACTCTTCTTTTCTTGGAGTTTTTTTTAGTGTTAGAAAGAAAGATTGACTAAAGCATGGCTCAAATAAGGATCTGTTTGTCTTATTTTGCATGGGATTGGCTAAAGAGGGTGCCAACTCTAGTCTTGTGAAGTTGGTATGAAAACAAGTTTGCTATTGGATCTTTTAAAGAAGTTTGCAAGATCCAAAGGAAGAAGTACAGCCACCGAGGATATCAATTTTGGATGGGTGCCTAATGTGGGCAAATCATGGAATAGATGTAGTACATGAAGCAAGGGAATTTGGTACATGAAGGCATCTCCAAAACACCACAATGAGGGTGTTGTGAAAATGGGTGGGGGAGAATGTGATGTGCTAAGCTAGTAAGGGAAGATCATGCCATGCATGCCCGGGTCACATTGGTCATTGATGATTCTATAATGGAGGGGTTTTTTGAGTGTAATCTAGGTTTTCCCCAAGGAGAATTGTAGGGAATTCTAGAGCATGCTTATGAGTTGAGGAGTGGAATGTTTATTGGCTTGTGGGAAAGAATATTTTAAGTATATTCTATGTGTATTCTGAAGAATTAACCTCAACCAGATTTGGGGGAAAGGTTGCACGATCCTAGGGTAGGTGGGTGGGCATGGGAGCCTATAAAAAGAGTCTCCACCTTACCTGTAAACGCACATCTAATGCTTGTATTCTCTCCTAAAAATAGTAAAGAAATTTCTCTATGTAACTTTTCCCTACTTGCTTTGGGATCTGAGGGAGGGAAAGGTGGTTCCTTGACTTTCTTTCTATTGTCGCAGGGAAAGGTTGACTAAGGCATTGCTCAAGTAAGGGATTGCTTGTCATAATGCTGCATGAGATTGGCCAAAGGGGTAGCCAACTCTAGGCGCATGACACTAGTCCATGAATTGGATTTTCTGCCTGGTTTTGTGTTTGTATGTGTGGTGGGGGGTGTTGGCTAAGTAGGTGGAGCAGCCAACTCTGCACTGTATGCATACGATAAACATCAGCTGCCTATTTGTGCTATCTTCTTCTTTATATTGTTATTATTTTAATTTTTCTGCAGCAAAGAAATGCTATGCAAGGACTACCAGTCTTATCCCATACTAGGCTGCAAATTAATGCACCCAAAATTGCTCTCATGGTTTTACACATCATGTAAATGCATAAGTTCATAATCTTAAATGAGATTATTGTAGGAAATGGGAGAAACCAATGGAGCTAATGGTGTAAAATCAATTTTGGGCTCTCATGAAATGAGGCTCTTTACAAAATTATCCATTTGTTGCACTAATGGCTGGTGACGTTTTGTACTAGTTTATAATGGGTTTTTGCTAGAAAAAAGCCATATGGGATGTAACATTTAAAGTTATATTGTCAGTACTGTGAATGTGGTTTTTAGAGAAATGGAAGCAGTCTACTAGCTGATGTTTTAGAATTGATTTCTGGCTTTCCTGAAATGGTGCTATTTAAAAATATTTTAATTTGATTAAAAATGGATGACCTAACCTGAAGGTAGATCTCTCTCTCTATTTATAATACAAATTTAAATACATTCTAATGACAATAATACCCTTACTGACTCTCACTAATTAATATACTAACACACTCAATAATAATACTAAAAGACATGTATAACCTCTAACACTCTCCCTCAAGCTGGAGCATAAATGGTATAAGCTCCTAGCTTGTTACAAATGAATCTAACACAAGCACCCCTCAACGCTTTGGCAAACAAGCAAGTTGCATGTTTGACTTCACATAAACAGTTGTAATGAGCTTTCGCATAAGTTTCTCCCGAACAAAAAGTGGCAATCAACTTCAATGTACTTTGTCCGCTTATGAAATACTGGGTTGGAGGCAATATGAAGAGTAGCTTGATCATCACACATCAACTTCAAAGGCTTAGAATGCGGACCCAATTCTTCCAACACATTCTTCAACTAGACAAGTTCACAGGTAGTGTGAGCCGTAGCCCTATATTCTAATTCAGACCCTGCAACCACAGTTTGTTTCTTACTCTTCCAAGAAACCAAATTACCACCAACCAAGATACAATACGTGGTGGTGGATCTCCAATCGGAAGGCCATCCAGCCCAATCTGCATTTGTATATCCATGGATATAAGTGTGACCCTGATCACGATATAAAAGACCTCTCCCAGGTACACCTTTGAGATATCTCAAGATGTGAATTATTGCGTCCCAATGACTTGTCCTCGGAGAATCTAGAAATTGACTCACAACACTTGTTGCAAAAGATATATTCGGCTGAGTAACTGTGAGATAATTCAACTTTCCAACAAGTCTCTAGTATTGTCTAGGATTAGGTAGCAAATCACCCATATCCAGCATTAACATGCTGTTAAGATCTATGGGTGTATCAACCGGTTTAGATCCCAACAAGCCAGTTTCATCTAACAGATCAAGAACATACTTCCTTTGTGGCACAACAGTAACAGTTTCGATACGAGATCTTGACACTTCTATACACAAGAACTATTTCAATGGTCCTAAATCTTTGGTTTGAAACTTAGTTTGTTGAAAAAGTTTGAGACTCTGAACACCTTTATCATCATTACCTATAATAACAATATCATCCACATAAACAACAAGAAGGATCCTACCTGATGAAGTATGACGGTAAAATATAGAATGATCCACGAAACACCGTTGAAGACCAAACTCAAGTACTATAGCACTGAAAATGACCCAACCATGCTCTAGGAGACTATTTTAAACCATATAAAGCCTTCTTGAGCCAACACACTAAGCTTGACTCCCCCTGAGCAACAAACCCAGGTGGTTGCTTCGTATAAACCTCCTCCTCATGGTCACCATGCAAGAAGACATTTTTTACATTTAACTAATGCGAGGCTAGTGACAAGTAGTAGCTAAGGAGATAAATAGACGTACTAATGTAAGTTTGGCAACCGGAGAAAAAGTATTAGAACAATCTAGACCATACACTTGAGTGTATCCCTTAGCAACAAGACGGGCCTTTAGATGAGCCATAGAACCATTAGGGTTGACTTTTAGAGTGTAGACCTAGCGACAACCAACCACAGACTTGTCAGGAGGAAGAGGTACCAAGTCCCAGGTACCATTGTCATGTAAAGAGTTCATCTCTTCAACCATAGCATCCCTCCACCTTGAATGGGCTAAGGCTTCCGAAACAGATTTAAGAAGGGTAGTAGATGTGCGTTTAGGAAGAGTAGTGACAAAACAATAACGGAGGGTGATAAGGAGTCATAAAAAACATAGTTGGAAATGTGGTGGTGAGTACATGTGCGTTTATCTTTTTGAACAGCAATAGGAGGATCAACATCATGGGAAAGTATGGTCATCAGACGAGGAAACCAAAGGTGTGGTAGTAGAAGCTAGAGGGTACTCTCTTCCTTGGAGCCACCATCGTGAATACACCTGCAAATTAGGATGATCAAGGCGATGAGAAGGACTCGAGCTACATGGAGACTTAGATGGATGGTTGGGCAAAGACGGCAACATAGAATATGCAAGATTTAGGCAAAGGAAGAGACTCATTGAGCTCACAAGCGCTCAGTAACTGGGTGTAGTAAGGTTAAAGAAGGTAACATCAGCAGAAACAAAGAAGTGATGCAAGATAGGACTATAACAAATGATATACCTTTTGTGTATATGAGTATCCTAGAAAGACACATTTTATAGCATGAGGATCTATTTTATCCACCCCAGGAGTTAGTTGATGAACAAAGGACACACACCCAAATATACGAGGTGGAAGAGAAAATAAAGGAGAATTAGGAAAGAGAATGGAGTGGGGAATTTTACCACTAAGAACAGAGGATGGCATTCTGTTGATTAGATAACAGGCAGTAAATACAACATCATTCCAAAACACTTTAGGTACATGCATTTGATAAAGTAAAGTGCGAGTGATTTCAAGAATATGTCTATTTTTTAGCTCTGCTACTCCATTTTGTTGAGGAGTGTGGGAATAGGATGATTGATGAACAATACCCAACTAAGTTATATACGGTAGTGAATTGTGTATTGAAAAACTCTTTAGCTTTATCACTTCGAAATATTCGAATTGGCAAATCAAATTGAGTCTTTATTTCAAAACAAAAGGCACAAAATACAAGAAATAACTTAGAAAGAACTTTTATTAAATATAACCAAGTCATTATTGAATAAACTAACATAAAAGGACCCCATACATCTAAATGAACTAACATAAAAGGTCTTGCAACCTTTTTGTTGACCTGGGAAGTGAAAGAAACACGATGGTGCTTTCCCAACTGACAAGACTCACAATTGAGGCTAGACACAAAACTTAAACTAGGAACAAGACATTTTAACTTTTCCAATGAAGGATGACCTAAGCAACAATGAATTTGGAAAGGTGTGGCAGCAGTAGTGCAGGCGGTAGAAGGAGATAGCGGATCAAAGTGATAAAGTCCACTAGCTTTTCACCCTTTGCTAATTGTTTTCCTCATCTTCAAATCCTAAATAATCGCTAAATCAAGGAAGAATGTCACTGAAGAATTCATGGGTTTTGCAACTTTACTAATGAACATAAGATTGAAAGGAAATTTGGGAATGTATAAAACCGAAGGAAGAGAAATAGAAGAAGTGGGATTTATAGTCCCAATTCCCTTGACTGTAGTAGTGGATTCATTAGTAAAAGTAGTACAAGGTAAATTTGCGGGATATTGAAGAGTGGAGAAAAAGCTAGGTATACTTGTGATATGATCAGTGGCAGCGGAGTCTTTGACGCAAGGAGTAGGAGGAGAAGTACTGGATGACAAGTATACTGTGTGATTACATGTTTGGGCAAGAGATGCAATGGGAAGAGAAGCTTGTTGTAATGCTTGATATTGCTGGAATTTGGAATACTCTACCTCTCACATAAAGACAATACGTTGCCCCCACTCGACCCTAAAGGTGAGGAGTCGGTGGTGGCTGCATTGGCTGCCTCAAAAGGTTTGAAGTCAGTGGTGGCTGCATTGGCAACACGTGAATGTCTGCTGTAAAGATCCCAACACTGCTCAATACTCTGATTATTCTGTCCCCAATGAGTGCACTTGCGAGGAGTACCTCCACCTCGTCCGTCTCTACCATTACAACTACTTGAACCACCACGATAACTTTTGCGGTTGTTTGGTAGAGAACTAGATTCACTTTGTATGGCAATGGCTGTCCTCTCAGAGTCAAAGGAAAGAGCAGGAGAATGCGTGCTAAAGGAAGCACGAAGGACAAGAGAATAAACATTAACAAATGATGGCAGCTCGACACTATTGAGTATTTGGGACCAATTGCCTTAAACTCACGTCTCAAGCCTTCTAGAACATGAAGAACTGTCATTTGCTCGCTATGCTTCTGCATCTCATGAACGTCGGCAGTTATAGGTTGCTTGACGTTAAACTCCTCATGAATACGCTTTGTCTCTCCAAAATAATCTGCAATGCTCCTATCTCCTTGTTGTAACTAAAGGTACTCTTGGGATAAATCATACATATGTGTAATGTTACTAGAGTATAGAAGTTTGACATAATGCCAAATCTCCTTGCACGTACCTAGATGCATACACATTCGTGCAATCTGTGGCTCCATCAAATTCCATAAAAGGGAAACAATCAAGGCATCTTCCTGAATCCACACGTATTTTCTCTTCTTATCAGAAGAATCAGATTGTAGCAAGTGGTCAGATTTCCCTAATCCTGCTAAATAAATCCGAACAGCTTTAGACTATTGAACATAGTTCTTTCCATCCAACTTTTGAGTCATTATTTGTGGCAGTGATATAGGAAACAAATTTTTGGGATTCATAGATTCCATCCCACCACTCACAAATCAGCATTCACACCAAAAACAAGAAGAGAAATTAAAACTAATTGGGACTATCATAAACTATGTGAAGTACTAACACAATGACGGGGACGTGAACAACTCACCGATGGATATAGTGCTGCCACAGCACTCACAAATGAGCAACCACATCAAATACAAGAAGCACAATCAATAATCGAAACAATCACAAACCATGTGAAGCACTAACACAACCACGGATGAGGTGAACAAACTCACTGATGGATATAGCACTGCCACAGCCTCACAAATGAACTTATGAATGCTGCTACGGCTCCAAAAAACTCACAAGAAAGCCTTCACATACCCTAAAGAGAAATTAAAGGAATACTGTGAGTGCATGGTTGAAAATGGTTGAATTTTTGAGCAAAAAACTGGCAACAGCTTGATAATATAGTCTAGGAATCGGAGCATGGCAGAAGAAAAAAAAGAAAAAAAGTGGCCAGAACTGCACTCACGCGCCGGTGCGTGGGGTTGATCCTCTTGGCATTTGGCCAGCCCGTGGGGGTGCGTGGAGTTGTGGGGTGGGTCATCGAGGGGCGTGATTGTGGATATATGGTTGGTTTTGTGATTTAGTGTGGGATCGAGGTGGATTAGGGAAGAACAGCTGCGGGAATGGTGTTTTCCAGTGACGGCTGAGGGAAATAGGGTTTAGATAGGATCATGTTCTGATACTATGTTAAGATTTGATGTAAAATGAATGACCTAACCTGAAGATATGTCTCTCCCTCTATTTATAATACAAATTTAAATACATTCTAATGAGAATAATACCTTTACTAACTCTCAATAATTAACATACTAACACACTCAATAATAATAATACTAAAAGTCATATATAGCCTCTAACAATTCATATCGATGGTTTTTGTTGTTTGGTACTGCTCTAATTCCATATGTTGGAATTCTACAAAAAATTGACATATATCATATATTTGAGGAATAAAGTTTAGTTGGGACATCCAAGTTTGAGTTACTCTGATTGTTTCATCTTCACTGAGTTGCAATGACTTGTATCACTATTCACATATGAGATAATTGTGAATGTTAAGGGGGAGCAATCTTCCCTTGCCAATATAACCTTTAGCTTATTAAACACAAAAAACAATTCGCTTAGTTTTACAACTCTGAAATCCTGATCATCATGGTGAAATGTGATGAAGCAAGATATATGCAAGCCTTTTTAGCTCATTCCACATATTTTTGTAAACATAACTTTTGTTTCTTCTCGTTTTTTTTTTCTTCTTAATTCTACTTGTCATTGACAGAGTTCATTATAATAGTTTGATCAACTATTCAAATTGAGTCATTGAACTAATTTTTTTTTTTTAAAGATTAAATGTTAGGACATAAATAACTTAGGCTGGCTTATCTTACAGAAGAAAAAGTTGCAGTCATTATATGATGATAGAGTGAAGATTTTGGTGAAAAAAGTTTTAGCCCTTACTGGGGATCCAGAAAGGTATGTAAAGTTGGTAAGTACATAATAAGTCATACACGTTTATGGGTTTTCTACATGCATGCTCAAGCATCAGGGTTTTCATAATCATGTGTGCTAACATTTATGTTCTCCTTTTTGGTAACTAGATTATGCTATGCTGCAGCTTTTGCATATGATCTTGCTTCATTAGTTTTCAGTGACAATACATATAGACCTTTCAATTATCTATTAATTGTTGACTTCACAATTCAGTGTGTAAGAATTATTTGAACGACTGAATTTTGCAATGTATGCACCATGTAGGTGGCTTCATTGCTTTTTAACAATGCTTGTGATTCCTTGTCTCTTGACTGGGTCATTGTGACAGAATTACAGAAAATGTTCATTCATGACTGGGCTATAAAGAAGAATGCTGATATTTGCCCTTAGTAGGTGCTTGATATTGCATGCTGGAGGTTCCAAGAAAGGGAGTGGAAGGCTGCAATTGAAATGGATAAAATTCGATGAGGAGATAACAAATCTCATGCTTTTAAAGGAAATTGAACTTTTTTTAGATAAAAATGATAGAACATAACTAGAGTGGCCATGGTTGCCAAGGGAGGATCCTGACGATATGGTAGGCTTGGACATGTGGTTTGGCCTGTAGTGTTGGGCATTGTTAACCCTTGGAGGTACCAATCAAATATTGTTTTGGCCTTGAGTTCTTGATAATATGATTTGTGTATGTAGGTTCACATGAGGCATTGATGCTTTTTAGGATTGGACTTGGGCTAGCCAACTTAAGTCTGAAGGCTGGGTTCAGCCATGACCAGGCCATCATCATATGGGGTGTTGCTTTGTTAACATATTGTTGAGGCCTACCTTGAAGAATGTTCACCTGACCTCTAACTGTATGTAGGCCATATGTTATTGGTGTAAATGCTCAATAGCTTTTGCAATTGTGTTATTTTATCATGATGTGAACACTGTCAAATAGTTATTGCTTTGGCCCATTTTGTATCATTTTGTTTAGCCAGGGCTTCAAGTTTATTGGGAGTAGGGTTTGTAAAATATCATAGAGATTGAGTTGGCATTACAGTATAGACTATACAGTGTTAAGGCTTGACATACAATATGTATTTGTTAGATGCAAGACGGTAAGGATTAGATCAAATGGGAAGGAAATAGAGGTATGTGCTAGATAGTGATCTATTTGGATTCTATATGCTTATGTCCTTTACTTATGAAATGAAAATCTAAGGGGTAAGTCTGCAATGCGCAATGGTTGACATATCTGGGTTTCCAAACACACAATACCTAAACCCCTGAAAAATCAAATGCAAATTTTCAGTTACAAAAGCCAAAATTCAGGACAAATTGGAAGAGGGAACACCCGGTGAAATATGGTTTGCTGGTTAATAGCTTAGGCTTTGCAAGCATGTTGTGACTTACAGTGTGACCATGTCCGGTATGCCAGGCTCAATCGTGTGATTTGATTTGGGCTTGATGTATATTGTTAGTTCACAATCTAATAGCTTAAGCTTTGCAATCATGTGGTGACTTAGCATGGTATGACCAATGACCATGTCAAGTTTATGGTTCTACATGCCAGGCCGAACTGTGTGATTTGTTTTAGGTGTTGTGAGGTGGATGTTGATGAATCTGACATCATGTAGGAGCGGGAATTTTAATATGTTTCTACAGTAGTTGGATATGTCCACCAAATGACTTAAGCTTTTGGCCAAGTTGGAGCCTACTTGGTATGATGTCCAAATGTTACGACGTGAACAAAAAATTTCAGATAGTATCAGATCCAGGGTTTCCTGGAGTTCTAGGTCCAATTTTTCTTATTTGTGATTTACTTTATTTGTTATCCTGTGTTATTCACCTAAAAAATGCAACTCCTAGTGCACGAAACTCCCACTCCATATTGATGATTTGGATAAAGCATGATGCATCTAGCCTTACCACTATAATTAGAGAGGTTGTTTCTGCGACGTGAATCTATGTCCTTCTGGTTTTAGTGCGGTACCCTAACAATTTGGTCAAGGCTCATCCTCATCCTAAATTATTCCTCTTATTGGTTCTAGTCAGCATGTTTGTCTCCTTATGTGACTATCTGCATGTATGTGGGGAAAGTTCTTAATATGCATGGTTTGCTCAAAATCTAATTGCTTAATCTTTTTAGACCAGGCGGTGACTTGGCGTAGAGAAACATAAACTGTCCTTTTTGGTACATCATCAGCATACTGGTTTTTACTATTGGATTCATGAGTCAACCTTTTATTCTGCCAATATTTGTTTGTTTGCACCCCACCCTCATTGGTGGTATCTTAGAATCATTTGCTAGATGTGTTAGTAACCCTAGGGTTGATGATCAAAAACAAAATTTGGTGGCAAGATCTTAAGTGTGGTTATTTATGATTTGAAGTTTTGAACCTAGCAAAAAATTAGCTCAATTTAGAACATGGTTTTAAATCGCAGTAGCGGTTAGCGTAACGTAACGGTAACGGGTGTAACGGGAAGCGGGAGTAGTGGATGTTACATAGAGGGAAGCAGGTGTAACGGCTGTGAATTTTTTTGAAGCACGCACAACCTTGTGCATATTAGCGTACTTGCATGTTTTAAACTTTTAGCCATTCTTAGAAAGAGTTTTAGTGTATTTTGGATCCTTTAGTTCGAGTAACTAAGTTATTTGGTAAGGGCAACAAGTTTACATTTGTTTTAAACCGCCAATCATAGAAAATTACACGTGTGCATATTTATACTTCTCATTGTTCTTATCTGTGATAAATTATTATGTGTGCTAAATTAATTAATAAAAAAAAATTCATTATACACTCCATTAATCTATTAAACACATAAGCCATACGAATAATATAACTATAAAATAGCTAGAAAAGAAAGAAGTTGAAAAATAAAGAACATAAATATCACATTACTAAGATTATCAAAAAAAAAAAAAAAGAAAATTTCCTAACAAGTTAGCGTCTTGAAATTGTTAATTAATGCATCTATTGTGAGTATTTAAAGAAATAGTAAATTTTGTATCATTGTCATCCTCATTATAATCTTTTCCCCCTCTTGCCACTTGGTATATTGAGAATGATATATGAAAGAGAGAAAAAGTGAGAAGAAAAAATAAAAAATAAATTTTTTTTTTTTGGGCGTAATAGTCCTATAGCGGTTACGTAATGGTCGTAGCGGCCTTTACATAATTGTCGCGGTCCGTAACGGCCACTACGGCCGTGATTTTTATTCGCACCGATTTTGCGGTATGTAACGGTATCGGTAACCCAAAAAATCATTATGTAACGGCGTTACGTAACGGTCGCGGCCTTTATTTAAAACCATGATTTAGAATCACTTTTTACCTGTCATGCATTTTTGTTCAAATCGCTGGTTCTTATAAGTATCATGGTTGGTAATTGCAGTTGTATTAACTATTTTAATCTGTTCATTCATATATTGGCACGACTCTGCAGTCATTGAAGTGCATACATGGTTCCTTTTCCCTGATAGAATACAGTCTCCCAAAGCAATGATATAGGTAGCAATGTAGCACTCTATTGTGGTAGGCAATGCAGTTAATGATTTTTCTTGCTCTAATAAAAGATCTGTTTATTTAAGTTATAGTCTGACATGGCCTGATATTGGTTAGATACATATCTTCTTGCTTATGTTTTTTGCTGCTTGGACCTATATGAGTTCTTGAACCTTCATTTTTTTTTTTTTTTGGTTACCCTTTGGCTATGTATAGAGAGCCATATGGTCCAAATGATGGTACTCAAAATTAAATATAGTCATGCTTATCCAAATGTTATATTTCTAATACTTTTTCTAGACACTGAATTCAATCATTGTTGTTTCTTTTTCCAGAGAAGTGTGCTTTGAGGACTTCCTTTGGTATGTATGTCCTGAACATTTTGCTGAAGATCTCTATATTAATGTCTTAACCATCTCCGAGATATATGTTGATTAATGCTATGAATTAGAAGCTAATATTGCACAATTGGTATCATGATAGGGCGAATTCTGTTTTTTGGACTCGTGCTTTAAACATTCCTTTTCCACATTCTTATGTATTTCCACAATTTCATGAAGAGCAAGACAGTCGTACAAGCTTAAGCAAAGCTTCTGGGGCTTGCTCAAATCTTATATCCAGTGGACAGTCAATTCATGAAAAGGACGCTAAAGGTGAGCTCATTATTCTGTCATCAATTATTCATTAAAAAAATGTTACTTTTTGATACCATTTATTTAGCTGGAGGTTTTGGAGTATGCATTTTCCCACTTGGCACTACACTTCTAGTTAAAGTGATGTACAATCTTTTCATGTTAGCACTTGCTGGTCAGAGAGTTGAAAAAGGAGTAACTGGAATGGCATCCACTCCCATACAAGGGCAGGCTGTTTGGGTTGAGGGTCTTGTCCCTGGCATTGATTTTTGCAACCATGGTAACCCTGGTGTCCAATCATTTCAAGCTTCATTTACTATTCTGAAATGTCTATTTGTGCATGCACACTGACAAGGAGAGATAATATACTGCTAAGAAGTTTATTTCTTTCATATTATGTTGTTTCCATGGATTCTAATGGTGTCAGGGCCTTAGCATTTGACCCCTCTCATCAACGTCTCTCTCAAGCATTTTACCATATTTAACAGTTATATTTTCTTCTTGCCCTTGTTTGACTAGGTTCCATGGATCTTCAAGAACAATTATTAGAGAACTTTTGCATCATTTTGTTCAAATACAATTTGCATCAAAATATCTTGAGATAACTTTATGGGCTCTAGAAGGTGGTTGCCCTTAGCAACTGTATTATGGTCCTTAATAATGAATCTTTCCAGTTGGATGCTATTGGCTCTTATCTTTTTCTTGTGAATTTTAAGTTGAGCCCCATCTTTCAACATTGTATGTACTTCTGTGTCTCTATTTGTTTTCTTAATTTTGTTGTTGATGGTTGAAGTCATTACTTTTCTTTAATCGAGGTATGGATTTTGATTGTTGAATAAGAGATTCCCCATATAGAGGATCTTTTTCTTTCTCATATTGCTGATTTTTTCATGGTTTAATTTCCTAATATATTGGCGAAAGGTTCATATGTAATTTCACCTCACTTTTTTTATAATGCTGCCATCCAGATTTAAAGCCTGCGGCAACTTGGGAAGTTGATGGAACAGGACAAACAACTGCAGTTCCTTTCTCTATGTACCTTATTTCTGGTCTTATCATCCCCCTGAATTCTTGTTGTTTTGCCAAGTTAATATTTTTATTTCATTTTCTCTTCCCTTTTTGGATAAGTAACTAGGATATTTGACTGCTCATCGCGTCCCTCCCCATTTTCTTTTCCAATTGGAAAGCAGGACACAGCACATTTCAAATTGAGAAAGAAATATCAATAAGTTACGGCAACAAAGGAAATGAGGTAATTTCCGTGTTCAGCAAGGTCTCATTTTTCACACATCAAAACTATATATATTTTATTAACTCTCTTTTTACTTGGTAGAATCTTTGAACATCCTATTGGTAAGTTATCTGATTACTTCAGTGCATATCCATGCCTATATATTTGGGATGCATTTGTGTGACGGATTATGTTATGTTCTTGATTGATTTATGCCTATTTGTTGAAAACTGAGATCAGATTATCAAGTTGGATTGTCAATTTTTAGATAACACATTTGTCAGTCTGCTTGGATATAATGATAGTGGGAATCAGTTATGGTTTTCTTCATTTCTTCACTCGTTCTATAACTGCTATGAAAATAAAGATGTAATCCCAAGAGGGGGGTGAATTGGGTATTTAAAAATTATTTAGCGGAATCTGAGTTTATTTTAAACCTTTTTATTTGTACCAATCAAAGCCTCACTCCAATATCAATCAAAAAATTCTAATCAGTGAACATACTATACCAATAGACAATCCTAGGTATATAAGAAACTGAAAATAGAATTCAAATTTTTACCTTCAGTGATTTCAGCAATCAGTCCTGAATTCCAACAACCAAGTATTTTCTTAAGACAAGAATTCAATACTATAAATCAGGTAGATTAGCTACCTGTGCTTTGAACAATTAATCAACCACAATAACTTAACTTCAACCAATTATTGCTAAATTCAAATATCAGTATTGGTCTGAATTTTCAGCCAGGAATATAAACCATACAAATCACCAATTTAATAACTTGAAGCAAACACAATCAAAACTCAGCGTTCAGCAAGTTTCCCAGCAAATTCAGAGCATACACGCAGATTATAAAGTGCATAATTTAAAAGATAGGGAAAGAAGAGCGAACACCGTATTTTTTACAAGGTTCGGCTTACCACCTCCATCCTTGCCTCATGCAATGTGCTGTGAGGATTTCCTTTACCACTCCATTCAATAGGTGGAGTATCCCTCTCTCCGTTGGTAGCTGCAGACCCCTCTCTAACGAGAACACCCTCTTGCTAGGCAATGATTCAAAACCCTGAACTGTCAGTTTGTAAAACAAGCAATACAAATAGTTCATACAATAAAAATACTCTCAGAAGAGCGGAATTTGTACAAGATAAAGCACTATATACTTCAAGAAATCAATATAGAGTTGAAGCTCACAAAGATATCTAAAGTATTCTGATTGTAGGATGAAGAATTTAGAAAATCAAATCAGAATTTTGTCTAGGGCTTTCAGCAAGAACTCACAGCAGTTTATTGGAATGTATATCAAGAGAATAGCAAAGATTTGAATTGTATGTGTGAGTATTGGTTACCCTAATTTGTGAAAAAGTAATCTTTGTATAGAGTAGGAAAGATTGTTACTGTTTTCCCCAAGTTTGGAAACCAAATCATTCAAATTTGGAAAGAAATCAATGCTGTTAATAAGTTTAAAACATAGACTTCAGCCGCCTGAACCATGAGGTCAGTTGCGTGAACTAATTCAAACTAGCGCTCCAGAATAGGCAGTAGTAGTTCAGTAGCCTAACCTCGAGAGTTCAATTGCTTGACCCTGTTCTGTTTCCTTATTAACACTTAAGTAGCATATCAGCCGCCTGATAGATAATCATCAGTCGCCTATACACTATACTACTTAGTGTTTTTTATATTTTGATTCCAAAACTTGTTTTTGTTAACTTTGAAATGTATTTTGGACCTTATAAAAATATTTTCCATATTCTAAATTAGGTCTCTAAGTCCAGAATAAATTTTAAGAGCTTCGAACACAATATTGAACTTAGAAGTACTTACATGAGACTCTAAAAATATAAATACAAATAAATTCCTAAGTCTTCATGTCGTATAGCTTCAATAATTGTCCAAGCTTTGATCAACTCTTCAATACACTTCATATTCCTCATGACTTGTAGCTTTGAGTTTAAGCTTCATTCAATCTTGTCAAGTAGAATCATTTTACTTTGTAAAACACTTGATTCCTGAAACTTAAAAACACAATAAGTAACCTTAATTTGTTATCATCAAAACGAGATTAAGTCTTGTTAGGCCAACATATTAGATCCCTATCTTAACAGCCACTAGCTAATTGCTAACTATTGAACTTCTTCTTCTTATTATTTTTTGGCTGGATAAAAAGGGTAGGAGGTGACAACTCATGGAAATCCTCTTTTAATGTGATCGTTAGAGCTCCTACCCATTTGGAAGGGGAGGCCAAGAGGGACTTAGTTGGACAAGTTTTTAATGGACCATGGACCCTTTCCATTGGGCTGTTTGTTGGAGCTGGAGGCACTACCTAAGGCCATTGAGCCATAGCCTGATAGAGCCCCAACGAGAGCAAAGTGGAATAGAGTTGGTGGCCAAAGATTAAAGACCATGAGTTAAAGTCTAACCATGTGACTGCTTCCTCGGGTTCGAACACATAATATCTCATCCTCTTAACCACATTGGGACTAAGCCGCTATCACTATTGAATGATTCAACTTTGTCCCTGCTTTTTGTACCACATTCTCCCTCCCCTTAACCACATCCTTGCCCTCAAGGATGAAAATTAGAAACTTGAATTCGTACGGAATGGACCAATCTGTTAGGAAAGGACATAGCTCTCTGCTTTTTACTTCTTTCCCAATGTGGACCTTCATTGAAATTGAAATAGCTTATTCCATATTCGTTTTTATCAAAACCTGCCTTATATTGCTAAAGTTGCACCTTAGTTATGACTTATGAGGCACTCTGGATTCTTGTAATCATGCTCAAGCATATCCTCCATCATGCGCCTAAGAGCCCTTCATTTGAGCAACTTGCGCTAATCCTCTTGTATGTATGTTTTGAGTTCTTTCCTTCTTAACTTTGGAGCTAGGTATATGATTTTCTCAGAAACAGTTGGAGCTCCTCTTAGCTTTTTCTGATGCTGTAGATGTTGACAATGGTGATTGCTTTATACTAGAATTGTCTTCTTTATAAATTTCATACCCACATTAGCAATTTCTCCGGGGCCATTTTCTACTGCAACTGTTCCCAATTCCTGAACACTTCTTTAGCTTCCCATTTATAAACTGTGCCAATACCTTGATTTTCTTAATCCGAATCTTCCATTTCTAATAGTTTCTTCATCTTTTTGTCTAAAAGAAATTCCAATTTTTTGTTGTTGTTTTTTGTTTGCTTGTTTGTATTTTTTTTGTTTTTTCTTTTTCCACAGTACTCTTTTTGTTTGTGCCTCCAATTTGTCATTAATCTTTTTGTATTCTCACCCATCTTCTTCCTCCATCAGCAAGAAACACATTTGTGTACACAGACATTTTGATCATCACAAAAGACGAAGTTACCTTATCAAGCTTCTCATTTAGTTTGCATCTTGGAGAGAATGGTGAGTGATTAGTTCTTGAGTGAATGAGAAAATATGATAGCTAGATCGCTGGGCCCTTGACATAATCTTTCATAGTTACACTGGTTTAAAACTACTTTGATCCCCCAAAGGTTTTATCACTCTAGTACCAATTTCCATGCCCTTGATCACATAGATGACTAAGATGCGGCAATTCAAGAGAAATAGACGCATGCACACACATGTGCTTGTGCGTCTCTCTCTTTACCAATTTTTTATGTCTTTGACCACATAGATGGCAAAAGGATTGTAATTCAAGAGAAATAGAGGCACACACTGACACACGCTCAAGACATAATACAATTCTGAGTTTGCTTGGGGAAGCTTGGGTTGAGGCAATATAAATAACAACTCAATTATCACACATCAACTCCATAGGTTGAGAATGTGAAAAAGCTACTTCTTCCAACATGTTCTTCAACCAAACAAGTACAAAACTTCAAATGTAGTATAGCCTTGTACTCTTAACTTTACAATTGACCTGACCACCACAGTTTGTTTCATACTCTTCCAAGAAACCAAATTACCACTAACAAAGATAGAGTATTCGGTTGTGGATCTTCAGTTGGAAGATGACTTGGCCCAGTCAGCATCTATATATCCCTGAATATGAGTGCATCCCCAATCCTGAAATAAGAAACCTCTTCCTGATACACCTTTGACATATCTCAAAATGCGAATTATTGCATCTCAGTTTCTAGTTTTCGGAGAATCGAGAAACTAACTCACTATACTTGTTGTGAAAGATATATTTGGTTGAGTGATTGTGAGATAATTTAACTTTCCAACAAGTTTGGATCGCAGCAACCCAGTCTCATTTAAAAATCAATAACATATTTTCTCTATGAGGAGACCGTTCCTATATAAGAGCTTGGTACTTCTATACGTAAGAAGTACTCCAATGGTCCCAAATCCTTGGTCTGAAATTTAGTTTGTAAGAAAAGCTTTAGATCTTGGATGCCTTGATCATCATCTCCAGTAATCACAATATCATCCATATACACAATAAGCAAAATCCTGCTAGATGGAGTATGGTGATAAAATATAGAGTGATCCATAATCCATTGCACACCATGGAGGCCAAACTCAACTACGACAACATTGAATCTAGCAAACAATGCTCTCGAAGACTTTTAAACCGCATAATGATTTCTTGAGTTGACACACTAATCTTGCCACCCCCCCCCCCCCCCCCGGGGTGGAGCAACAAACTCGAGTGGCTGCTCCTTATAGACCTCCTCCTAAAGATTATTCTCTAGGGAAGAGACTTACTAAGGTCAACTAAACTTAAGGAATCTGAGTAGTGTGGTGTAGACTCAAAAAAGGTAACATCAGCAAAGACAAAGAATCAATGTAAAAAGGGGCTATAACATCGATATCCCTTTTGAGTTAAGGAATACCCCATAGAAATACATTTGATAGCACGAGAATCCAACTTATCAGTTCTTAGAGTTAACTGATGGACAAAAGACATACAAACAAATATATGAGGAGGAAGGGAGAATAGAGGAACCTTAGGGAAGATAACTGAATATAGGATTTTACCACCAAGGACAAAGGATGGCATTTTATTAATGAGAGATCCAATAGTGAGCACAACATCACTCCAAAAAACTTTGGGGACATTTAGTTGATATAATAGGGTACGAGTGACTTAGAGAATATGGGGCTGGTCCTATTTGGCAATGGGAAATTATCATCAGTAAGGAAATGGTTGAGGGGCTGGTAGTTGATGACGAGCCGAAGCTTTCCTCAAGATTATTTTTTTTTTCTATTTTGCAGCTCCATGTTGAAGTACTCCACATTATCACTATGAAGTATTTTGACTGGCTTATCAAACTGAGTCTTTATTTGAAAACAGAACGTACAAAAGATATTAAACAACTTTGAACATCTTTCATTTAAATACAACCAACCCATCTTGAAGTAGTCATTGACAAATGTAAATCCCAATTTTGATGTGATGCAACTTGGACCCTAAACATTCGAATGGACTTGCATGAAAGGACTATTTGAATATTTGTTGACCTGGCCAGCAAAGGGAATGCGATGATGTCTTCCTAACTGACGAGACTCACACTCAAGACTAGACGCAAAACTCAAGGTAGGATTTAGTTGTTTCAATTTGTCCAAGGACGGAATGGATTTGAAGTGGTGTAGCATTGGCTGTGCAGGAAATGGGATAAGAGAGCAACTCAAATTAGTAAACTCCACGAGCCTCACATCCTGTGGCAATTGTCTTCCTCGTCTTCAGATCCTGAATAATCATAGAATCAGGAAAGAAGATTATAGGACAATTTAGTGCCTTTCTAAGCTTACTAACTGACATGATAGAAAGGGGACTTAGGAATGTACAAAACAGAAGAAAGAGAGATGGAGTGAGTAGGATTTACTGTTCCTATCCCCTTAATAGTAGTTGTGGACCCATCAACAAAGGTAACTTGAGGTTGATTTTTAGGATATTGGAGGGCAGAAAAGAAGTTGGTTACACCTGCCATATGGTTTGTAGAAGCAAATTCGATCATCAAAGGACTGGGAGAGATACTAGATGACATACAAACTATAGGATGACCCTTCTAAGAGAAAGATGCAATGTAATGAGATGCTTGATACTGTAGGAACCTTGAATACTCTTCCTTTGAAATAGTTATAGTACGTTGTCCACTCAAACAAGTGCTTGAAAGTGGAAACGTACTTTTGGGATTTGGCAACTCCATCCCAGAACACACACAGCCTAAATACAGTAGCAAATAGAAATACCCAGTGAACAACATCCTCTTGGAATTCATGGACACCATCCCAATGCACAACGTTTGACAACCGGAGCAAACCACAAGCACACGATGAACAATATAAAAATGAATCAAGAACACAACAATACCACTGTTTCAGGCCTCAGTGTATTCAATAAACATTGACCAAGAGCTTCAGGCATTAGAAAACAATCACTCCTGGAATGCTGGACATGAGCAACTAAAAAGGTGGTATCTTTGGACAAAAGAAGATGACAAAGAACTTGGTATTATGGTGTAGGGAAGGATTCAAGAAATTTGGGAGGAAATTGGAGCAAAATGGCTGCTCAAAAGACTCACGTGCCGGCATGTGAGGTCAGCACTGCCGGCTTTCAGCTGTGGAGGCTCCTCTGGCTGTGAAATTTTGCAGGCTGGCAGATTGGCAGGTTCTGTGGCTTGTTATGTGGTTAGTTTTGCAAAATATGAGCTATTTATTGAGTTTTTGATGAGGAAAGAAGCATCCAGGATTTTTCCTGCGACTGCAGCTTTTTTCCAGGAACTTCTGAACTTGCTCCTGGACTTGGTGATGCAGATGATCCTTCTACAGCAGCAGGTTTGCATGGTATTATGATGTTTAGGGTTTGATTTAGCTGCGGTCATGCAATTAGGGTTTAGGTTGGATCTTACTTTGACACCATGTTGAATAATTGGGTAAAATGGAAGACCTAACATCAGTGATTGGTGCCCTCTATTTATAATATATGTCAAGTACAATACCAATGACCATAATACCCTTACTAACTCACACTTACTAACATAACTCTAACACATACTAATAATACCAAATGACCAAATAACCATTAACACTATCTAATTCTGTAAGAGAACAATTCTGGGTTTGAGAGAGAGAGGGAGGGAGGGAGAGAACAATTCTGGGTTTAAGAGAGAAAAAGAGAACAATTTCTAACTAGTTATGTAAGAGAGCTTGCAATAGAATTCTGGGTTTACTTGGATAATAATAACTAGAATCTGCTTTCGGTTTCTCATTACTGTAACTCTTGAATCATTTGGATCCCTATCTTAAACTAATTCTGCTCTTAGATCTGTACCATCACTGCCACCGACGATTATTAAACTTTGTTTGTGAGCACTAATGTTCATATTTGATTGTGGATTGGCTTAGAGAGCTAGGGAGGGAGGGAGTGAACAGTTCTGGGTTTGAGAGAGAAAGAAAGAACAATTTCTAACCAATTCTGTAAAAGAGCTTGCAATACAGTTCTGGGTCTACTTCGACAATGATAACTAGAATCAGCTTCTAGTTTCTCACTACAGTAACTCTTGGATGTCTTGGATCCCTATCTTAAACTAATTCTGCTCTTAGATCTGTACCATTACTGCCACTGACTATTAATTATTAAACTTCCTTAGTGATCACTAATTAAGTTTAGATTGCTTAGGGCAGGTCGTGTGTTTTTTAGCTTTTGCTTTGTTGTCTATGTGAAATAAATTTGCATCCCAAAAAAAAAAAAAAAAAAAAAAAGCTCGGACTTGCACTTTTCCTGTGTAACACAAATTATCTTTGTATACACAGCTGGTCCCAAACCCAGATTAAGGAGCAGGTTTGCATTAGATTGTTGACAGCCAGCGTAAAACTTGTTAAATCCTTATCATGAATCCTTACCAAATCCACCTGGGTCAAGGGAATAGGCTGGGTAAGTATAGAAGGGAGAGGTGAAATTAGGATGTGTTCCCAAGAGGGGAGGTGAATTGGGTCATTTAAAAATTATTCGCGGAATTTTAAATACTTCAACCCTTAACTATTCAACCTTCCAATATATATAGATGTATATATGTAGATATGCAACAATCAAAACTATGTTAATTACAAGCCTTTAGATATAAATATGGATATACAAATTGAATTTACAATATGAGATAATACATTTAGTTGATCACTTGTTCGTATTATAACTTTCAGCTTGATTCAAGAAGATTCACAACATTGTACTCAAGAATAAATTCAGTGATTGATTTATGCCTTAATAAAAATCAATATTAAGATCTAACTTTGAGCACATGTATTTTCTTTCAAAATAGATTTTGTAAAGTACTTGTTTAGCTTCAGCACGTATACTTTATTCAAAAAATATGTTCACAAACAAGTTAATCCTCAGATTATTTATTTTCAAACTCAAAGTTATAAACTTTTGTGAATGGAAAAATCAATGCTTTGCTCGTACAACTGATATATATTTGATCTCAAACAAAATATGTTCAGCAAGTTCACTATGTTTAACAAGATTCCTCTTTTCAACAGGTTTTCAAATATTTAGCTCAACCTCAAATATTCAACAAGATTTAATATTGAGCATGAGATAATATTCAGCAAGTTCTTATAAAAATAAAATCATGCACGCAATTTATAACTTGTAAAAAATAAAAAGAGTAGGGAAGAAGAAGCTGAACACCGTTGTTTTTACATGGTTTTGCCACAACCTACGTCCTTGCCTCCTACAATACGCTGCGAAGATTTCCTTTACCAATTTCGTTACCAGGTGAAGTTACAACCTCTCTCCCTCAAAGGTGGAGTTAGCCTCTCTAACGAGAATCCCCTCTCGCTAGGCAACGATTTAATCCCCCGAACTGTCAAAAATGCAAGAAACAACAAATACTTGCTTGTACAAGAAAAAGCTCCTTAAACGAGCAGATTAGTACACGTTAGATTCAAAAATAATACTTCAAAAATAATATGAAAGTTGAAGCTCGAAGTACATCACCAGAATTGATTGAAAGATGTGAGTTTTGAATATCAAATCAGTCTTTTCCAAGTGAAAGAATCAAGAACACAACAGTAGTCTTTCAACAAAGAGAATACAAGAGAGTTGTGCGTGCCGTTGCTTTTCAATTTGTGTTCTTGCCCTAATGTGTGAGAATAATATGTTTAAATAGAGCACTAGGGTTTTAAAAAAACTTTCCCTTGAATTTTCTCTCAATTTGGAAACCATTCACGCAAGATTTGGAAACAAGATCAGCGCTGTTCAACGTTTAAACACTTGCATCAGTCGCCTGTTCCCGAAGGGTCAATAAAATCAGCGTATTTTGAAAGTTAGAATGAGGTCAGTCAACTGTGCCCGATAGGTCAGTCGCCTGTGCCTATTTTGTTTGAATATTTTCAAACATAGAAGCACCACAGTCGCCTAATGGTTTATCATTAGTCGCTTTTCCTTTCAGAAAACTTGTTTTTCAATGATTATGGTTCCAAACTTAATTCATATATTTGAAAACTCATTTTTGACTTTGAGAAAATATTTTCCATGAATAAAATTAGGTATCTAAGTCCAATGACATTTCCTTGGAGCTTCAATCAATGAGTATTAAGTTTTGAAGCACTTACATGAGACTTTCATATGATTTTCCTATCTTAGTGTCTAAGTCTTCATGTTGTGAAGCTTCCAATATGTGCTTTATGCACCGCTTCAAGGAGCTTCATGTCTCACATGACTTGAACTTTCATGTTTATCATGTCTCATTGCCTTAAGTGTAATTTTCCATTCAAATTCTTCAAGTATGTCCAGTTGAAATCATAAGATCACTTAAGTCCTGAAACTCAAACTTGCATAGACATGTTAAGTAACCTTAATTTGTTATCATCGAAATGAGATTAAGCCTTCTTAGACCAACAAGAGGGCTAAGAAGTTAGCACAAGAAACTAGGATTAGATCAGCAACCTAGAATATAGGGACACTTACGGGTAAAAGCATGAAAATAGTGGAAACAATGTTTAGAAGGAAAACTAACTTAATTTGCCTTAAAGAGACGAAATGGGGGAGAAAGCTAGAGAAATTGAAAAATCAGGATTTGAACTCTGGTACATTAGAAAAGAGAAACATAAAAAACGGGGTGGGAATCCTTATAGACAAAGACCTAAAAGATAATGTAGTAGATGCTAAAAGAATAAGGGACATGATCATTAAAATCAAGACAATTCTAGACATAGAGATAGTAAATGTCATTAGTGCATATGCTCTCCTAATAGGCTTAGATAAAATCCTTAAATGACAATTTTGGGAAGATATGGATAGTATTTTATAAAGGATAGCAATGTTTGAAAAGATATTCATTGGAGCTGATTTGAATGACACATTGAAAAGGATAAATATAGGTTATGAGAGGACACATGGAGGCCATGGATATGGAGAAAAAAATGTAGACTCGGATATAATTTTTGACTTTGCCATGTCTTATGATTTGGTTATACTAAACACTTGCTTTATAAAAAGAGAAGAACATTTAATAACTTTCAAAAGTGGGAAAAATAAGAGCCAAATCGATTTCTTTTTGACTAGGAAGGGATTGTCTATCTTGTAAGAATTGTAAAGTTATACTAGGTGAAAGTTTGACTACACAACATAGAGTTCTAGTATTAGATATACATACTAAAAAATGGAAGAGAGTAACACAAATCAACACAAGAGGACTAATTGTTGGAGCTTGAAGGGAGAAATATAATAAAATTCAAAGATAAAATGATCAAAGAGTGTGATTGGACAATAGGGGGTAAGGTAGATGCAAATACTGTTTGGAATAGGATGACTAATTTTATCGTAAAGATAATAAAAGATTTTAGATGAGTCTAAAGGAAGATAGTCGGGTAGTAAAGGAGGTGGGATCAAGAAGTTCTAGAAAGCTGTTAAGACAAAAAGAAATTGGTATAAAACATGGCAATGTTGTAGAAATATAGAAAACCTTGAAAAGTATAAAGAGGCAAGAAAAAAATTCGAAAAAGGTTATTAGTGAAGCTAAACGTAGAGCTTATAATACTTTATATACTAGACTAAATACAAAAGAAGGAGAAAGAGACATTTATAAACTTGCCAGAGATAGAGAAAAAAAATGTAAAGGTATATAAAATGCATGAAGGATGAGAATGATAATGTCTTAACCAAAGAAGACATAAAAGAGGCAGGGAAGATACTTTGATAAGCCGTTTAATAAAATCCAAAATTAAAGCTTGAACTTGGAAGGGACAAATGAGGAAAAGACTAAAAAGAAGATTATTTATTTATTTATTTTGAAAAATTGGAGTCCTTGAAATTAACATGGCTTTAAAAATGATGAAAAGTGGGAAATCTATAGGACCAGATAACATATCAATTGAAGTTTGGAAAGGTCTAGAGGATAAAGAACATATATGGTTAACTAATCTATTCAACACTATTATAAAAACCAAGAAAATGTTGGAGGAATGGAGGAAAAGCACTTTAATACCTTTATACAAAAACAAAGGCCATATTCAAAGTTGTAAAAGCACTTTAATACCTTTATACAAAAACAAAGGCCATATTCAAAGTTGTAATTACTATTGCGGAATTAAGATTATGAGTCATATGATGAAACTATGGGAAAGAGTAATTGAACAAAGAATAAGACTAGAAATGAGGGTTTTAGAGAATCAATTTGGTTTATGCCTAGGAGGTTGACAACAAAAGCTATTTATTTTTTAAGAAGATTAATAGAAAAGTTTAAGGAAAATAAGAGTGTCTTGCATATGGTTTTTATTGTTGGAGGATTGTTGTCCTTTCTTAGGAGGGATAGTTGTTCTTTGCCCTTAAATTCTTTGGGGGTTTATTCTTGCAAATCTTTCTTTAATATTTTGACTAGTGCTAACGTCTCCTTTCTGCTCCATAAAAAGTATTTGGAAGGCCAAAATTCCCTAAAAAAATAATGCTTTTATTTGATTGGTTGTTCTTAATATAGTTAACACTTAACAATTTGTTGCAGATTAGGAGCCTTTGACCACACTCTCCTGATGTGTGTTCATTATGGTTGACAGTTCAGAAACAGCTTTTTCATCTGTTTTGGCACTGCACTTTTGCTTGGAATATTTGGAATAAGCTTTTTGGTCTATTGGGAGAGGATTGGGTTTACTTAAGAGTCAGTGGAGGATTTGTTGGTCATCTCATTTTCTGGTTTTGGTAGAAAAAGCAAGAATATAGATGCTTTGTGGAGATGTGTGATTTTTGCAGTGCCATGGGGATTACGGCTGGAACGAAATGTTCATATATTTACAAGGAAAAAGTTGAATTTCTCTTCCATTATTTAGTCTCACTAAGGTGTGCTGCTGCTGGTTGCTTTAAAGGAGTGAGGTTCTCTAATATCCAATGGCATTGGCTAGCTTTGTTATTTTGATTGTTGCTTTTTATCTTCTTGTTTTCCATTCTTTTTTAGGTGGATTTCTTATTCTCCTCTTTGTACATGCTTTCTAAACCAATGAAAAATTCATCTTCTTTTATTATTTTAAAAAAACAAATATGATAAGTGGTCAATTAGAGACGATTTTGCTGGCTTATATGGGAAAAAAACCTAATTTTTAGATTTTATATTATTTTGTTCTTTTTATGTTAGTGACAAGGAAATTAATTGTTTGTGCGCTTGTGCTTTTGCATGCTCATTTGCTAAAATCTTGTTTTCTTTTCAATACAGGGAGCTTATGCTGCTTTTTGAATCACTGCATGAGTAAATGTAAAGCACTCATTAACCTTGCAATTTACTGTAATTGATTTGCATTTGTTGCAGGAACTGCTCTATCTGTATGGATTTGTCATTGAAAACAATCCCGATGACTATCTCATGGTAATTCCTTCTCATTATATCTCTACTCCTCATATATGCCTGGTGCCAACTCATTGTAACTTGCACAGACCCTTTTTTTTTTTGGGGGGGGGGGCGGGGGGGAGGCTACATTCCTCTTAGATAATATGCCTAAATATATTTGCAAGAGATGACCAATACCTGGTCACACAAAAATGAGTAATGTAAATAAAGTCAACAGGTTCATTATCCAGTAGAAGCACTTCAGAGTGGCCCATTTGCAGACTCCAAAGCACAACTTCTTGAAGCACAGGTCAGCCTTCCATTTGTTTTGATAACACATTATTATTATGTTAATTTTTAAAGGATTAAAGGATATTGTCCTATGATGGGTTGCTGTTTTCTTTAGTTTATAAATGTGCATTATCAAATATTTGTAAGTGGCATAAGCCTGATTCATGTTTGCAGAAGGCAGAGATGAGGTGTCTTTTACCCAGGAGCTTGCTAGATCATGGTTTTTGCTCTGCAGGCACTCCGAAGGGAAACAGTGTTCAGTGCAAAGTGGATCGAGTTTGCAGCTATAGTTGGAGTGGCCAGCGCAGGATGCCAACTTACTCAAATAAGCTTGTTTTTTCTGAGGATTTCTTAACTGCTTTGAGGACCATAGCCATGCAAGAGAACGAGCTCTTTCAGGTTTCATCAATGCTGGAAGAGGTGTGGTCTTTATTTGCAACTGTTTTCTCCTTTGTTTATTTGGCTATTTTTGTATCAGATAGTAGTAAATATCGCTCAGTAAAAAGTTGGAGAACTTTTCTCCCCCTTTGGAGAGCCAAGAGTTGGTTACTGTTAGAGGTTATCTATGTCTTTTAGTATTATTATCACTGTGTGTTAGTATGTTAATTAGTAAGAGTAAGGGTATTATTGTCATTCGAATATATTTAATTTGTATTATAAATAGAGGAAGAGACCTATCTTCAAGTTAGGTCATTCATTTTAATCAAATCTTAACATGGTATTGGAGCGTGAATGCGTGATCTAACCTAAACCCTATTCTCCTTGGCCATTACTGGAAATCACCATTCTCCCCCCCCCCCCCCCAACAACAAAACCCCATCGCAGGAGGACACCCCACGCCACATGCCTACATGGGCAACCCCACGTGCTGACGCGTGAGTGAAGTTCTGGCCACTTTCTCCTTTTTTTTTTTCCCCTCTGCTGTGCTCTGATTCCTTCTTTAGACTATATTATTAAGCTGTTAGGCCAGTTTTTTGCTAAAAAATTCTAACTTTTTTGACCATGCACTCATGTGATTCTGTTAATTTCTGTTCAGAGTTTGTGAAGGTTTCTTTGTGAATTTTTTGGAGCCGTGGCAGTGTTTGTATGTTCAGTTCTAAGGCACAGCATTGCTATATCCATCAGTGAGTTGTTCACCTCATTTGTGGTTGTGTCGGTGCTTCACATAGTTTGTGATTGTCCCGATTATTGCTGCTTCTTTTTGTTTTTTGGTGTGGTTGCTGATTTCTGAGTGCTGTGGCAATGCTATATCTGTCGACTCGTCTGTCGTTGTGTCGGTGCTTCACATAGTTTGTGATTGCCCCGATTATTTTTGATTGTTCTTCTTGTTTTTGGTGTTGTTGCTGATTTGTGAGTGTTAGGATGGAATCTATGAATCCCAATTTTTTTCCTACATTGTTGTCACAAATAACGACTCAAAAAGTTGGATGGAAAGAACTAAGTTCAGTGGTCTAAAGCTGTTCGGATTTATTTAGTAGGATTAGGGAAATCTGACCACTTGCTGCAATCTGGTTCTTTTGATGAGAAGAGAAAAGATGTGTGGGTTTAGGAAGATGCCTTGATTGTTTCCTTTTTATGGAATTCAATGGAGTGATAGTTTGCACGGATGTGTATGCATCTAGATACATGCAAAGAGATTTGGGATTATGTCAAACTTCTATACTCCACTAGCATTACACGTATGTATGATTTATCCCAAGAGTACTTTCAATTACAACAAGGAGATAGGAGTATTGCAGATTATTTTGGAGAGATGAAGCGTATTCAAGAGGAGCTTAACGTTGTGCAACCTATAACTGCTGACGCTCGTGAGATGTAGAAGCAGAGGGAGCAGATGACTGTTATTTGTGTTTTAGCTGGCTTGATACCTGAGTTTGAGGCAGTTCGGTCCTAGATACTTAATAGTGTCGAGCTACCATCATTTTCCAATATTTATTCTCATGTCCTTTGTGCTTTCTTCAGCACACATTCCCCTATCCTTGCATCTTGCTTTGAGAGGACATTCTTTGCTACACAGGGTGATTCTAGTTCTGTACCAAACAACTGCAAAAGTTATGGTGGTGGTTCAATGGTCGTAGTGGTAGAGACGGGCGAGGCAGAGGTACTCCTCGCATGTGCACTCATCGTGGACAAAATAATCATACTTTTGAAGTGTTGGGATCTTCACAATCGACCTTCATGTGTTACCAATGCAGCCACCATTGACTTCAGACCTTTGGGGGCAGCCAATGCAGCTACCGCCAACTCCTCACCTTTGGGGTCGAGTGGGGGGCTATGTATTGTATCTATGTTAGAGGAAGAATATATGAAGTTCCAACAGTATCAAACGTCACAGCCAGCTTCTCTTACCATTGCATCCCTTGCCCAAACAGGTAATCACACAGTATGCCTATCATAGAGTACTTCTCCTCCTAGTCCTTGGGTCATAGACTTTGCTGCTACTAATTATATCACAGGTATACCTAGCTTTTTCTCCACTTTTCAATATTCTGTAAATTTACCTTATTTTACTCTTGCCAATGGATCCACTACTGTAGTCAAGGGAATTGGAACTGTAAATCCCTTTTCTTCTATTTCTCTTCCTTTGATTTTATATATTCCAAAATTTCCTTTTAATCTTATATCTATTAGAAAATTACTAAATCCTTGAATTGTTCAATAACATTCTTCCCTAATTCTATGGTTATTCATGATTTGAAGACAAGGAAGACGATCGGTGGAGGGCATGAAGTTGGTGGACTCTTATTACTTTGTGTAGCTATCTCCTTCTATCGCCCGGACTCCTGTTGCCACACCTTTCCAAATTCATTGTCGTCTGGGTCATCCTTTATTGGAAAAGTTAAAATATCTTGTTCCTAGTTTGAGTTTTGTGTCTAGTCTCAATTGTGAGTCTTGTTAGCTGGGAAAGCTCCATCATGCTTCTTTTGCTTCCCAAGTCAATAAATAGGTTGCCAGCCCTTTTATGTTAGTTCATTGAGATATCTGGGGTCCTAGTAGGGCCGTGTCCTAGTTGGGTTTGTGGTACTTTGTAACCTTTGTGGATGATTATTCAAGAATGACTTGTTATATTTAATAAAAGATTGTTCTGAGTTATTTCATGTATTTTGTGCCTTTTTTTTTTTTTTTGAAATAAAGACTCAATTTGGTTTGCCAGTTCGAATACTTCAAAGTGATAATGCTAAAGAGTTTTTCAGTGCACAATTCACTACTTATATGACTTAGTTTGGTATTGTTCGTCAATCATCATGTGCCCACTCTCCTTAACAAAATGGGGTTGCAGAGCAGAAAAATAGACATCTTGAAATCACCTATACCTTACTTTATCAAATGCATGTACCTAAAGTGTTTTGAAGTGATGTTGTACTTATTGCTTGTTTTCTCATTAACAAAATGCCATCCTCTGGTCTTAGTGGTAAAATTCCCTACTCCGTTTCTCTTTCCTAATTCACCTTTATTTTCTCTTCCTCATATATTTGGGTGTGTCCTTTGTTCATCTACTAATCCCTGGGGTGGATGAGTTGGGTCCTTATGCTATAAAATGTGTCTTTCTGGACGATACCAAAGACCTGTTGGAAAGTTGAATTATCTCATAGTTACTTGGCTAGATATATCTTTTGCAACAAGTGTTGTGAGTCAATTTCTAGATTCTTCAAGGACAAGTCATTGGGGCGTAGTAATTCGCATCTTGAGATATCTCAGAGGTGCATTTGGGAGAAGTTTTTATATCATGATCAGGGTTACACTTATATTCATGGATATTACAATTGCAGATTGGGCTAGATTGCCTTCCGATCGGAGATCCACCACCGGGTACTATATCTTGGTTAGTGGTAATTTAGTTTTTTGGAGAGTAAGAAACAAATTGTGGTGGCAAGGTCTAGTGCTGAATTAGTATATAGAGCTATGGCTCACACTGCTTGTGAACTTGTCTTGTTGAAGAACATGTTGGAAGAATTGGGTTTTTCGCATTCTCAACCTACGAAGTTGATGTGTGATAATCAAGTTGCTCCTCATATTGCCTCTAACCCGGTCTTTCATGAGTAGACAAAGCACATTGATGTTGATTTCCGTTTTATTTGCGAGAAACTTGTGCAGAAGCTCATTAGAGCCGCTTATGTGAAGTTGGACATGCAACTTGCTGATTTGTTTACCAAAGCGTTGGGGGGGGGGGTGCTTGTGTTAAATTCATTTGTAACAAGCTAGAAACATATGACATTGATGCTCCAACTTGAGGGGGAGTGTTAGACATTATATATGTCTTTTAGTATTATTATTATTGAATGTGTTAATATGTTAATTAGTGAGAGTTAGTAAGGGTATTATTGTCATTAGAATGTATTTAATTTGTATTATAAATAGAGGAAGAGACCTATCTTCAAGTTAGGTCATTCATTTTAATCAACTCTTAATAGTTACCAATGAGTGATTGGATGTAGAATATGAATACAAACACACATATACATACATAGTGTTTTATTATAGCATATTACAATATCTTCCCTAGTTGTGGGTGAGTAGTGTCATTTTTATTGAAGAAGGTAATAAGCAAACTGAATTTTTGGTGGGGGAAGGTCGACAGTGAAAACTATTAATAGATTAGAAAAGAGGTGGATTATGAAATGATAAAGAAAGTAATGATTGACGAAGCAACACAAAAGCTAAAGATGATTTTCATTTTTCCATTTTTGGCTCTTGCTCAAAGCGTTGTAAGTTGTGAGGAAACTTCAACATTTGCATAAGAGCTGAACTCCTGTGTCCTGGAATATTGGATGTGCACCAGTATCGAGATAATCAATTATATAAACACTAGCATATATATATATATATATATATATATATATGAAGGGGAGCCTAGGTGCAACAGTAAAGTTTATGCTGTGTGATTTGGAGGTTATAGGTTCGAGGCGTGGAAACAGCCGCTTGCAAAAATGCAAGGCTGCATACCATAGACCTATTGTGGTCCACCCCTTCCCTGGACCCGACATATATGGGAGCTTTGTGCACCAGGCTGCCCTTTATATATATTATTATAACAGAACTGTGTTTCTCTAGAATTTCAACCTTGCACCCAGGTGAATATTAAATGTGAGAAATAATTATTTTTACTTCTCAATAGGGAAGGAGCTAATTTCCTTCATTGTACTCTTTTATTTTGAGTTTTTGAGTGGGGTAAGGTGGGGGAATGTTCAAATTTGTATGTTTTCTGTTTTGTACGCAAGGTGTTTTGATAAGGAAAAACAAGGATGCCCCCAACTGCAAATTGCATCCCAGGTAAGAATTCTACCTTTGCCTCCCATCCCAATAAATTAGCCAGCCCTTCATCTCATGCGCTTTTTCAAATTTGTTTCAAAGTAACTTGTTTGAAGTAAGCTGATATATGGTTTTATGACCGGACTATTCTTTAAAGATAAACAATAAGACATGGATATACCATGGAATTATAAACATGCACAGTTAGTAAGTATTAGACTTGCCTAGAAGTTTGGCTAAGGTTTTTTTTCCCCCATCAAGGAGTGGAGAATGGAGATATTCTTTAGTTTCATACCAAAGTAAAACTGTGATTTTATTTGTCTTGTAAATTCTTATTTCACTTCTTGACCCTCATGGAATATCTTTTTTCTCCGTTTGTAGCTTGTTGGATCTGAAGACGAGAGGGAACCATCTGATACAGAAGTTCGAGCAGCAGTATGGGAGGCTTGTGGGGATTCTGGGGCTTTGCAACTGCTTGTTGATATTCTTAATATGAAGTAATCACTGGAAACTCCCTTATTGAACATCATTTCACTGGTAGTTTGACTAAATATGGAAATGTAGATTATCAATTTCTTTACCCCTTTTATCTTTTAGCTAGCAACTTCATGTCCTAGTGTAAAACATGGACTGGCCTGGCTGGTGGATCAGATCTAGGTACATGGCCAGCCTGAATTATAGTAAAACCCAGAAATGCATTGAATTAATGTCAACCTAGCTGAGCAGGAGTGACTCGGAGGGTTGGCTTAGCCCTCCCTTTTTTTTTAACAATAAATTCTAGTAGTTTGCAACTGCAAAAGACTGGAACCTTCCACATTAATACAAGTGATTAAGACCTCAAGTATTTGTCCATCCAGCAGTGGCCAACATTGTGTGCAATGGATGCCTACTATATTTGTCTGTCCTGTAGATAATCAAATACTAAGGTGATGTGTTTGGTTCATGGAATGGAATAGGATGGAAATGGAATATCCATTGTAAAGTGATATAAGAGTTTACAAAAATTGAAGGTAGGGCTATTTTAAGGGAAATGACCATGCAAAAATCAACATGGAATACACAAGGAACGACTATTCCCAAGTCTTATTATAGTAATATCTATTCTCATGCTATTCCATATTGGTCGGAATAATACCAAGTTTTGCATGATTGTTTGCCTTAGAATGGCACTATCTTTTTTTTTTTTTTTCTTTTCCTCTGTATACAATAGTTTGTTTTTACGCTTTAAATTTAATGCTAAATCAATCACAGATTGGAACTCCCATCTCTCTCTCTCTCTCTCTCTCTCTCTCTCTCTCTCTCTCTCTCCATTCAAAGGTTTTCACATCTGCTACTCTGAATGCTTATTATATTATTGCTTAACTGCCTCCATGCCAGGGCTGAAGGTATTGGTCAGGTTTTCTTTGTCGACAATGTTAGCGATCAATTCCTTTGCACTTGATCATCTAATATTGTTTCTGAGGGTCAATAGTCAAGATAATGAGGCATTTTCTTCTACTTGAATAAAAATTTTTGAACTCTCAATTGATCTACATGATGAGGTTTGGATTATAGGTAGCTGTAGAGAGAGTCATTTGATAATGAGTGATAGGGCCCAAGTTAGATGGACCACAAATGTTTGTGAACCCATTGAGCTGGGAGCAATAAAGGTATGATCCAACCTCCCTTTGTTCATTTCTGTCAAATCCAACCAAAATCATAGATTTTTGGGCATCACAAGAAGGGAAGGGAGATTTTTCATAATCAGAGTTACAGAAGCTGCCGAGAGAGAGTTGGGTGCTGTTCACCAAGAAGTGAAGAAAACTTTTGAAGACACTCCTCCATGAAGCTTGGACAGCAATATTGCAGCCAGGATGTATTGCCCAAAAAACAAGAACCTTGTGAAGAATTGGTCATGAAAAGAAAAAGGCTTTTGGGTTGAAGTTGGGAGCTTGAAAGAGGTATAGAAAATCCTAAGTATAGCTATGGTTGTAGGATTCTCAGGTGCAGGTTTAGTTCCTAGTCAGAGATGCACAATGGGCAAAGATTTCTTGGGGCCTGAAAGCAGGTGGAAGGATCTTCACATGAATAGTTCCATCTTTGTACTGCATTTTCAATTGAGAATCAGAGCAGAGGTGGTGTTGTTGGAAACATGGTTTTTTTTTGGTGAAAATGATCTTGTACTAGTGGCACTTGGCTTTAGGTACTCATAGAAAGGGTGCTGAGCAAGATGTGGATCTAACTCAAGGGCTTCCTGATTCATCTGCGAGAAGACAGGATCATCAGGAAGACAGGAGACCTGTGGGAAGAATATGTTGAAGCAGATGAAGCCATAGGTATAGATCTGACTTTTTGTGGGCAAGATTGATGATCTATGGAACATCAAATTGCCTGCCAAAATTAGTGTCAGATGAAGAAGATGGTCCTACAAAATTTTAATTTGTCCAGAATTGGTACCTTTTGCTCCAACGTTGGAAGTCTTAGAGGCACAGGAGGCATGGAATTTCAAGTGCTGCAACTTGCTATATGATAGGTGAAATTCGAGATGGAGAAAACCTCTAGTAAACGTGTTTGCCAGGCTTGGATGGAACTACATGGCAGAATGCTCTGGAAGTTCTATTGAGATCCAAAATTTAAATTAGTAGTTGATGGACTGGACCCAGGTTTGCTACCGACCAATAGTATTAAAGAGGATGAATCGCCAAAACAAAGGAGAAGAGGTGATTTCAGATTATGGGCCGACTCTCCCAGGCTCATGAGAATCAATGTACCTCCCATATTTCTTGGAACTCATTAATGCTTTTGAACAGATAAAGCTTGCTTTGCTGGGCCTCAAATTAGCAGGCCCAAAAATGGTCTTCAACTAGCAACCTGAGCCTATTCAGTCCCTGCCTTTCCTTCTAGGTGATGATTTGGATGGAAATAAGGACTTGTGATGGTTCATTCCCAGCGATAACTTAGAAGAGATAAGATCAGTGCTTTTGGGGCTGAAGCTTCAGTGGATTATAGTTTAGAAACCTAATCAACTGCAAGCATTGATATGGCTATTCCTCTATGGAGTTGATAGCTTTGCTGGCTTGTAGTTGATGGAGGAGGGGCCAATAGAGTGTAGGCCAATAAATTTTATTCCTCAAACTGAGTAGACTGATTGGGGAAAATGAAGAATCTTAAATCAGGTTCGCAGATATCCTTCAAGATTTTTAAGATGAGGCTTTTAGACTGCTTAAGAGTGCATCAAAAGAAGAAGGGAATATAGAGGGCTGGTCTCCAAGAAGGCAGATGGGGAAATTGGGGAGACTAGAAGGACGAGGGAACTTGGGCTATTGTTTTAAAACTCAAACTGGTTAACAACTTGGTAAAGCTACTGGATTGGTCCTGGTCGGCCTGGTGGGTCAAATTGGTGGTCAACAGGTGATTTTTATAGTAATATTATTGCTAATATTATTTTAAATCATAGCGACTGGATTTAATTCATTAAAATTTTTTAAAGTGTAAAATACTTGGATAAATTGATAAATATTAAGTAGGAGCAAGTGAGGGTTTAATTTGATTAATAATTTCTATGGTAAAATAATAATTTGATTAGTTTATGTAGTTATGCATGTATTAGGGTTCGTACATATACATGTTTAAAATAAATGTCATTGTGTACACACAAACATATGCATATATACACATACATATGCATAAATACATACCTACATATGTACATGCATATATATATATTCTAATGTAAAGGCAGAAAAAGCATCTGTACTGCTTGGATGCTTCTTTCACCATGGTTGAGGATTTGGGTGCTAGGCTTCCCCGCTACGCATTTAAGATTTTTATCTTATTTATGAAAGATTGGGAGGCACTGTGTGATGGGGTCAACTTGGCCGACTCATCCAGTATGGCTGGGTTAAGCTGAGCTGCATGAGTCCTGCTTGTTGATTCCAGTTCTTTAAATTTCCAGGTTCATGCCATCACCTAAACTAGTAAAGGGACTCTGGTCCGACTGATTGGGTCCAGGATTTAAAACTATGATTTGGGCATCTACATTGTTCTGTTAATTATAATAAGAGAGGGAAAGGGAGAGTTGGATATGGGGGTGGCAGTATCAATAGTTTGAGTGCTTTTCCAGTTTATCATCCAATCATAATTTATGGAATATGAGGGGTTTGAAGGATAAGTAAAAGGGTGGTTTTAAAGGCTTTTTTTAAAGGAATGAAAGCCAGAGTTAGGGGGCGTTTGTTTGCACTTAATAGACTCTAAATAGAATCTATACTCTTAATGGCCCAATATTCAGTGAATCAGAGCTGTTTGTTTGAGCTATGAATAGGTTCTGAATCTGCTCTGACTGAACTAGCATTTGCTCCTCACTGGTTCAGTCAGCACCAGATTTTGTTACTTTTTGTTGACACATTTTGTAACGCCCCGAACCCATAAACCCGAGTCCGGTGCATTATACTTGATAAATCATAATCCATAACATACGCAACGGAAAACATAATCATAATTTCCATAAACATAGTTCTATAACACCAACATTCCATAATTCCAGAGTTTACTATCTCTATCTAAATTACATAAAATTCATCCATCACCTCCATTTCCATAAATACATACGTCTCCAAAATATTAGAGTATTTCCACAACCATTACTTATTATTCTTAAAATATAAAGACATAAAACATAAACATATACATCCCCAAAATAGTATCAACATATACCCTTTATTTTATAGTCCTCAAAAATGCTAAATTACCCTCGAGCTCCTAGGCCCGACCTCGAGCATGTCTTGAAAAAAAAAAAATTCATATTCGGGTGAGACACATCTCAGTAAGGGAAGAAACATACATATTAAAACAACGTGTGGCTAACATGAGGTATAAAGATATCATTTTAAATACCTTTACAAAATCATTATCATAACATTGAAATCGTTTTCTAAACCTAAACAATCACATGCAAATATTTAACCCACGAGATTACCCAAGGATAGGGGTGATTACTCTCCCATACAAGTAGCACCCCTCTGCTCTGATACTTAGGCAACTCTAAGGTCACAACTAAAGCATATCAGGGCACTCACCTTACTCGGTAAGCCCTCAAGTGTTAAATTGATCTCGTACTCACGCTTTCAACAATAGTTTATCGGCAAAGGCCCTAAGGATAGGGAAATCTACCCGCCCATATAAATAGGTTCCCTTTTCCCTAGTACATTATGCAACTACTGTCACATCTGAAGCTACTAATGCACTCGCCTTTCTCAGCAAGCCCTCAGGCGAAGAGTTTGCCTCGCCCAATCGTAACATGTTCTACTTATATAGATACTTCTAATATGATAATACTTTATTCCTTTCTATCATTATTCATTCATACACATCTGTTCATGTTCATAGTTTAAACATTACATTTCGTTTCACTTTAAGTGACTCTTTCTCATTTACTTTGTTCACATTTGTCATTTCATTTCATGGTCATTCTATTGTTATTACATTGCATAACATTTTCATTTCATTCCTTCGTACTACAGTCGCTCTTTAGCCATCATTTGTTAGTCCACATAGAAATGCGCTAGAATTTGCTACAGTTAGTCCACATAGAAATGCGCTAGAATCTGCTAACATGACTTTCAGCTGTCATACATTTACATGGTTGCATTTAACATACACAGGCAACATAGTCCATGTCATATTTTATTCATAATACTTTACTTAACCTGCATCTTATACATTTAACATCTATTTGTGCAAAATTTCATGCCACACAATTTAACAGTAATTTCATATACATTCCTTACAAAATAAGCCAACTCACATTTAACATTTATATGCTAAAAATACATTTCATTTCTCACATAAATTCCTCAGAAAATTCCTTTTCACTTTCATCCATTTACTTTCACATATACATAACTATATAAACAACCTTAGGTTTAGAAATCATAATTTTTACATGGTTGGCATTTTATACCCATTTAAAAACATATATACATAAATAACACATAATCCATTTTAATTCATGAAAACCTGATTTAACATATAAATTTCTCCCTTACCTGACTTCAAACTACGCTGGCAGGATCCCCGAACCGATACCCATAGCGTTCACTTGGACCCTGAATCCAAAAATCTTAGCTTAATTAAAATAAATTCCAATTAACTCAAATCTTAAGGAAAACACTTATTTACTATTTCCTAGACTCCATACAACATTATTCATTAAGGAAATCCCAAAATAATTCATTTACCCTGATTTTGGGATGTTTCCCAAACCTCACAACCCAACGATCAGTTCTTACAGCCTTGCAGAGAATGATCCTATGAACCTCGTGGCGGTTCCGGATCTTCAAACCGGATAAAATCCGGCCCGAAATCGAAGAGAGAAGAGTGGAGGTTCGTATTTTAGAGAGAGAGAGTGAAGAAGGTTCGTGAATTACGCTGAAAAATGAAGACCCTATTTATAGACAGGGCTTCGTCGACACGTGGATTCGTCGATGAGACACTGTAGAGACTTCGTCGACGAGAAGTTACGTTTGTCGCCGAAATTCAGAGTTCCAAAATATACTCTCTCGGGATTCCTTCGTTGACGAGGAACAAAGTTCGTCGACGAGCTTTAGAAGGACACTCGTTGACGAGGACAGTACATTCGTCGACGAGGCTTGCTTTTCCTTCTAAAAAATCATTTCTTTTCCCTTATTATCCTTTAATCCATTTTATTCATTATATTTTCTAATTATTTTAAATTCCGTGTCATTACACATTTGCCCCTAGAAAAAATACAAAGTGATAAAATCCCCAAACTCTTTCCTCCTTTCCACACAACCCACCCTCTCTCTCCTCATCCCTGTTTCTTCCTCGACTTTTCATTCACCATTGCTTCACCTCCCATAATCACCTCCCACCATCCCACCACCTCCCATGAGTCTGTAGGAAATTGTCGACCCACCCTGATATGGAGCCTCCCATCACACTCCCACCAGAAAAACCACCAGATTTGGAGCCTTTGACACCACCTCCCACCACAGCCTCCACCACCTCCTTCCACCATTCTCCTTGCAATGCCTCTCACCATGCTCACTGCTAGTGCCTGCCATCATACTCTCAATCCACGTCCACCACTGCTTCCATCATGCTACCATGACAACCTCCATCATGCCCCCGCCACAGCTTCCATCACGTCCTTTGCCATAAGCTTGAAGCTTAAAGTTTGAAGACTGTAGCTAGAACCCATGGAAGATGGTTGATGCATCAGAATGATGCAAACCCAAAAGATTAGATTTTTTTTTTTTGATTTGATAAATTTGAATTTGACGTGATGGTATTTATGAATTTATTGCATATGTAATTTTCATTGGCATATGACTTGATAAACCAGAATTGTGTTCTTGTATTTTCATAATTTTATTTTTTTTATTAAAAAAAAGAAACATATTCAGATGTTTTAAGATTTTCCAAACAAGTTATACTTTTCCGTGTTAAGGAGTTTGATCACATTCTAAGTTAGCATCCACCGCTTTATGCTTAATTTTTCCGAACACCCTCTTAGTATGCTTGCAGGAGAACCAATTGGACTACTATGAAAGAAGAACTGTCAGAACATTTTGGGTGTGTGAACACATGGATTGGAGTGGAATTGAATCTAATGGCATGGCAGGGGTAATGCTTACCTTGTGGACTAAAGATACTATCCAAGAGGAGAAAGGGAGAGTGCTCTATTTTGTGTTGAGTTTAGATTTGTAGCTATGGAAAAGGTGTGGGCCTTCAGTGGTGTGTATGGAAGAGGGGATAGGAGTTCTTGAAAGACACGTGAAACATGCTGCAGCAGGGTTTAAGTTCTTTGGGAGAATTGGGGAGATCACTGGTGCATTGTGGGAGATCTTAGTGTAGTCCTCCATCCTCGGAAAAACCAATAGTAGGAGACAGCTAGAGCTGCCTATCATAGTTGTCAAATCAAGATTCAAATCATGAATCGAAATTCCAATTTTGGGAATCAAGAATCAAGAATTGAATTGAATCAAATCGTAAGATTTGATATAAATTTCTAAATCAATTCTAAATGACATGATATACAAACAAGTGGCAAAATAGTATAACACATTTAAATTTTGACGACAAAAAAGTCATATTTCATTTGTATGCTTTCCCTAAACAAATGAAATGTAAGAGAAATGGGCATGGTCCTATATTACTATACTCAGATTTTCAGTCTTGGTCAACCCCCCTACCTACAGGTTTCTTTGCATCTTCTTGAGGGTTGAGGCAAGTATCTCCCCCCTCCTCCTCTCTTTATCCTTGTGTTGGAAATATTCATAAAATGATTAAAAAAGCTGAGAGTCAGTCAAGGGCTGTTCCAAGATGTTAGATTACCACTTTACCTAAAAGCTTAAGCTTTTAGGTTGTGGGCAAAAATGCATATTAAGCTTTAATACTCCCCTGCAGCCCAATGGCACTGGAGAGATAAACACATGATGACAGGAAATGCAACAATTTTTTTTTTCAAGCACAACACAATAAACATGGGTGACAAGACTAGAACCCGAGACCTCCTAGTGACTAGCTCTGAGATCATGTTAGATTACCACTTTACCTAAAAGCTTAATCTATTAGATTGCGGGCCAACAATGTATTTCAACATTAACACTAGACTTTAAAATGCGATGCATTGGCAGCAAAGATTGTTATATTTCACAACTTTTATTTGTGGAATGACAATATAATATTATGTGATGTTGAAGAGAAGCAAACTGTCAACTTAAGGTGTATTCTATTTGTAGTTGAAGATATTTCAGGGCTAAAACTAAACCTGGGAAAGAGCAACATTGTTTTCATTGGGAAATAGGATTTTATGGTTAGAAATTGGCTCTGATTTTGGGTTGTGTATTGATCCCTTTGCATGTCACTTACCTGAGATTTCCATTGGGGGCAAAAGTGAAAGCATTAGAAGGTTGCTTAGATTTAAAAATAAAAAATAGCGTCACTTCACACTGCCTAGTGAAATTAGCTTTGGGTGATAAAATTGAAGATGTTGGTTGGCGTGCTGTGGTGACTATGGATGCATGTTACATTCTACTAAGATTGTTTGCATATGGTAATGATGTGGTTCAGCACACCAAAGCCAATACTTGCTCTTTCTGAAAATTTAGCAAAATAATGACTTTTCAACCACTTAGAGAGAGGGGTCACTAATGCCTCCTAATCTAGAAAAATAAATGGCTTCCTACCTGCCCAACAATTTGATGTTGATGTAGAATGTTTGATAGGGCTGTAAATCAGGACAAACATGTGGATTGTGGAGTTTGGTGACTAATCAATTAAAATCCAGCATCTATTAAAGGAGTTCCAGGAGTTGATTGATGATGAATTTACTGTGGGGTTTGCCACCAATGAGAAGCATTCAGCATGCTGTTATGGGTGCCTAGTGCAGCTTAACCAAATTTGCCTGCCTGTGTGTCACGAGCTAAGCTTGTCCAAGGCATTGTGCTTGCCTGTGACCGCTTGTCTTGTGTGCTTGGGATGGGTTTCCATCATGTAAATACTAGTGTAGGGTTATTTTTTACTTGTAGTTTATTTGTATGCCAAATAAGGCGACTCCTCGGTCACTTTGATGTTTCCTAGTGTCAGGATGATAATTACATAAAAATCTCTTTAGGGAAGGGTGAGTGTTCATTAGTCATTGTAAAACTTACTAGCTATTATCAACGTGTTTAGCCTACTTGCCAATGGAGGTGTTGTTAATGAATTGCATAGATTCAATGTTTACTGCTTGCTTGCCACTGTTTTCATGAATGCTTACTGTTTTCGCTGCCATTTGATTGAATACTAATGAAAGTGTTTCGTGGATGAATGTTAGTAAATGATAGGCTGGCTAGTTAAACAAGAGTGCTTTAGCTAGCGCCGCACGACCCTTTCACAATGGTGTGAAAATAGTCGAACCGTGACACTTGGTATCGGAGCCCAAGGTTGGGTTGCTACATGAATTCGATTGCCTTCGTTGTGGGATTTGGAAAGCTTTGGTAAGTGACCATGGCACCAAACAATGCTGAGAGGATCAGAGTGCTGGAAGCACTGGTTGAGACAACAACCAATACTGTGGCCGCGGAGGTGGCCCATATGGGAGAACTTGTTGATGAAGTGATGGGATCACAAAAGCATCAAGCAAGTTTGCTAGGTGAGATGTCAGAGGACTTTCGCCATACAATTCAAACTTTGCAATCTCAGATGGTGGATCTAGATGCAAAGCTGAATCTAATGGCTCTTGCTATGGGGAACTCCAACACTCTGAGAGTTAACAAGACCAAGGTACTAGAACCCAGGACGTATGGGGGTGCCCGTGATGCCAAAGAGTTAGAGAACTTCTTGTTTAACGTGGAGCCGTATTTTCGCGTTGTGAGGATGGCCTCAGAATAGGTGAAAGTGGATATTGCGACCATGTACTTGGTTGGTGACGCCAAATTGTGGTGGCGTATCAAGTACAAAGAAATTGAAAATGGATGCTGTGTAATCGATAGTTGGGTAGACTTAAAGAGGGAGCTCAAGGCCCAATTCCTTCCTGAGAATGTTGAGTATAATGCCAGGAGAAAGCTGAGAGATCTCAAGCATACAAGGTCAATCAGGGAATATGTGAAACAATTTTCTGCTTTTATGTTGGATATTTGGGATGTGTCGGAGAAGGACAAGTTGTTCTATTTTCTAGAGGGGATGAAACCGTGGGCAAGAACTGAACTTCATAGGCAAAGAGTTCAAGACTTGTCTACTGCACAAGCTGCTGCAGAATGCTTGGCTGACTACACTGGTGATGATATCGCTTCGTCCAAACAGTTTGGCGGAGAGGAAAATAATGGAAAGTCTTTCAAGGAAAGGCAAACCCAAGAGTGGGGGAGCTGACTCTAAATCATCAATTTCAAAGGAAGCTTAGTCATCAAAAGGATTCAACACACCCAATGCAAAGGGGAAGAGTAAAATTTCATGCTACTTGTGTGGAGGAGCTCATAGAGTGAGTGAGTGTCAACACAAGGGATTACTCAATGCCTTACAAGCTTCCACTTCAGGACAAGTGGTGGAAAGCGAGGAGGAAGAGGATGATGCCCCCAATGTAGGTTCAGTGCGGCTGGTGAGCGCATTGGAAAAGCAGGCGAAAGCACCGAAAGTTACACGAGCAAGAGGGTTAATGTTTGTGGACTTGAGGATAAATGGGGAGAGTACCCACGCTATGGTGGATACGGGGGCTACTCATAATTTTGTTTCGCAATTGGAAGCATGGAGACTCAACTTATCCTTAGAGAAGGATACTAGGCGCATGAAAGCGGTTAATTCTGTAGCTCAGCCTACTTTGGGAGTAGCCAAACAAGTTACTATAAAGCTTGCACAGTGGGAAGGTCATGCGAATTTCACAGTGGTGCCATTGGATGACTTTCCAGTCATTCTAGGAATGGAGTTCCCAAGGGGGATGAGGTCAGTGCTGATGCCTTCGGCAGATTCCTTATGTCTGATGGGAGATCACTCGTGCACGGTGCAGGTTGTTGCAACGAAAGGAAACGACGGGAAACCCCTTTTAGCTATACAACTCAATGAGGGATTGAGTCAGGGTGAGTAGACACATCTAGCCATGGTGGTGGTAGACAAAGAAATAAGCCAAGAGCTGGTGCCTATGACCATCCAAGCGTTGTTGGATGAGTACAAGGAGGTGTTATCGGATAAGCTGCCTCACAATTTGCTTTCACGACAAACTGTGGAGCATGAGATCGAATTGTTATCTGGAGTGAAACCACCTGCAAAAGGGCCATGTCGAATGGCGCCCTCTAGAGATAGTAGAGTTGGGATGTGTTCGCCCTTTCAAAGCACCATTAGGAGCATCGGTGTTGTTTTAGTGGAAACATGAAGAGCATCTACGAAAGGTGTTCGATAGGCTGAGGGGAAACAGTCTGTATGTGAAGAAAGAGAAGTGCTCTTTTGCTCAGTGGAGCAACAAATTCCTTGGTCATGTGGTTGAACAAGGTCGTATTCGGAGGGGTATGGCGAAGGTAAGGATGATTCAAGAACGGAAAATCCCCACGACAATGAAGGAGTTGCGTTCCTTTCTTGGCCTTACTGTTATTGCAGGGAGTTCGTTGAGGGGTATTCGCGGAGAATGACTCCAATGACAGGACTATTGAGGAAGAGGTATTGTTGGCCGCACATGCGGGATGATGTGGTTGATTATACCCTGACTAGTCTCATTTGCCAACAAGACAAAGTGGAGTGGAGGAAGTATGGTACGTTCATGGCCGCACCAAAGTACTATTCGGAAAAGGAGATGACACAATTGTTCTTTGTGATTGTTGTGAAACATTGGGGTGTTCCCCAAGTTATTATTTGTGAGCAAGATTGAATGTTCACTGACAACTTCTTGATAGAATTTTTCAGGATATTCAGGTCACATCTTGACATCTCTTCGAGTTCTCACCGATAGACAGATGGATAGATGAAGAGATTTAGAGAGCTACTAGAAGAGTACTTGTGCCATTTGGTCAACGACGACCAGAAGAATGGTGTGCAGCGACTTGATGTGGCGTCGTTCTGTTGCAATGCCCAAAGGTGCTCAATAACCAACAAGAGCCCTTTTGAGCTTGTTATAGGTCAGCAGCTGTTGTTACCTCACACAGTGGGTGAGCCGTATAAAGGAAAGAGTCCCAAGGCAGATCAGGGGAGAAGACCGCAACACTTCAAGCAGATGAAAGTGCATCATATGTTTCATTTCAACTGCCTCAAGCCGTTCAACGTCAACACCAATGACCTGAGCAGAAGTCAGTCCAACAGAGCAGAGTTGAAGAAAGTGCAACCTCACAGACGTGAAGTTGAAGAGATCCTTGTAGACAAAAAGTTCATATCCTCAAGGAAGAAGCGGCAGAAGTTCCTAGTGAGGTGGAAATGCTTTAATGACAAAGAAATCAGATGGATTTCTGCAGAAGATATTCAACCGTTCGTGGACAAACTTGAAGTATACCTACCACCAAAGTCTACGAGGACGTTGACCGCATAAGTGGGGGAGAGTGTCACGCGCTAAGCTTGTTCAGGGCATTATGCTTGCTTGTGACCGTTTGTCTCATGTGCTTGGGATGAGTTTCCATCATGTAAATACTAGTGTAGGGTTATTTTTGGCTAGTAGTTTATTTGTATGCCAAATAAGGCAGTATGACTCCTTGGTCACTTTGATGTTTCCTAGTGCTAGGATGATAATTATATAAAAACCTCTTTAGGGGAGGGTGAGTGTTCATCAGTCATTGTAAAACTCACTAGGTATTGTCAATGTATTTAGTCTACTTGCCTCCCTCGCTAAACACACATTGTCAATGGAGTTGTTGTTAATGAATTGCGTAGATTCAATGTTTACTGCTTGCTTGCCACTGCCTTCATGAATGCTTACTGTTTCTGCTGCCATTTGATTGAATGCTTATGAAAGTATTTAGTGGATGAATGTTGGTAAACGATAGGCTGACTAGTTAAACAAGAGTGCTTTGTCGCACGGCCCTTTCACAACGGTGTGAAAATAGTCGGACTGTGACACTATGGAATGCATCCAGCACAGTGCTACAATGCAAATAGGTTGAAGATTTTGTTGACCAGAGGGTTGGTGAGCAAAAGTAAGAGTCATTGCATTGTTCCAGCCTTGCACAAACCTAAAGAAATAATGAAACATCAAGGAATTATCTGTATAATTGTGCCATAAACAAAATTATGGTAAGAAAAGTGTTTTGTGGTTCCTTTGCTTGGTTGACTTGCTTGATATGTTCGTGGGCTCCAAGGTATTCTCCAAGATAGACTTAAGAAGTGGCTAGCAGGGCCTTGGGGTCATTTCAGAAGGGACAAAAAGACATCAACAATGGTGGCTGATCAGTTTTACTCTTGGAAGATGTATAAATATGTGGATAGATTTGTGAAAGGTGTAGAAAAATGTTTGTTTTGTAGGGTCACATGGCACTAGCTTGTGTACCTGACTACAAATTTCTAGGGCTCCTTGAACCCTTATTAATTTGGATTTTCTATTGTGTCTTTTGAAAACGGAGAAATGGCACATGACTAGTTATCTAAAAATGGAGCATTTACCTCCCATATTCCAAGTCAGCAGATGCTGCACATTATGGATTTATTCTTTTGAGTGGTGGTGAGCATGCATTCCACGTCCATTGCTTCTATTAAAGACGTGAAGTTCATGGCATTGTCTTAAATTTCCATGAAATTGTTGAAATTTCCGGTTGAAATATCCACTCTCCGCCACCCTTGAAATTGAGCAGTCAATTTCCATGTTGCAAAATTTCTGATGAAATTTCCCTTAATCATCTGAAATTTATTGAAATTTCAAAATTTGGCGAAATTCTAACTACAAGAAAAAAGATTCTCAAACTTAAATTTGAAATTTGACACCCAAATGGAAATTTCTCTCTTAATTAATCTTAATTTTCATTGAAACTGAAGATTCTTACAAGAAGGATATGTATGATAGCTTCATACTTTCAAAATTGTATGGAAAATTAAAGTTGAATACTCGCTACAACATTTTATTTTCTCAATTATATTTAAATGATTGGTATTTGTATAATAAATAATATTTAACTCATTTATAAATTTCATTTACTTTAAATGAATATGTTAATAAGATTGTTATATTACACTTACTGCACTTTATACACCACATACATGTTACTGATGTATTTCATTTATAATATTTTAGTTCTAAATCTTGCATTATTATGTTTATCGACTATTTCTAGAGTTTGATAAAAGAATTCCATGCTTTACTAGTAATTTCCATAATTTTTTAAAATCAAAATCAACATTGATCTCAAAATTTTCCGTTGAAATTTATGTATTTTTGTAAGCCTCAAAATTTTAGTAGAATCGAAATTTAAGAACTTGGTTCATGGGCCATTTTTGGAGGACCTTGGGGAAAAGGTGGGGACTCAACTGAGGTATTCTAGCAGCATGTTACACACGAACAAATGATGGCCAGAAGGAAGTAGTTAACTGGAGTTTGGGCAACATGTTTGAGAGGCTTGGCTGGGAGTAGTGAAGATATGAGATGCTATTGCATACAACAATTCAATAACAGGACCATCATTTGAAGCAGCTATGGACTAAACACACATCTTTCGGATATAGTCCCTTGGCCAAATGACCTGTGAATAAGCGCTGAAATTGTGGCTTTTGAAGAACATGTTGATGATTTCATGAAAAACTGTAGTGCTCAAAACCATTTATGAATCATATACTATTACAGCCAATCAACATGGAGGTATTACAGCCAATGAACCAACGAACTAAAGAACTTGAAGAGGGAGATATGGTTTTAGCGCACTTGAAGTCTTGAAATGAGACATTTCCTAAACGAACTTACTGCAAGCTGAAGTCAAAGAACTCTATGCCTTGTAAAGTGCTCAAGAGATCAGCTCAAATGCATGCTTAATTGCGCCACTGCCAAGTTTAGAAATCAATCCTAATTTCAAAATTTCATATTTGTATTAATTTGAGGGATTTGATGGGAAGGAGTTACAGCCGAATCTAAAACAACTTCCTAGAGGGCCTATGGACATGATTGAGGATGTACAAGGAGGTAAGCCTAGAAGTCAATATAAGAGCATCACAGTGAAGTTGTGCAACCCAGCCCTTAAAAATTCTTGGATTGCAGAAGTGGAATTGAAGAAGATTGATCTGGATATCCATGTTTAGTTTAGACTTGTTTGCCATAGTTGGACTCTTTGCACAGTGGCCATTGATGCAGGAGCATCCAGTTCAGGAGAGTCATCTAGGCCAGATTTACTGCCCAGTTACTGTAGTGATTACAGTTTATGTTACTGTAGCAATTACCATTCGTGCTACTGTAGCAGTTCATTCTTTTTGGGGACATTTATGCCATTTGAGTTTTTTTTCTCAGAATTTGGTAATTTAATTTCAGGCGTGTGTTCTTATCAGACTCATCTATTCTGTTCCCTCTTCAATTTCCTAGCATTCTTTGCATTTTTCCTGTTCATATTGCTGCTTAAAATCTGTATTCTGTATAAGAGAGGAACTTTCATGGCCCAGTGCTGCATCAACAACATCTTGTACCTTTCAAATGAATAATATGCATTAAATTATTGTTTAGTTTTGTTAATGGTTATTTTGATCATTTAGCATTATCAGTATCTGCTAGTGTTATGTTGCTAAGCGTGAATTAATAAGGGTATTACAGTCAGTGGCGTGTTCTTGACATTTATTATAAATAGTGAGAGAGACCTATCACTATGATATTAGGTCTTCCGTTTTCACCTAACATCTTAATGTCGTACCAGGAGAAGATCCAACCAAAACTCTATTGCCAAACCAAACTCTAAACTTGATCATCCTATGCAAATATGCCATCAGAGGAGGATCAACCACACCTCTTTAGCCTAGAAACCAGTTTAGGGATTGCCAGAAAACTCAGAAGTTACAAGAAAACAACCTGGCTGTCACTAACCTTCTCCAAACCATTGGAATCTTTCCACATTTCATAAAAACAACCACCTAAGTAGTCACAATACCCTCTAATCTATAGGTCGATGAAATACCATTGTCAGAAGAGTCCTCACACACCCCCATGCGCCTGATGATTGCTGGAAGCTCCAACTCCATGCACCGGAATTGAGACCACTTCCCAGCCTGATTTTGCTTCGATTTTTTTTTCAGAATGCTTTAATTTTTTTCCATAGACTATAATATCAAGTTGTTGGTCATGTTTTTCTTCAAAGATTCAACCTTTCTTGATTGTTCACTCCTAGAAATTTGTTAGTTGTTGTTTCGTAGTTGGTATGTGTAGGCTAATTTTTGGGGGCTGTGGCAGTGCTATGTCCGGTTGTTGGTGAATCTTTCATTCAGCTGGTCCAAATGTTCCCTTGTTTTTCATTGGTTTCGTTTGTGAGTTGGGATGGATTCCATGAATTCTAAGCATGTTTCTGTGTATTTCTGATTTGCTGCTTCATCAAGGTTGTGTGCATGCTGGGATGGAGTCCCCAAATCCCAAAAGTGTGTTTCCCTTATCAATCACTTGTTTAGGTGAGCAACGTTCTATAACTATTTCAGAGGAAGATTATTTAAGGTTCTTGCAGTATCAAGCATCCTAACAAGTATCTCATCACATTACATATTTTATTTAGATTTCAGAAGGGTAATCCTATAGTCGCATGTCATCTGGTATCTCTCCCACCAGCCCCTTGGGTTATCAACATTGCTACTACTGACTGTATAATAGGTGTCATCAACTTTTTTTCTACCCTCTAGTGTGCTAAAAATTTACCAAAAGTTACCCTTGCTGATGGGTCTACTATTACAGTCAAGGGCCCTACTCCCTCCATGTGTTTTTTATGTACATTCCTAAATATATCTTCAATCTTATGTCTGTTAGTAAAGTTCTAAATCCTACTCCCTCCATCTCTCTTTCTTCTGTACATTCCTAAATCTCCCCTCAATCCCTCAACAATAAAATGCCCCATCCTCTTTCCTTGGTTGTAAAATCCCATATTTAGTTATCTTCCCTAAGGCTTGAGTGATGGTGGGAGTAGGTTTTAATATATCTATCCCCTTAAGTTTGTGGTTGATTGTCATTGGGTGTATACTGTAATGATTAATCTAGATGGTTCTGTGGCTTGATTGAAATCCCGCTTTGTTGCTAAGGGATATGCTCAGGTGTATGGATTATTCAAACACATTCTCCCCGATTGACAAACTTGCCTCAGTACATATATTCATCTCCTTAGCCTCCACGTCACTTGCCTCTACATCAGTTAGATGCGAAAAATGTTTTTCCACATAGTGATCTTCAAGAGGTTTATATGGAGCAACCACTTGGGTTTGTTGCTTAAAGGAGCCAGGCATATTGTGTTGGGTTAAGAAATCTTTGTATGATTTAAAATAGTCTCCTAGAGCATGGTTTAGTCAATTCAGTGTTGTAGTACTTAAGTTTGGCCTCCGACGATCTGCAATAGATCACTATGTATTTTATCATCATACTCCATCTAACAGGATTCTGCTTATTGTATATGAAGATCATATTGTGATTATTGATGATGACGATCAAGGTATCTAGGGCCTAAAGCTTTTCTTAGACTAAGTTTCAGAGCAAGGATTTGGGACTATTAAGGTGCTTCTTGGGTATAGAAACCCCAAGATCTCTTATTAGAACTGTCTTATCGTAGAGGAACTATGTTCTTGATCTTATAGAAGAGACTAGGTTGTTGAATCTATACCTATAGATACACCCATTGATTCCAAGAGAGAGTTAGTGTGAAATATGGGTGATTTGTTTCCTAACCTAGGATGACATCAAATTCTTGTTGGAAAGTTATCTCACTATCACTTGACATGATATATCTTTCGCAACAAGTGTTGTGACTCAATTGCCTGATTCTTTGAGAACGAGCCGCTAGGATGCAATAATTTGCATCTTGAGATATCTCAAAGATGCACCTAGAGATCTCTTATATTAGGATTAGGGTCAACTCATATTTAGGGATATGCAGATGCGGACTCGCCTAGGTCACAGTTTGATAGAAGATCCACAATCAGGTATTATATCTTTGGTTGTTGTAATTTGGTTTATTGAAAGAGTAAGAAACAAACTAGGGTGGCGAGGTCAAGTGTTGAGGCAAGTATAAGGTCATGTCTCACACTGTCAAATATTTCGTGAATGGTTGAATGAATTGGCCTTGAGTTCTATATATTATATATAGACTTTACAAGAATGCTATGCATGGAAAGTAAATAAGGTCTAGCATGATCCCTATACAAGTAAACTATAATCTGTCAAGCCCTATACATGTAAACTAAATATATACTAACTGTACAAAATAATGAATTGAAATAGAAGGAAATAAATGTGGGCTGAAGTGAGGAAAGAAATCTTTTGCTTTGTTGTTTGCTGTTCTGTTTACAACCCCCCTCAAATTGATGCGGGTTGATCAACAAGCATCAATTTGCTACTTAGAAAGCAATGTCAATGACAATTGAGAGCTTGGTGAAGATATCCGCAAATTGTAATTCAGTGGAAATGTGTGGAAGAGTAATAACACGAGCTCCGAATGCGTCACGGATAGAGTGACAATCAACTTCAATATGCTTTGTGCGTTCATGATGGACAGGATTGGCCGTGATCTGGATAGCACTCGTATTATCGGCATGTAGAGGTATAGGATTGGTCTCAGACAAATCTAACTCAGCAAACAAGCCTCAAAGCCAAATAATTTCAGAACAAGAAAGAGACATCGCCCGGTATTCAGATTCCGTCGATGACTTAGAAACTCTATCTTGCTTCTTACTCTTCCAAGAGATCAATGCATCACCTAAGAACACACACCAACCAGTGATGGAGTGACCGTGTATCCGCACAACCAGCCCAATTAGCATCACTATAAGCAGCAAGGCAAGTAGCATTGCCTGTAGGAAAGAATAAACCACGGGCAGAAGTGCCCTAAACATAGCATATGATCCTACGAACAATAGCTAAATGAAAACGATGAGGAGTTTGAAGAATCTGGCTGACTTGCTGTACAACAAAAGAAATGTATGCTCTAGTAATGGTGAAATAGACAAGACTACCCACCAACTTCCGATATAAACTAGGATCAACAAGTAAATCACTATCCTCTTTGCGAAGCTTGACATTTAGTTCCATGGGAGTATCAACAGAAGTACCCTTCTGAAGGTCAGCTGTGGCCACCAAGTTACTAGCATACTTATGTTAATTGAGTGAAATATCTGAGGGACTACAATTCATCTCAAGACCAAGAAAATATGTGAGAGACCCAAGATCTTTCATATGAAAGGACTCTAAGAGATGAGTCTTGAGCTGAGCAAGTAAAGCTGAATCGGTACCAGTAATCACAATATCATCAACATAAACCGAAAGAACAACAATACCTATGTTTGATTTTTGAAGAAACAATGAAGTGTCATACTCGCTCTGCTTGAATGAAAATTGTAATAAAGTGGTGCGGAATTTATTAAACCAAACCCTTGGAGCTTGTTTGAGACCATAAAGAGAACGATGAAGCTTACACACATGTGAAGTCAGGGAGGGAAACAAGCCCAGGGGTGGCTTCATATAAATACACTCTTTAAGATCCCCATGAAAAAAAGAATTCATGACATCCATCTGATGTAGTGGCCACTCATTGGAAGCAGCAATAGCCATAATCATACGAATAGTAGTCATCTTAGCCACAGGAGCAAAGGTCTCTTCATAATTGGCACCATATTTATGATTATTCCCAAATGCAACAAGGCGAGCTTTGTAACAATCTAGACTTCCATCAGATTGGACCTTGAGTGAGTAAACCCATTTACAACCCAGAGGAACAATGGTGGGAGGACAAGGCTCAATGTTTTGGGTGTGATTGGCCTCTAGAGCGGCAATTTCTTCTTGCATAGCTTGTCGCCAACAATCATGCTTGGCAGCGTGTGAGTAGGAAGTGGGAATATCTAAATTGGACAATGTTGTAAGAGCTGAAACAGAGTTACCAAAACTTGAAGAGGGAAACCCATACCTGTCCAGGGGTACAGTCACTCAAGAAGAGCAACATACCAAAGGCCTTGGAGGTGCTACAACTGACTGAATCAAGAGCGTGGTAGGATCAGATATCAGATGAGCTACCGGAAGAGACTGTGGGCGGGGGTGCCGCGTATACATAATACCTAGTTTAAAACGAGAACTGACTGGATGAGGATCCAAGAACTGCTCCTCAAAGGAGGGGAGAATCACAGTATGAGAGGAGGGTGCACAGGACATAGGAAAGAAATGTTGATTTTCAAAGAAAATAACATTCCTAGAAATGCGTGTATGATGTAATGTAGGATCATAGCAAACAAATCCTTTTTGACACACATTGTATACCAAGAATGCACATCGAATAGATTGAGCAGATAATTTATGTCGCTCATGAGGACATAAATGAACAAAACATGCACAACCAAAGGTATAGAGTTTATCGTAACTAGATTGCTTAGCAAATAAATGGAAATAGGGAGACTCCATGAATACGACTTGAGAAGGTAAACGATTAATCAAGTAAGTAGCAGTTTTCAAAGCCTCAACCCAGAACAAGGATGGAACAGAGGATTCTAGCAAGAGAGTATGGACCACATCTAGGAGATGATGATTTTTCCATTCGGCTACTCCATTCTGTTGGGGAGTAGCAGGACATGAACGTTGATGAATAATGCCTTTAGAAGCCAAAAATGCTTGAAACTCAGTAGACACATATTCACCAGTAGAATGTGCATGCAATGTCTTAATAGAAGCAGAAAATTGATTGTCAACATATGCTAAAAACTCAGTGAAAGTACGAAAAACCTTAGATTTAGAGCAAAGAAAGTAGACCCAAGTAAATTTTCTATGATCATCAATGAAAGTCACATAGTATTTAATGTGAACTAACCTGGGAAGGTCCCCAAACATCACTATGGATGAGCTCAAAACACTGAGAAGCTCTACTAGCATGCAAAGGGAAGGGAAAAGTTTTGCTTTTACCAAGTTTGCAGGAACCACACTCAAGAGATAAAGAACATTCTTTATTACCAAGTAAACTAGAGTTCAATACATGAGATAAGATCTGAGTATTGGGATGACCTAAATGACGATGCCACACCATACTAAGATTTGAAACATTGTTACAAGAAAAAGACTAAATAGAAGGAACTGGAGAACATGTTGGAACAGGCAAAAGTAGTGGAAACAAGCAGCCCACTTTAGGTCCCTTTGCGATCAGCTCCCCCGTTACCTAGTCCTGCACAACACAACCATTACTAGAAAAATTAACAGCACAATTGTTATCAACTAATTGACCAACGGAAATAAGATTCGTGGAAAATTGAAGAGCAAGAAACACATTAGTGAACTTAGAAGAGGCATCTCCGACAGCAGCTATTGGCAAAGAACTGCCATTGGCAGTCTGAATAGCAAATTGACCAATGTAGGGCCAAACATGACACAAGGTAGTGGGATTATTTGTCATGTGATTAGAGGCACCCGAGTCCACATATGACATACCAAAGATTAGTAGAATTGTTACCTTGGAGCCCCATTGATGATAATGCCAAAATTAGCATCTGTTGCACCATTTCGGGTGTGCAGTAATTCGTTGGAGGAGGTGCAGGAACAGAGAAGTTACCTGAAGAAGAGCTAGGGGTCGCGAAAGTCACTGTGGGGGGTACAGTAACAGAAGTTTGGAATGCTCAGGCCTGACGATTCTGTGGGCGGATACGACATTCTTTGATAATGTGACCCTTCTTCTTGCAATAAGAGCAGAATTAATTCGAACAAGCGATATGTCCAAATTCTTTGCAGCAAAAACACTGTAAAGTGCTAGAATGCATAGGCGGTCCTCCTCGTTGAGCAACATAAGCCACAGGGACAGACTCGGAACTACCATGAGATTGTGATAGAGTAACTTGAGTACTAAGCCGTTGTTCTTCATGAAGTAACTCACCAAAACTAACATTCAAAGAAGGAATAGGAGAGCAATTTAGCAGAGACAAGCAAACAGATTCATACTTGGGGCGGAGTTTCATAAGAAACTAATCACGATGACTAGTCTCATGAAGACGTTGAATAATGGGAAGAGAAGCCATAGGAACATCTGCAGTAACCAGATCAGAATATTCATTCCAAAGAGTCAGAAACCCTGATTAATAGTCTTGGATGGAACAATTATCATGTTGAAACATGGCAATCACATGCTCTAATTGAAAATGACGGGCACCGTTATCTTGGTGATATACTGTTTTGAAATAATTCCACATGGATTGAGTGGTGCGATAAGGTCACAAGTTGGAGACAATATGTGGCTCAACCGAGCCAAGAAGTTAAGACATAATCCGAGCATCAACCACAGCCCATGAAGGACAAGCTGCAGACTCCTTAGGTTTATCAGGATTGGGTGCACAATCCGTGCCATCAATATGATCCCAAAGATCTTTTCCCTTAAGAAAAAGTTCAAACTGAAAAGCTTACATGGAATAATTGTTGCCCGTAAACTTGGCGCACATAGGTGCAGAGTCCATGCTAAATAATGGAGAAAATTGAGACGCCCAAAAAAAACAGACTGTGCTGAAAGAAACAGACAACCAGAAAATCTAGAAGCCCAAAATAAACAATGCAGGTACAAAGAAAAACCAAGAACAACCACCCTGCACTAAAAATTTAAATCTTGAACCAAAAAACTGCCCTAAAAATTAAATCTTGAACCAAAAACTTGATGTGCTGAGAAGATAAATGCCAGAAACAGCAACGGAAAGTTGTTGCCTACTTGCCGAAGGTCACAAACAGCAACAGAAACTGGAGAAATAAGTGGCACACCAGAAACCTGCTGTGCCTACTTGCTGAAAGTCACAAGCCTGCTTGCCGAGAGTCATAAACAGCAACAGAAACTGGAGAAATAAGTGGCAAACCAGAAACCTGCTGTGCCTGCTTGCCGAGAGTCACAAACAGCAACTGAAACTGGAGAAATAAGTGGCACACCAGAAACCTGCTATGCCTGCTTGCTGAGAGTCACAAACAGCAACAGAAACTGTAGAAATAAGTGGCAAACCAGAAACCTGATGTGCCTTCTTGCTGAAAGTCACAAACAGCAGCAAAAAAATGTTGTCTGCTTGCCGAGAATCACAAGGACATAAACTGGAAGAATAAATGGCAACCCAGAAACCTGCTGTGCCGACAGCCATGCAGCCACAGAAGTACCGAAAGAACAGAGAAAAATTCAGAAGAGAAAACAAAACCACAACAGCCACGAAACCGAGAAGACAAAAAAAATCGAAGGGAGAAAAAACCTAGCAGTTGGCTGGCTCTGATACCATGTCAAATATTTTGTGAATGGCTGAATGAATTGGCCTTGAGTTCTGTATATTATATATACTTTACAAGAATGCTATACATGGAAAGTAAATAAGGTCTAGCATGATTCTAGCCCTATACAAGTAAACTATAATTTGTCAAGCCCTGTACATGTAAACTAAATATATGCTAACTGTAAAAAATAATGAATTGAAATATAAGGAAATAAATGTGGGCTGAAGTGAGGAAAGAAATCTTTTGCTTTGCTGTTTGCTGTTCCGTTGACACACACTACATGTGAACTTGTTTGGTTGAAGAATATGTTGGAAGAAATGGGTTTTGCACATTTTGGAGTTGATGTGCCTCCAATCCAGTGTTGCATGAGCGGACATAACATGTTGAAGTTGATTGCCTCTTTGTTTGGGAAAAAATTGTGTAAAGCTCATTGCGACCACTCATGTGAAGCCTGATTTGTAGCTTGCTGATTTTTTTTTGGGGGTGGTTGCTCATGTTAAATTAATTCATAACAAGCTAGGAGCATATGATATATGTATATATATATGCTCCAACTTGAGAGGGAGTGTTAAAGGTTATTTTGGTTATTTAGCATTATTAGCATGTGCTAGTCTAATGTTGGTAAGCATGAGTTAATAAAGGTATTATGATTAGCTTGAGAGGGAGTGTTAATGGTTCTTTTGGTCATTTAGCATTATTAGTATCTTCTAGTGTTATGTTGATAAGCATCAGTAAGGGTATTATGGCTAGTCATGTGGACTTGACATTTTTTATAAATAGAGGCAGAAACCTATCATTGTGAGAATAGGTCTTCCAGTTTTACCTTATATCTTAACAAATTTAAACTTCAAAAAATCACATGCAAAATGTTTTGGACTAGTGAGTTTTCTACTGAGAATGTTGAGAATGATGAGATGCTGTTTGTGTTTTAAAATATCACTTCTAATTGAGACATTTGTGAACATCAAAGAGATCCAACCTACATAAGTAACTGAATGGCTTCTAGTTTTCCTCATATTGTATTTTGAAGTTTTATTACTAATAATTGGAATCAAATTTGTACTCAAATTCCGAAATTTTCATTGGAAACTAGACCTTTGATAATAATTTGATGCTTTGGAGAAGTGAATCCAATGTTATCATAATAATAATTCCTCAATCATTTCTTCAATTCTTCAACTTTGAATAATTCGAGTTTAAACCTAGTATTTTGACTACACATATTGTAAAATAAAGACAAATATTTACTGGGAACCGGGATTCAATTCCTCTTTAGAGCTGACTTGGGCTTAAAACATAGAGTGGGCTGATTGTAAATTCTTTTAGGTTATGTTTAGTTTGCAGAATCTGTATTCCTAGGAATAAAGTGGTTATAATAGAAGAATATGATAGTTTACGTAAAAAAAATTGTGTTATTACCATAATGCAAGTAACAATGCAAAATTTTTTCTGAATCCATAACAAGGAATATGCAATTATTCCCAAATTTCACCTTAGGAATGTCTATTCCTTCCGTACTCTGTTAGATGGAATAGCATACACTTTCGCATGAGTTACTTCTTTGTATATTATTACATCTCTATACAATTTTCATTGCATTTTTATTGTGTTCCATCCTATTCCTATTTCTAAGAATAGATATTCTATGAACCCAAACATATCCTTATTGCTCCAAAAAAAATTATGTGCTCAATTCTGTTCAATCATTTTATTCAATTGAGATTATTAATTATTTACTGTAAATTGTACCATTTCAAGAAGATTTGTTTTTACGAAATTTCATTGCTTCTATGTGCAAGGATGATGGATCTTGAAGAAGGCTCTGGAAAAGAGGAACGTGACGCTGAGCTGCTTGAGAAGGCTCTTATCACAGAAATCAGTGAAGAATACACATGGTAAAAAATAATGTACAACTAGATGGTCTCATCACAAATGCTATGATATAATTTGTTACAAAAATGTGAGGAAATAGCAGAAAGACTCAATTCAAATGCCATGCAGAACATATAGAACGCTTCTGGTTCTCATATAGAAGGAATATAAGTATTTTATGATGTCTAAACTACAGGCAAGTTTCTGAATGTTGTGTTATGAAATGGCTGAATTCATCTTTCTCTTGCTCTGATTCATGTTATTGGGTCTATTGATTTGATTGTTTTACCATTTTTTTTCGTGCGACACTTCATGAACTCTTTTTTCCTCATTTACAGTAATTGCTTGATTTATGTCCTTTTTAACCAGAAATATCAGATTTTTAAAGCATGCTATTTTCTTTCTGAATTCTTGCAGCCAAGAGACAAATGGATCAATTGAAGACAAGTTGATGAGCAGAAACAGGTGGTCTAGCATAGTATATCGACAAGGCCAAAAGCAACTCACTGCTCATTTTCTTAAGGAGGCAGAACATGCTTTGCAATTGTGTCTCAGTGAAGAGAACTGAGTAGCTTAACTGTGAAATGGGAAGTGGGTTGCATTCAGATTCCAAATCCAAAAGATTTATATTCCCTTTGGATCGACCCTTGGATTTGTCACTTCCTAGCTCGTACCTTTTCTATAATTTTCTGTATTTGTCAAGGAAGTCGTAGCTCCCCCCAAAAGTATTCCAATTTATGTATCCTTCCCAGCTGGATTCTTTTTTATTTTCTCTATACGGATCCTATTTCTATTTTAGGTTGGAAAAATTCTTCTGATTGGGCACATCACAATGGTTCATATGATAGGTGTGCATAAGACCCACAAAATGAATTGTGATGATGTGCTTGATACGTAATACGTGACATTGAAAAATTTTGCCTATTTTGAGGTTAATTAGACTCGAGCATGGCCTTGGTTTGTAACCACCTAGATGCGAAGAATGAAAAAGTTTGGTATCAACCATTGTTGGACCCATAAAACTTGAATTTTTAGTGGAGTTAAAAGGGGAAAATTGAATCCAAAAGTGAAAAATGGGAAGAGGTTGTTTCGGCCTTGCAAAAATTCTCGCGCTGCTTGAGCCATAGGGTCCAAAGAACAGCACTCACCGCCGTGCGTCTCAATCCCTGCCTCCTCTACATCTGTCAAAGCCCTAGAATAAATCACCCACTGTTAATTTAAGAGTTCACCAAAATAAGAAATTATGATGTTAATTTAAAGTAAACTGATTGTGAGACCACCCGCACTTCACCAAAACATAAAACTTGTTATGTTTGCACTCAATGGGAATTCAAATTTTGATGGATCTTGCCGTTGGCTGGTGCTACCAGCGTATTTAAAGATTGAGATTACTGGGCATAAAAAATTATCCCTTCAGTCATCGCTTCAAATCAGAGCATTTCAGTTTGTTTATTTACGGTATAAGCAGAACTTAAGGAATGATTAACAATCTATTTGATCGCAATCTGGTTTTTATTTTCAGAGGAAGGACGCAGGATAAATTTTTCCTTGTTTGAGGATCGAAACTTCCCTTGAGTGTCATGGTGTTTAGCACATAACGGAGAAATGCTCAATTTTCTTTTGACTTGGGGGGGGGGGGGGGGAGATAATTAAATGCGCAATTCTTGAAAAAGCATATGGATCCAATATACTTTGGCTGTTGTAAAGGCCAAGCTTCGATACTCTGCTTCAGTACTAGATCTAGAAACAATAGGTTGTTTCTTAGAAGTCCAAGAAACCGAACACTGCCCAAGATAGATGCCAAAGCCAGTAGAGGAACGCATATCATTCGGACTACGCGGCTAGTCCGCTTCACAAAAGACATGTAAGGAAATAGTGCTTGGTTTATAGTGAAGACCAAAATCTGTAGTATGCTTTAAGTAACAAAGGACTCTCTTAGTCGAAGTCCAATGGGTGCTAGTGGGAGCTTGCGTATGTTGACATAACTGGTTGACTAAATGCACAATATCAGGACAGGTAAAGGTAACATACTGTAGGGGGCCTTGACAATATGACAGTATTCAGAGGGATCGATCAATAAATCACCATCAAATTTAGACATTTTCGAACTAGAGACATAGGGAGCCTTGTAAGGTCGAGCACCAACCATATTTGCACGATCAAGTAAATCGGCAATATATTTAGATTGGAGTAAATGCAAACTAGTAACATCACGTGTAGCCTCTATCCTAAAAAAAATAGCTCAAATCACCCAAATTCTTCATCACAAACTCAAGCTTCAAGTGTGAAATAACAGAGAAAATTGTAGAATCACATTACCAGTGACAATGATATCATCACCATAAACTAGTATAAAAATGTGCAATTTATATATGTGAAGAGTGAAGAGTGAGTAGTCAACATGTGAACCATAGAAACCAAAATCAAAAAGTGCCTGTGAGAGACGAGTGTACCAAGCTCGTGGTGCCTATTTAAGGGCATAAAGAGAGCGATGTAATTGATAGACAAAGTCAGGATGCTTAACACTTATAAACCCCTTTGGTTGCTCCACATAAACTTCTTCATCAAGGTACCCTTGAAGAAAAGCATTGGACACATCTAGCAGTCGTGTAGTCCAATAAAATTGTACTACCAAAGCAAGAATAATGCGAACATTTGTCGGTTTAAAACCAGGCTACAAGTCTCAAAATAGTCGATGCCAAACCTTTAATCAAATCCTTTGCCAACCAACTTGGCCTCATAATGATCAACAGAATCATCAAGTTTCTGCTTGATCTTGTACGCCTATTTGTTGTTGACAATATGATGAGAAGAAGGCCATGGACAGAGTGACCATGTACCGTTGTCCAAAAATGCCATGAACTTGGATTCCATAGTTGCATGCCATTCCAGTTTAGGGACTACCTATGTAAAAGTTTTAGGCTCAAGAGGGATGGCAACCGTATGAAATAGTTGAAGTGGATGACGCAAGGCATAGTAGGTCACAAAGTCAGGAAATTGGCGAGACCGAGAATGCCCAGTTTGTGATATTCATTATTATTAATTAAATAATATAATATAATATTATATATATATATATATATATATATATATATATAAGTAAACCTCCTGAAGGATAAACCTTCAGGAGGTATTCCTGCGGCCAAGGCCTCTGTCTCCGTCTCTCTCTCTCTCTCTCTCTCTCTCTCTCTCTCTCTCTCTCACACTCAATTTCTTAACGGATTTGCGGCGGATTGGGAAATGGAAGGTGCCGTTAGATTCCTAATTTCGTCGCCAACATTTCTACTGGAGCAGATTTGTCGTGGAAGCGGCTCCTGCACTATTCCTGGGGTAAGGTAATTTTTTCCTAATTTCTCAATTTCACTTTAAATCTGCCGTTAAATCGACGATCGGGCACCACCATGGTGTCCTAGTCGCGATCGTCGTCATTTTGCCTTGAGTAACTTTCTAATTTAGGTTTTCTAGTATCCACTCCAAAGTGAGAGTGAGATTTGGGAAATTAGGTAAATTGACTATATTTGAGGGTATAATTAATGATTCGGAATTCATGGGCCTAAAAAATATTAAAATAATATTTTATTTAGAGTTAATTTAATGGAACTAGAATTTTTAATTTCAGGGTCCGGGTGAGCGCCGAAGTCATCTTTTTGGGGTCCCTATTGGCGTAGTGCAAGAAATCAGGTAAGGGGAAAATATATATATTAAATCAAATTTTTTATGAATTTAATGGAAAATGAATTGTGTTATATATATATATATATATGTGTGTGTGTGTGTGTGTGTGTGTGTGTGTGTGTGTGTGTATGTTTCAGCATGAGTTTTAAACGCCAACCATTTAAATTATATTTTTTTGAGTTTAGGACTGTTTATTAGTACATATATGTGAAATTGAACTAATGAAAGTGAAATGTTTTTTAGAATAATTATGCAAGATATTAAAGGTATTTTTCTAGTATATGAATGTTAAATGTGGGTTGGCTTATTTCACAGGCAATGTATGAATTTTACTGCTAAATAGTGTGACATGAGTAAAAATGAATGTTGTGTGAAAATATGTTATATGTATGAGATGCAGGATATATTGGAAATGAACTAAGTGTGAAAATGTTATATGAAATATGCTGCATGTGAGTGTTAATGCAACCATGTAAAACAGCTGAAAAATGTTGGGTAAAACAGCTAAAAGATGTTGGGTAAAATAGCTGAAAGATGTTGGGTCTGAAATGAAATGAAAATAAAAATGAATGAAATGGAAATAAAATATGAAATGTGAACAATGTAAAATGGGAAAAAACCACATACAGTGAAATGAAATGAAAAGTAAAAGATGGAAACATAAACAGTTGAGAAATGCAGAATAATGGCAAACAAAATAATGTATTATAGTATTATCAGTATTTATGCTAGAAGATCATGTTACGCTTGGGTGAGACATACTCTTCGCCCGAGGGCTTGTTGAGAAAGGTGAGTGCCGTGGTTGTATCAGATGTGGTAGTAGGCTGCATAACATGTTAGGATAAAGGGAAACTACTTGTATGAGCGGGTAGATTTCCCTATTCTTGGGAGCTTTCACCGGTAAACTTTTGTATGAACTGTGTGAGTACGAGATTAATCTATCACTTGAGGGCTTACTGAGTAAGGTGAGTGCCCTGGTATGCTTTAGCTGTGACCTTTGGGTTGCCTAATGTATCAGAGTAGAGGGGTGCTACTTGTATGGGCGGGTAATCACCCTTATCCTTAGGTAATCTCGTAGGTAAAACACCTTGCATGTGTTTGAATAGGATCTGAAAATGATTTCAGAAACTGTGTCAATGATTTGAAAATGATGAATAATATGTTATATAAAAACCTCATGTTGGTCATACACTGTTTTAATATATTGTTTCTTCCCTTATTGAGATGTGTCTCACTCGAATATAAATGTATCTTTTGTAGGACCTCCTCGAGATCGAGCTTAGAGAGCTCGAGGTTTTATAGCATTTTTGGGAGATATAAGAAAAACGTATAAATATTTTAATGATGTTTTGGGAATGTTAATATTTTATATTTTATGTCTTTTGTTTTAAGGTTGATAAGAAAGGAATGATTTTGAATACTTGATGTTTTTGGGGTTATGTATATATGTTGAATACAGGTGGAAACATGGTTTATTACGGTGTGTAGATAAATTTAGAAAACTCTAGTATTATATTTTTTGGAAGATTATAGTTAGGTTTTCTGCTGCATAAATGATATTAGAATGTGGATTATCAGGTAAATGAATGGGTTAGTAGCACTCCGAGCCCACTTAGGGGGTTGGGGCATTACAGATGGTATCAGGGCAATTTTCAGTCGAAAGTGTGACTAATTTCACATCGCTTGGATATGGAAATGTTAGAGTATTAGGTTAGGAATGATTTATACCAGAGTATAGGAATCAGTTAGGATAAGAATGCCAAGTGGATAGGTTAGGTTAAGTGTTGAGAAGTAGGTTTGGTGTAAGAAAGTATAGGATATTGTTTTGTAGTTTAGAGGTGGAAATACGTCGACCATTTCCTGTGATTTTTCTGAAGCAGTTGACGGCCTCAGAAAGCCACGATAAACCTTAGATGATTTCGTTTCTGAGCTGTGAAACTAGTCTTTATATGAGGAATTTGGATGTATAGTAGATTTAAATTATATAATTGTGTTGTTGAGGTTATGATATGGAATTCTTATCTTTTTCTTGTCCTATTTTCAGGATGGATCCTAGATATGAGGATGTAGAGGCAGAAGGAAAAGATGATTCAGAGACCTCCAGTGAAGAAGAAATTGATACCTCTGTGATGTTGAGAGGTATAGGTAGGCAGGTCAGGGCAGAAATGAGAAAGGATTCCAGGGAACAAAACTGCTCAACTGTGGATAAGGGCAGTAGCATTAAGGAATTTATGAGGTTGAAACCTCCTACTTTTGAAGGGGGATCTGATTCAGCGATTGTAGAGAACTGGGTTCAGAAGATAGAAAAGATATTGAAGGTACTCGATTGCACGGACGAGCAGAAGGCCCGTTATGCTGCCTTTAAGATGACCAGAGATGCGAGATGTTGATGGCTTTCTGTGAAGCTACTAGAGGAACAGAGATTGGTAAAGATAGCTTTGACTTGGGAGAGATTCAAAGAGCTATTCTTTGAAAGGTGTTAGACCAAGTTGTTAAGGGTCTTTAATTCCTACTGTGTTTTGATGACAACAACCCATTAGCAGTTCTTAAGGCTACTAATGTTTCTCTTTAAGTTATATTTCAGCTATACAGAACGGCATCTGAACCAACAAACAGTCAAAGCAACTCATACCACGACCAAAAGCACAAGCCTCTAAACGCATTCATGGACGATACACAATATACAAAGTCATCTGAAGGATGAATGTGAGAATGAGAGAGAGACCATCTTGTAAATATCTTGTATATAAAGTAAAACTCAAAACTAAGAGCAAGGAATGAGCGTATCACACACGCACAACAAAATACAAGTAAAGTTATTTAAAAGTGTGAAAAGAAACCCCAAAATGGACAAGGGCCTTCTTTGTACTTAAAAGAACAAATCATAAGAAGGAACTCATTGACGAACACAGGGCTTCGTCGACGAGTGTAACACAAACTTCGTCGACAAACATAGGGTTCTCGTCGACGAAGAGATACCGAGAGGCATATGAATTCAGAGCCATAACTCGTCGACGAATACTGGGCGTCATCGACGAATGGAATGAAGAACTCGTCGATGAACACAGGGTTCTCGTCGATGAAAATATACCAAGAGGTACCTGAATTTAAAACCAGCAACTCATCGACGAACACAGGGCTTCGTCGATGAATTGATTGAAGAGCTCGTCGATGAAGGTCTAACTTCGTCGACAAATGTCAGGCAGTAGTGAACATTAAATGCTGTAGAACGGCTAGTTTGACCCTTGTCTCATATTCATAAATGCCCAACGACTCTCCAGCTTTGCCCTCGCCCATTTGGTGTTTAAATAGGAGTAAATAACATTTATTCCCCACCAAGAAAGTTGATATTGTAAAAAGATCATTCATTGGTGTTTTTCTAGGGTTTGTTCATACACTCACTTGCCCTCTTCTTGACACTCTTAGTCTTGCTTCTACTCTATTGACAAGAGGACATTGAGTAAGGATTTTATTGTTGTAATCAGCTCAAAGGGAGTATTCAAGTTTACATTTATTTCTCATCTACTTCTTGTAAAGAAAGGCTTTTTGTGAGCTATTGTTGGGTGTCTCTAAGTGAGCACCTTGTTGAAAGCTCTTTGTGAGCTGCTATGTATTGGCTTCTCTGCCCGAAGGAGGATTATAGTGGATTTTGGGAATCCTTGAGTTGGTCTCAAGGCGTGGACGTAGGTGGGGTGTCGAACCACGTAAATATCTTTGTATTCAGCTTCTCTTCTCTCATATCTCATTTATTATTATTGTGATTTCCTGCATCTTTACACAGCAACTTTATACACTTGCTCTTTGTAAGATTTTTGTGGTTGTAGAAAGTTAGCACATCCGTGAAGAAAGTCTATTCACCCCCCCTCTAGACATTCAACCAGGCCAACAATAGGTATTTTCATTCATTTATCAGAGAGGATAATATTGAAGAATTTACTAATATGACACAAGGGAATATGACGGTAGGTGAATATGCGGCCAAGTTTGTTAAATTGTTATGTTTTGCTCCATTTCTAATCCCAAATGAAGTAAGGAAGACCAGGAAATTTGAAAAAGGCCTGAGGCGCAGAATTTGTGAGCTAGTGGTGGGGTTTTAGGTTCAGAACTTTTTAGATTTAGTTGATAAGGCTTTGGTGCTGGAAAAGAGCATCTAGGGCAGTACAGAGCCTGCAGAGCAGAAGAAGAGGCCTACACCACCTAGTTTCCAAGCTGATGTCAGTCAGGGGTCAGGGAAGAAAGGAAAATATGTAGTGGGTACCGGTTATCAAGGTAATCAGTCTTACCCCATATGCCAGACATGCAACAAGAGGCATAGGGGTGAATGTTGGTTTAGGACTCCTACCTGTTTCAGGTGCGGTAAACCAGGGCATGTCAGGAAAAATTGTTAGGGACTGTAACCTGTTGTGCTTGCATAGAATTAGGATCGAGGAAAGCAACCAATACCACTTGGCAGAAGTGGTCCAGCATGAGTTTACTCGTTAATCCAGCCTAAACCAGAGAATGCCAGGGGGGCAGGTATGAATTTATGTTTAAGATAGTGATGATCGTATTTAATTTTAGATGCTACAAAAGTTTATTTGGTGATATATACTGAACTGCATGAGTTGATAAATTTTAGTGATGTGAAAAGATGATTAGTTAGTAAAATTTTGAGGACAAAATTTCTTAAGGAGGGGAGAATGTAGTGATCCCAAAATAAATAAATAAAAATAAACAAATAAATAAATAAATGAATAAATAAATAAAATTAAAATTAAAATAAAAAAAATTAAATTAATTGAATATTTATTAGTATTAATTAAATAATATAATATAATATAATATTTTATGTATATATATATAAAAGGATAAACCTTGAGGAGGTATTCCAGAGACTCACGCCACCCCCCTGAGAATTCTTCCTGCGGCCAATGCCTCCGTCTTCGTCTCTCTCTCTCTCTCTCTTTCTCTCTCTCTCAATTTCTCAACGGATTTGCAGCGGATCGGGAAACGGAAGGTGCCGTTAGATTCCTAGTTCTGCCGTTGACATTTTTACTAGAGCGGACTTGTCGTGGAAGTGGCTTAGGTACTATTCCTGGGGTAAGGTAATTTTTTCCTAATTTCTCAATTTTGCTTTAAATCTATCGTTAAATTGACAATCGGGCACCACCACGGTGTCCTAGTCACGATCGTCGTCATTTTTCCTCGAATAAATTTCTAATTGGGGTTTTCTAGATCCCACTCCAAAGCGAGAGTGGGATTTGAGAAATTAGGTAAATTGACTATAGTTGAGGGTATAATTAATGATTTGGAATGCATGGGCCTAGGAAATATTAAAATAATATTTTATTTAGGGTTAATTTAATAGAACTAGAATTTTTAATTTTAGGGTTCAAGTGAGCGCCGCAGGTATCTTTTCAGGGTCCTTATTGGTGTAGTGCAAGAAATCAGGTAAGGAAAAAAAATATATATTAAATTAGAATTTTTATGAATTTAATGAAAAATGAATTGTGTCATATATACGTGTATATGTTTCGGTATGAGTTTTAAATGCCAATCATTTAAATTATGTTTTTCTGAGTTTAGGGCTGTTTATTAGTACGTATATATGAAATTGAACTGACGAAAGTGAAATATTTTTCAAAATAATTATGCAAGAAATTAAAAATATTTTTCTAGTATATGAATGTTAAATGTGGGTTAGCATATTTTGCAGGCAATGTTTGAATTTTACTGCTAAATAGTGTGACATGAGTAAATAGGAATGTTGTGTGGAAATATGTTATATGTATGAGATGCAAGATATACAGGAAATGAACTGAGTGTGAAAATATTATATGAAATATGCTGCATGTGAGTGTTAATGCAACCATGTAAAATAGTTGAAAAATGGTAGGTAAAACAGCTAAAAGATGTTGGGTAAATGTTCGACAGCTGAAAAATGCTAGGTAAAACAGCTGAAAGATGTTGGGTAAAACATCTAAAAGATGTTGGATAAATGAATGACAACTGAAAAATGATGGGTAAAACAGCTGAAAGATACTGGGTAAAACAGCTCAAAGATGCTGGGTCTAAAATGAAATGAAATGAAAATGGAAATAAATGAAATGGAAATGAAATATGAAATGTGAACAATGTAAAATGGGAAAGAGCCATGTACAGTGAAATGAAATGAAAAGTAAAAGATGGAAACATGAACAATTGAGAAATGCAGAATAATAGCAAACAAAATAATGTACTATGATATTATCAGTATTTATGCTAGTAGAACGTGTTACGTCTGGGCGAGGCAAACTTATTGCCCGAGGGCTTGCTGCGAAAGGCGAGTGCCTTGGTTGTATCAGATGTGGCAGCAGGCTGCATAACGTGCTAGGGCAGAGGGAAATTACTTGTATGGACTAGTAGATTTTCCTATTCTTGGGAGCCTTCATCAGTAAACTTTTGTATGAACTGTGTGAGTACGAGATTAATCTATCACTTGAGAGCTTACTAAGTAAGGTGAGTGCCTTGGTATGCTTTAGCTGTGACCTTTGGGTTGCCTAATGTATCAGAGCAGAGGGGTGCTACTTGTATGGGTAGGTAATCACCCCTATCGTTAGGTAATCTCGTGGGTAAAATACCTTACATGTGTTTGAATAGGATTAGAAAATGATTTCAGAAATTGTGTTAATGAGCAAATGATGAATAATATGTTATATGCAAACCTCATGTTGGTTACACACTGTTTTAATATATTGTTTCTTCCCTTACTGAGATGTGTCTCACTCGAATATAAATGTATCTTTTTTAGGACCTCCTCGAGATCGAGCTTAGAGGGCTCGAGGTTGTATAACATTTTTGGGAGATATAAGAAAAATGGTATAAATATTTTAATGATGTTTTGGGAATGTTAATATTTTATATTTTATGTTTTATGTTTTATGTTTTAAGGTTGATAAGAAAAGAATGATTGTGAATACTGGATGTTTTTGGGGTTATGTATATATGTTGAATACAGGTGGAAGGATGATTTATTACGGTGTATAGATAGATTTAGAAAACTCTGGTATTATATTTGTTGGAAGATTATAGTTATGTTTTCCGCTGCATAAATGACATTAGAATGTGGATTATCAGGTAAATAAATGGATTAGTAGCACTCTGGGCCCACTTAGGGGGTTGGGACATTACAGAGCGAGTAATAGCACGTTGGACAGGGATATCTTGATGGGATGAAGGTGAAGGCATCATGGTTGAAATTTGAATATGAGATGAGGCAAGTGAAACATGTTGATCATGTGGCTCGGGTGACACATGTGAAGCAGACACAGAAGGCATAGCTATTATGGGAGAACCTATGGAAGAGTTTACCCGACGGATAGGTGATGAACACAAAAAATCAGGAGAAATTGGAATTTGAATTATAGAAAAGGACGTGCCAGTAGGGTTCACAACATCAGTAGGATAGTGATTCAGAATCCTTATTTTAGTTGGAAAATATTTTCATCAAACACAACACTGCGAGACATGTAAACATGCTCACTTACGGGATCAAGCACATATAACCCTTTTGACTTGAGCAATAACCAATGAAAATGCATGAGATATTGCAATATGACGACTTGTTTTTTAGAATTAGGACGTAACAAAGGATAGCATCGACATCCAAAATTGCGTAGGAAAGAGTAATTGGGTGCAACCTTGTAAAGTTTAGAAAAAGGAGTCTCACTATTTAAAAATGGCATAGGTAACTTGTTTATTAAATATACCACAGTTAAAAATGATTCAACCCTAAATTTCTTAGTGAGTCCAGATTGTGCAAGTAAAGTGAGTCCCATATCAACAATATGACAATGTTTTCGTTCAACAGTACTATTTTGTTGAGAAGTATGTAGACATGTTCGCCTATGTACAATACCATTTTCTATGATGTACTGAGAAAAAAACGAGAAGATGTATTTTCCACCATTATCAGTTTGCAAAGGTTCAATAGGAAAAGAAAATTGTTTTTCCACAGTAGCTGAAACTGAACAAAAGAATTGAAAACATCATATTTATTTGCAATTGGATACAACCATGTAAATCGACTGAAATCATCAATAAATGTTACATAAAATTTAAAACCACTATGTGAAGCAAGAGGTACAACCCAAACATACGAATATACCAAATCTAAAGGACCTATAGTCTCAAGATGAGAAGAGGGAAAATATTGTTGAATGGATTTGCCAAGTTGGCAATATTCACAAACAACATTCTTTTGCATAGAACCAACAAGTGGCAATTTAGAGTTACATAAGACATGACGCAAGATAGACTTAGATGGATGGCCCAAATGTTGATGCCAAAGAGAGCTAGGTGCATTGATTCCCATAAAAGCAGTAAACCACCTGCGCTTATTGTGTGATAGGTTAGCGAGATTGATAGGATAGAGCTTATTTTCACTCTGACCCTAAAGGAGCGTGATTCTCATTTGATTGTCCTGAATAGAGTATGCATTATGTGTGAGATGAAAAGTAACATCATTATCAACGCAAAATTTGTTAATAGAAAGAAGATTGGTAGCAGCTTGAGGACATTGAATAATGTTGTCAAGGAGAAAATAGATATTATGCGAATGGACAAAGGATGAACCAATATTTTTAATAGAAAAATCTACACCATTACCTACACCAATAGTTTCATTACCTTCAAATGAGTGTTTGGAATCAAGATTCTCAGCATTTGTTGGTTACGTGTAGATTAACACCACTATCCGCAAGCCATTGACTATTCAAAAAATCAGCATTAATATCAGCAACCATGGCTGTAAACTTTGTAGCAGGATGACATCCTTGAAATGAAAAATCCATCCACTAAAAATAGTCCAATGCCTTATGATCAGTGTCCTTGCAAATCTAGCAGGGCAAACAAGCACCAGAGTTGGAAGAGGAAACATGGTGAATGTCCTTGGTAGATATGGAGGTCGAAGGTTTATTAATGGACAATTTGGCTTGGTAGTGTTGGAGCTAGAAGAACTAGAAAATTGTAGTTTATGCTTCAAAGGCCAAAATTTTGGATGAGTGATAAATAAAGCAAAGGGGGTCGTCTATGGTGCGGGATTGAGTGTGGCATGATAGTTGAGAATTATTTCACGATTCAAAAGTTCAAACCTAAAATCAAAAAAAGACATAGAACTCTCCCGAGTATGAAATGAGTAAGAGGTGATGAACTGTGTAAAAGTGGGATTAAGACCCCTAATAATAAAAGAGATGAGATCGTCATCATCAACCGAATTTCCCACAATAGATAATTGATCAACTAAGAACTTAGCTTCGGACAGATAAGAAGTGCAGGTCATAGAACCTTATTGGAGGTTTTGTAGTTGACGTTTCAAATGGGAAATCCAGGACTTCTATTGAGAAGCAAAACGAGCAGCAAGGGATTGTCATCCCAAAAATGATGCATCCAAACCACAGAGAGAGGACACCAACGAGGAGAAATAGAGGAGATGATCCAAATTAGCAGAAGTTGGTCACGACTTTGCCAACTAGTGTAGGCTAGATTCACAGACTCATTTTTGGCTACATTATTGTCGACAAACATAGCAGCACAAGGGTTAGAGCTAGTCATCAATAAAACCAAGTCGATTGTGACTCTTACTAATAGGTTTAAATTGAGTAGTCCACATAAGATAGTTTGTCTCATCAAGTTTGATAGAGACAAGTTGCGTTGGATTGGGAAAAATAAAATTGGACGAGGAGGAGGAACCAAACTTAGCCATGTTTAGAAAAGCAGAAGCATGATCTTAAAACATAAGCTAGATAAGCTCTCATACCATGAAAGATAAAATAGAAAAGATAGTTTTGGCAAGATACCAAAACTGTGTATATCATTAAGCTTATATAGACTTTACAGTTGAGATATCGGATTATATTAATAACCAGC